>NC_031995.1:73580931-73585069 GCF_001879085.1 Nicotiana attenuata | reverse complement strand
GAGGGGAGGTGATTTGTAGTGGTACTAAGTTTTTTCGCTTAAACTGCTCTGAGGACCTGGTCTTCTAGTGTACTATTTACACTGTTTGCGGAATTAAAAGTACATAAAATAAAGAACACAGAGATTTTACGTGGAAAACACCTGGCTCAAAAGGTGAAAAAACCACGACCTACTACTCAGTAGGATTTTCCCAAACCTCCACTAAAATCACTGAGCCAAAACTGCATTTACAAAACTCTTTGTAAACCTAAGGATTAACTCTAATCCCGTTGTAGCAACCAGCCTCTAACTGCTGCGACAACTTCAAGTTAACTCTAACTTGAATACTCAAAATACCTATTACAATTGCTTCTAGATAAAGCTGAAAGGTACAATATGAAACACCTACTACAATTGAACTAGAAATAAAGAAAGACACATAAAACTCTTTATGGAGCTGGTTCTTCAATCTGGTTCATGTAGCTTCTGGTTTGCACACTTGAATCACACACGAACTGCTTGCAAAAAGCCTTGCTATTTTGCTCTCCAATTCACGTTTAACTTCTGCGTTTTTGTGCAACACTTTAATGTGAGAACATCCTGCAATTTATAGAGTTAGTAGATGAAGAAATAACTAGAGTTCTGATGCAACTCTTCCTTGGTGGAAGAGTTCTAGTTGATTTCAACTTCTAACTCCTTCCCTATCTTGGATAGTGTTCTCTTTGACTAAGGACTCCTTCTCCTTATCAATTATGCAACCTTTTCGATCAGGAGATATTAAATACACCAAGTTAAGCTTATCTCCTTCACGTGCATCCCACATGCTTGAATCTGCCCGTTTTTGTGAACCTGAGGGATGGACCACTGGATGGACCTGGTTCATGTCTGAGTTCCTTGTTAGTCTTACAAACTAACCTTTACTTGGGACCAACAAATTCCCCCTTTTTGATGATGACAAACACTGTGCTTTTCATACACTTAGGCCCTGCCAGAACTCAGCTCAAACATCAACACAATGTTAGAAACATTTTTCCTTTATATCACTTATCATCAAGGACCAGGTACATTAGGTTATAAACATCACTGTTCAAAGTGTAAACATCACTTGTTTAAAGCACAACCTTTTTTCCCCCTTTTGGCATCATCGAAAAGTTGCATAAAAAATGTGAGATAACCAGATTTTAATCATCATAGATCATGCTAAGAATTTAACCATCAAAAAAATATAAACAAACAGTTAGAGCAAAAGGCAGTGAATTTCATTGATGATTGATAAGATTCTACCACAAAGCATAAGAAGAAATAAAAATACTGAAAACATGAGCAAAAGAAACAAAGTCCCGAATTGGGTCACTGGTTGATCTACACTAGGTTAGGATTTAAGGCTTGGAAGAGGTAGGTGCTGGGTTATTTGCTTGGAGAAGTTTCAGCATGTCTTGAAGAATTCCATCATTCTTCTCCTTTTCCCTTGCAAGTTCAGTTCTGAGAACATCTCTCTCAGATTCTACCCCAACCAATCGTATCTTCAGCCTTGCTATCTCAATATCCTTTGTCTCACTCTCCTGTACCAAGACTCTGGCTTTGCTATTGATAGGTGTCTTTTTAAATAAACCGGGTTCATTAGGAATGACATTGACTTCATAATCACAAGCAAGAAGAGTATTAATCCTACTTATTCATAGGTACCTTAAAATGTGCAAGCATAGCTATGAGAATGAAACCATAGGGAATGACATGAGTTTTGGTGCCATTGATAACTCTATCAGTAGGTCCGCGAGGTTTCCTGTTCAGATGGAACAGGTTCATCTATAACTATTCCAAGTTGAACCAACCCCTCAGCAGCTTCGCAATACCCACTTCCCCCTGTTTTGCTCACACTCTCTTCTATTTCAGTAAATTCCTCTCCCCAAACAACCATTGCACCAATTTCTTTTGTTCGACCAACAGGAGTGGGTGAAGAATCAACCACTCTTTTACCCTTTCCCCTCACAGCACTCCTAGCACCCTTGCTCTCTTTTTCCTTTTTTTTTGTACCACCAACTTCTCCAGATTCTGTAGTCTCAACACCTGCTATAGATCCTACCAGTACAAATCTATTCTCTAAATTTGCAGCCACTTCAAAAATTGTCTCAGGAGTAACTTTAGAATCAGAAGATACCTGTTCAGTTTCGGAATACCTACTTTCTTCCCCCTTAGCAGCAGACTTAAATGAATTTTCAGATTTCTAGGATTCTTCTTCCTACCTGCTTTCAATTTCTTGTTTATTTTCTTGATCTGCTCTCCTTCAGCGACAATCTTATGAGCCATCATCTTTACTCTACTTTTCTTCGAGATTGGTATGGGTGAAGCAGTGGTAGAAGGTGTGGAAATGGTTTCCTATGGTGGTGATGAAGGATTTTCAGAAGTGTTTGACATATCTAGACTAGGGTATGGAAAAGAAGAAAATTAGATTATGTTTGGAAGATAAAAGAAGTATGAGAGTTTTTGACGTCTTGAGAGAGATGAGGTAAGGAATACACTAAAGCTGATCAATATACAAGGAATAATTGATGGGGTAACTACAGCTTTTCAGACTCTTAGAAGTTTAATCAAACTAAAATTCAGTTATGAAGAGACATTGGAGTGTATCCTTAGAATCTAGGTACTTTCATTCGGTTGGGACTCTTTTGAACGGGACTGGTTCACTTGTAACGGATAAGTCCAAAAGGAGTTTGGTATTTGGTAGGACTCTACTCATGATCCAAATATAGTTATTTCAAATTATGCAGAGTGCAGAAAACATACCGTGTTACCTTGATGAACCAGGTTCTTCACTGATAATTCTCTTGTGTGAGTCTAAATTTGCCAAAATAGAAAAAATATCATTAGAGATTAATGAGTCATTTTAACACATGGCACAAGAGTATACTATGGAAAGTATGAGACTGAATAAGATTTAATCTAATTATACACAATTTACAGACTTTCTTACCAATTTTGTTTTTCAATCCTTTTTTTTCATTCATTTTTTTCGTTTAACCTTGAAATGGTCCTTTTAGGTGATCTTAATCATCCCTAATTCCAACCTGTTCCTCTCAAAGTGATCTTTACCTAAGGCTTTTGTGAAGATGTCAGCAATTTGCTTGTCAGTAGCACACAACTCCATAGTGATCAAGCCTTTCTCATAGTTGTCCCTCAAAAATTGGTGTCTAACATCTATGTGCTTAGTTCTCTTCTGATGAACCAGATTCTTAGTCATACTAATAGCACTAGTGTTATCACAGAAAATAGGGATGCAACCAACTTTAATACCAAAATCCATCAACTGCTACTTGATCCACAACAATTGAGCACAATCATGAAGCAGCAGCAACATACTTAGCTTCAGTAGTAGATAAGGCCACTAAATTTTGCCTTTTAGTAGCCCATGACACAAGACATGAACCAAGGAAGTGTGCCATACCTGAGGTGCTCTTCCTATCCACTAGGAAACCTGCATAATCAGCGTCAGCATATCCCACTAGGTTAAAATTACTACCTTTTAGATACCAAAGGCAAAGGTCAGTGGTGCCTTTCAAGTATCTCAATATTCTCTTTACAATAGTCAAGTGGGACTTCTTTGAATTTGCCTGAAATCGAGCACAAAGACTTACACTGCACACAATGTCAGGTCTACTAGTAGTGAGATATAGAAGAGAATCAATCATTCCCCTATACAACTTCTGATCAACAGATGAACCAGGTTTATCTATATCCAATTTCGTGGATGTTGCAATAGGAGTGTCAATTTCTTTGGATGTTCCTTCCTGGTTTTGTTATTGAGGAATAGGTTCATGGACAAGTTCCCTCGAGGTTTGAGGATCAGTTCCTCTCTAGTTAGTTCCCCCTGTCATGTTGTCCTGGGTGGAGGGACCTGTTCCATCACTTGTTCCTTCCTGTGATGCATCTTCAGACTGGACTGTGGTTTCACCATTTGAATTTCTTATCAGCCCAATCTCTTCATTATCTTGCTCCTGCCTCTCAGAAAGAATGTTAGTTTTAAAAAATAACATATACAATTTTTTTTCTACACACATAGTTCTTTTACTCTATATCTTATAAGCTTTACTATGTGAAGAATATCCCAAGAATACTCCCTCATCACTTCTGGGGACATATTTACCTAGGGAGTCTTTGCCAT
>NC_031995.1:73464148-73577985 GCF_001879085.1 Nicotiana attenuata | reverse complement strand
AGAGGGGGGTGATTTGTGTGGTACCCAATTTTCGCTTTAGAAGAACCTGGTTCTTCTAGGTGTACTTACTACTACTGTTTGCGGAATTAAGAGTGCATAAAATAAAGAACAAAGAGATTTTTACGTGGAAAACACCTTGCTCAAAAGGTGAAAAAACCATGACCTACTACTCAGTAGGATTTTCCCAAACTTCCACTAAAATCACTGAGCCAAAACAGCATTTACAAAACTTTTGTAAACCTAAGGATTAAACTCTAATCCCGTTGTGGCAACCAGCCTCTAACTGCTGCGACAACTTCAAGTTAACTCTAACTTGAATACTCAAAATACCTATCACAATTGCTTCTAGATAAAGCTGAAAGGTACAATATCAAAACACCCACTACAATTGAACTAGAAATAAATAAAGACACGTAAAACTCTTTACGGAGCTGGTTCTTCAATCTGGTTCATGTAGCTTCAGGTTTGCACACTTGAATCACACACGAACTGCTTGCAAAAAGTCTTGCTATTTTGCTCTCAATTCACATTTAACTTTTGCGTTTTTGTGCAACACTACAATGTGAGAACATCCTGCAATTTATAGAGTTAGTAGATGAAGAAATAACTAGAGTTCTGATGCAACTCTTCCTTGGTGGAAGAGTTGTAGTTGATTTCAACTTCTAACTCCTCCCCTATCTTGGATAGTGTTCTCTTTGAGTAAGGACTCCTTCTCCTTATCAATTATGCAACCTTTTCGATCAGGAGATATTAAATACACCAAGTTAAGCTTATCTCTTTCACGTGCAACCACATGCTCGAATCTGCCCGTTTTTGTGCACCTGTGTGATGGACCTGGTTCGTCCTGAGTTCCTTTGTCAGTCTTCAAAACTAACCTTTACTTGGGCCAACAGTTTTACATTTCAATTAGGATTTGGTTATAGCTGAATACTGAGAAGACCCTAGTTCATTTATTTAATACTTTGACAATTTGTATTTCGGGTTTCACTGAGTTGTGAGGATCGGGTTATTGGCATTGAGTTGTTGACTTGTCGTTGTTCCTTGAATTCTTTCCCTGAAACTATTACTCTGGTGAATTAATTTTTAAAGTAAATGTACTACATTGAATCATTTCCTCCTGTCCTGTTAAGTTATTAGTAATATCGTGATTTAAAATAAAGAAATTAGTATTACGCTACTATATATGACTTTTAAATTTGACTCCCCGTGTATATGTACACCTTTGAATAATTCAAATTCCTATAAATGTTATATTTTATTTCAATTAGTTTCTCAATTAAATTTTTCTTAACCTGATGATATTGAGTCTTACTTAAAAGGAATGTCTACTAAGTGTTAATTTATTAAATCCTATATTAAAGGTAATAATTCATTCGATGTTGTATTTTATTTGAAAAAGGTATTTTCTTTATTCAAATGATTTCAAAAAAAAAATAACTCCATCTTTTCTTGTTGATTTCCTAATTAGTTTAGAAGTTGTAATCTACTTTATGTTATATAAATGAGACTCCTTGAACATCTTAATTGCATAGTTATGGACCCTATGTACTGAGTAGCATGAGGATGACGTTGTATAAAGTGAGATAGAAATATATGGGCACAAGGTGCCGTGTGTGCTAAATGTTTGGAATTTGAGGTTATGATATGAGACATCGAGGATTGAGATGGTCGGGATTGTGTATTAAAAATGATGTGATTGATTGAGTTGACATCACCTTCTTTGTTTGAACATATTCGTACTTGTCTGTGTCCCAGTTATGTTGGTGTTAATTATTGTTAGTTACTATCTGTTCCCCTTTATTGTCTCTACTGTTTGTAGATTGATTTTCTCCTATTATTGATATTACTTTGTTATTATTATCTTGGTAGTTCATTATCATGTCCTGTTCAATTTGTTTGACTAGTAGGTGTCTTGACTGTTCCTCGTCACTACTCCACCGAGGTTAGTCTTGATACTTACTTGGCATCGCTGTGGTGTGCTCATACTACAATTCTGTGCATTTTATTTGTACAGATCCAGGTATTTGATCGGTAGTAGCTGTGCGGATCGTCGCGGTGGAGACTCAAGGTAAACCTACTGTTGGGTTCGCAAGCCTCGGAGTTACCTTCATTTGTACTTATTTCCATTTGTTCCTTTTGTTTTGAAACAGTGATGTATTTATTTTGTATAACTACTCATAGAAAGGCTTATGACTTGTACCACCGGTTTTAGGAATTGTATTTGTTCAAAGTTATCTAATTTGAAGTTAGTGAATATCAATATTATTTCTGTAAATGTTAGGCTTACCTAGTTTAGAGACTAGGTGCCATTAGGACTCTTTCGGAGGAATTTTGGGTCGTGACAAGTTGGTATCAGAGCTCTAGGTTCATAGGTGCTACGATTCATAAGTAGGTTTAGTAGAGTCTTCCGGATCGGTACGTAGACGTCTGTACTTATCTTTGAGAGGCTACAGAACTATTAGGAAATTCCCCTTCTTTCATTCCTTATCGTGCGATATTGATTCAACTTGAAGTATACAACTTATGTTCCTTTACATCCACTCATGTATGATATTGCGCTCTTAGTGTCCGCTATGCGCCAGTGGTTCGTGATGCTACAGACGGGCTACGAGGGAGTCAGGGATGATCAGACATTGTCTCAACGTGTTGTCCAGACTAAAGATACAAAGGTATTGAGAGACTGTTCAGTTGTTCATATGGAGGCGCAGCGGTTCCTGGCATCTGGTTGATGAGTGCGAGCTTGAGAAGGTTTAATTGAATGGCTAGTCATCGAGATTGTGGCGGGGTCACGAGGTGGATGTTGATTGGGGATAGTTGGTGGTATTGGAGTACCTTGTGATTTGTGTTGTACGAGTTGTGAAGGTTAGTTTTATGGATCATCAGATGGTGTTTTCTATGGCTTCGTGCCAAGTGGAGGAGTCCACTAGCGGCATTCAGATTGTAAAGTCGGATTTACATCAGTTTCAGCATGAGGTATGTGTATATGTGGTATTGGTAGGTTCCCGGATCTTGTGTATTACTAAGGTCTGAAATCTTGCGTGGGATGACATTGGGGCTAAAGGTGGTTCTGTGTCATTAATGAATCTACATTTCAGTATCAAGGGGAGTCAGAGAAACAACTTTAGATTCATAAAAGGTCTATTCAGCGCGGGTATCGTGGTTGCAGCAGAACGGGGTGCTTCAGAGGAAATACGGTGGTTTATGAGCTTCTAGACTATGTGGTTCATGTTAGGATCATCTATATTTGGGGATCTAATTGGGATTATTGCATATCGACTATCCAAAGAAATGGGTCAGTTCCGTGGTGTTGGGTCAGCATGGCAATGGAAGTAATTGATCCTTTCGAATAGGAATTCTCTACTGGAATTTTGGGAAACCCTCTGGTATTGGACGGTTTGTGTGACTTGGTTGAGTTGGGAGATGCGGTCCTAATAGCTTAGTTGCGTGCGGGCGGATTCCACAGAGTTCTCGATAGTTTGGACAACGGCTTGAGTCGGATGGCAGCTATGGGCATAAGGAATATGTTGCACATTATGGTTTTCTCCTTCGTAGGTATCAGGAATTAATAAGGTGTTGGCATTGTTGGATATCATACGTGAAGAGTGTGCATTTTTGGGAAGGACCTTGAGTTTTGGTTTACGGGTGCGTGGCTAGTGGCATGTGATTACTAGGTTTTGAGGCTTTCGAGGTTCATGTTTTGTTACGCGACCAGAAATTCTATATGGGTGCTTAGACAGGACGATGGGATGTGAGTGATGTATCAGCCATTTGATTTGCGTAGCTGAGTCCGAGTATAGAAATTTTAGTGTTCCTTAGGTTTTGGGGCTAGATGTCCCCATATGTGGACTATTTCCTGTTGGTGGATTGTGAAGAAATGTTGAGAATGGGATAATTAATAGCATGTATTATCAATAGGTTGCTGTGGATTTTTGAAGAATATTTACCTAATTAGGAAGGATCGGGATTTGGTTGGGCTATTTGGAAGCTCAACGAGAATATGTATTTTGTATCAGGTCAAGTTTGTGTGCTTCTGTGAGATTGTCATTATGGTTATGTTATCAGGAAGAATGGATATTATTTGTGCCCCTAACCTATGTTATGTGCTACTCTTTTATGGTGTGTTAGGAGGTGAGGTTGTATGATTACTCCCCACGCATGTTGTATTTCTGTTTAGTCCTTAAGGCGATGCGAGCGAGATAGCCTCGTGATGTTGATTTGCTCATTCCACCTTAGATGTGCTTGCTTCTCTCATGTTTTATTACTTCTATTCATTGTTCCCGCGGTTTTACTTGTGCGCTCTGCTGTGATTGATATCAGTATTCATGTGATCGGTGAACCCGAGCATTTTGGCTTGATGACTATTTAGGAGTGGGCTACGCGCCGCAGCGGATGTTGTGTGGGATACCCTTGTGTTTATTTGGTATTGTGTTTTCCCTCTGCGGGACGATTTTATTAAAACTATACTTTTGTTGTTACACATATTGTACTTGTTAGATAATTCTTATACTTTTCTTTCCTCTATTTGTGCTGCTTAATTGAGTTATTGCTGGTTTGGTGTACGAACTGTGTAGTGTGAGAATCTGTGTGGTTCTGTGATGAGTTGTTAGTTGAGCTGCTTGTATTGGCTGAGATGAGGTTCTTAGCCCTGAGATTAGTACTATGGTATTGGAGGTAAGGAGTGTTTAGAAAGTATGAGGGTGTTTCTGCTAAGATTGGGTAATGGCCTTTCGCGGGCGAGGGAGCTTCTTGACTTGTTGACTTCATGGGCAACTATGAATTTCCGCATGTTTCTTTATCATGGGCAGTGTTGTGGAGGTCCGGAACAAGGTTATATTTAATGTGAAGTGTATTGCCGGCATCCAGGATATTATTTGAGCAGCTATGGTGGTCAGAGGGAATTGCTTTGGGCATTTGAGTTGTGTGGAAAACCATGTAATTGTATTCTGGATTAGAATTTTGGCTCGATTCAGCTTGTTCAGGTTTATGCAGTGTGATGATGTGGGATTCGGGTCCTAAGATGAATTTCAGGTGTTGAGGTTTGGGTTCTGTCCTAAGATTATGGACTAAGGATGAGGTGAGACCTTTAGTTAAGTTGCATTGTCATCATCGGGTGAAGATTAGGGCATCGGATGTCCCAAAGGCAGCTTTTAGGGCCCGATATGGCCGTTACGAGTTCTTGGTCATGTCATTTGGTTTGACTAATAATCCAGCAGCCTTCATGGATCTAATAAACCGAGTGTTCAGACTTACTTAGATTCCTTTTTGATTGTTTTCATTGATGATATTCTGGTTTAACCTCGCAGTAGAGAGGAGTGTGAACAGCACCTTCGGATTGTACTTCAGACTTTGAAGAATCATCCACTTTATGCCAAATTTTCGAAGTGTGAGTTCTTGTTATACTTAGTTGCCTTCTTAGATCATGTTGTGTCTTCTGAGGGTATCAAGGTTGATCCTATGAAGATTGAGGTAGTTCAGAATTATCCTAGACCTACTTCAACTACAAATATTCAAAGCTTTGTGGGTTTGGCAGGCTACTATCATTGTTTTATGGAGGGGTTTTCATCTATTGTAGCCCCATTGACCAAGTTGACTTAGAAGGGTGCTCTTTACAGATGGTCTGGTAAGTGTGAGGACAACTTTCAGAGGCTCAAGACTACTTTGACTACAGCTTCATTATTGGTGTAGCCTACAGGTTCGGGATCTTAATGATTCTATATGTGTTTGACGTGGCACAGTTGTGATGCAATATGGTAGAGTGATTACATACACATCTCGTCAGTTGAAGATCCATGAGAAGAACTGTCCAACACATGATTTGGAGTTGGCAGCTATTGTGCACACGCTCAAGATTTAGAGGCATTACTTATACGTGTGTCATATGAGGTCTATGTCGATCATCAGAGTCTCCAGCATCTATTCAAGCAAAAGGATCTGAATTTGAGGCAGTGAAGATGGTTGGAATTGTTGAAAGACTATGATATCACTATATTGTATCATTAGGTGAAGGCTAATATGGTGGTTGATGCCTTGAGTAGGAAGGCGAAGAGCATGGGTAGTTTGGCATTTATAACAACAGTAGAGAGGCCATTGGCTATGGTTGTCAGTCCTTGGCTAATGGATTCGTGAGGTTGGACATTTCGGAGTCTAGTGGAGTTCTTGCTAGTGCTATTGCATAGTTATCTTTGTTGGAGCGCATCAAGGCTCGCTAGTTTGATGATCATCACTTGTTAGTGTTGAAACACGATGTCGGGGGGTGGTTCTAAGAAGGTTATGATTAGGGATGATGGTGTTAAGAAGCTTTATTGTCGGATTTGTGTTCTGAATGTTGATGGTTTGAGAGAGCTGATCATTAAGGAGGCTCATAGCTTATAGTATTCTATTCACCCAAGTATCACAATGATGTATCGTGACTTGAAACAACATTATTAGTAGCGGAAGATGAAGAAAGACATTATTGGATATGTATCTTGATGCTTGAATTTCCAACAGGTGAAGTATGAACATGAAAAATCGGGTAGTTTGACTCATAGGTTGGTGATACCAGAGCGGAAGTGGGAGCGTATCACTATAGACTTTCTGGTAGGCTTACCAAGAACTTTGAGGAAGTATGATACTGTCTGGGTCATTATGGACCAATTGACCAAGTCCACACATTTTATTCCGGTGATGGCTTCTTAGACTTAAAAGCAGTTGGCTCAGATCTATATATCAAGGAGATTGTTCGTCTAAACGGTTCGCCCATTTCTATTATTTCAGACCGTGGCACAAAGTTTACTTCACACTTTTGGAAAGATGTTGGGTGTGAGTTAGGCATGTAGGTGAAGCTCCGCACCACATTTCATATGCAGATGGATGGCGAAGTCTGAGCGGACTATCCAGATCCTTGAGGATATGTTGAGGGCCTGTGTTATTGATTTCGACGGCCAGTGGGAACAGTTTCTACCATTAGCAGAGTTTGCCTATAACAACACCAGTCTAACATTTAGATGGCTCCATATGAGGCTTGATATGGTAGGCGGTGCGGTTAGACTATTGGTTAGTTTGAACCTGGTGAGGCCGGGATGTTGGGTACGGATTTGGTTCGTGATACTTTAGAAAAGGTGAAGTTGATTCAGGATTGCCTTTGTGTAGAGCAGAGCATGTAAAAGAGTTATGCAAACAAGAAGGTCCGTGATATGGCTTATATGGAGGGCGAGAAGCTATTTTTGAAAGTTTTGCTTAGATTTGGGAAGAAGAAAAAGTTGAGCCCAAGGTCTATTGGCCCATTTAATATTTTAGAGAGAGTTGGGGAGGTTGCTTATAGGTTTGCATTTCCTCCTAGCCTAGTAGGGGTACATACAGTATTTAATGTTTCTATGCTTCGAAAGTACCATGATGATAAGTCGCATGTTTTGGACTTCAGCATGGTGCAGCTTGATGAGGATTTCACCTATGAAGAAGAGCCGGTAGCTCTTCTAGATTGGTAGGTTC
The DNA here is from genome assembly GCF_001879085.1 of Nicotiana attenuata. Lineage (NCBI taxonomy): Eukaryota > Viridiplantae > Streptophyta > Magnoliopsida > Solanales > Solanaceae > Nicotiana > Nicotiana attenuata. The sequence continues at coordinate 73,570,515 of NC_031995.1, read as the reverse complement.
GGAAGTTGAGATCTAAGGATATACCTTTTGTGAAAGTGCATTGGAGAGATCAGCCGACTGAGGAAGCTACTTGGGAGTCCGAGTCCAACATAAGGAGTAGATATCCGCATCTTTTTACCACTCCAGGTACATTTCTATGTTCGTTCAAGGATGAATGTTTCTTTTAGAGGTAGAGAATGTAACAATCCAATAGGCCGTTTTGAGTTCTCGCTTCTTTATTTGAGACCTTTCATAGCACTATTAGCTGATTTATAACTTACGTGTGTGGTCCGTTTTGATTTTCGGAAAGTTTAAATGTGATTACTCAAAGAAACCTAGATTTTTGAACTTGAAAATGGTTAGAGTTGACCACGGTCAATATTGTTGGTAAATGAACTTGGACCGGTATTTTGACGATTTTGATAGGTTTGTATGATGATTTTGGACTTGTACGCATGTTTGGATGGGGCTCAGGGTGACCCGAGACCGTTTCGGGGCATATTGTGGAAAGTTGGAATTTGTAGTTGTGAACTTTGAAATCTTTGAGTTTTGATGTTTGATTCTTGATTTTACATGTTATTTTGATGATTTGAGATTACGAATGAGTTCATATGATGTTATTTTACTTGTGTGGATATTCGGATTGGGGCCCGAGGTGCTCGAGTGAGTTTCGGATAGGTTTCAGACTGTTTTGGTAAGACTTGAGTTTTTGGTGCTGCAGACTTTGCAATTATTCGCAAATGCGAGCCTCACATTTGAGAGAGCTAACTTGCATTTGCGATGCGGGGGAGGGGGGGAGTTTGAAAACTTCGTATTTGATAAGATTTGGTCGCTTTTGCGAGGCGTCTATCCTTCACATTTGCGATGCTTCTATCGCATTTGCGACTTCCACAATTGCGATGACTCTGTCGCAACTGCGAGCTGTGAGGCTCGAGGGCTTGGTTGCATTTGCGATGAGCTGTTTGCTTTTGCGAACATTGAAATTGCGAACAATAGTTCGTAATTGCGATACCTGCAGCTGGGTAAAAGGTAAGGGTTTCGGGATTAAGCTCATTTTATTCCATCTTTGAGACCTAGATTCTACATAGAGGCGATTTTCATCCCAACTTTATAGGTTAGTAACTTTAACTTATTTTTAGTCAAATTCAATTATTTTTTATTGATTTTCATGCCTAAACAGTTTTCATAGAGTAAAATAAGGATTTTGGGTAGAAGTTTAGGATTTGGTAGTTTAGAGATTTAGACCGTGATTTGAGGTCGGATCTCAAAAAAATCACTTATTTGAACTCGGGGGGAGTGGAAAAATGGGATTTGATTCTAATTTCGGATTTTGATCATGTGGGTCCGGGTTGACTTTTTGTTAACTTTTTCAAATATGTTAAAGATCGAACTCTTTTTTTACTAGGTAGTTTTCAAAGCTTGTTTTGACTTATTTGAATGTTAATTGGCTAGATTCGAGGGGTTTGGAGGCTTGTGCTAAAGAAAATGCGGTGTTAGAGGGTTGATTTGTGCCAGAAAGAGGTAAGTGTCTTGGTTAAACTTTATTTAAGGGAATTAGAATATAATTATGTATAATTTCTATGTGTTTTACGTGTTGGGGCGGTGAATATGCAAGGTGACGAGTGTATATGCGTTTGCTATGGGTTGAGCATACAGGTAGAACTAGTTATTTATATCTTGTTGCTTCATGTATTACATTTTCATGCTTTACCTAGATCGTAGAATCTTTGACTATTTCCATCCGTGTTAGTAGACGTGTTAAGCTTGCTGTGATATTGGGTAGTAAGACTATTGAATTTTTGATTGGCTATTGGTGCAAAATGAAGATTTCTTCCTATGTCTTGCTTTGTGCTTCCCACTTTGCTTGGTACTGTTTACATGTTTATGCTTGTTGAGGAAGAATGAGTTGCACGAAGGGTATTTCCGTGCTTGTGATCAAGAGTGATTGTGCACGAAGGTTGTTTTCATGCTTTCTTTATATATTAATATCATTGCACGAAGGTTGTTACCGTGCTTGTGAGGAAGAGTGAATATGCATGAAGGGTGTTTTTATGCTTGCTACTATATTGTACTTGTGAGGATTAGAGTAAAAGCACAAAGGGTGGTGCCGCACCATTTGTTTAATATCTCTTGTTCCTTATTCTACTATTTAGACTGAGGAATTTGCAGCATCTTGCACAAATGCGCGAGCTTAGTGCACCGGACTGCCCTGTTTTTTTAGACTAAGGATTTGGCTATGTTGTCTCTTTATTATGTTCAGAAGGCTTGTTCGGAGTTGCTTGTGGAAGCATAAACTGGTGTTTACCTTAGTCATTCCTTTCATTATTCTTATCATTCTACATCTTCTTGTTTTGTATTTGTTATCTCTCTCTCTCTTGTTATTTATCTTTTCAACTTACCTACTATTTTACTTGTTTTCTTGTCTCGTTGTTTCTTGTTACTTAACTGCACAAGTTTATATGCAAGTATCTTGTCTTAGCCTCGTCACTACCTCGTCGGGGTTAGCCTTAACACATACGGAGTACATTGGGTCGGTTGTACTCATACTATATTTCTGCACTTCTTATGAATATTTTTGTGTTGGTTCCAATGGTACTCAGAGGACGGACTAGCATGCTTTAGTGTTGCACTCTTGTCTGCAGACCTTGGAGTCACATATCTCATAGTTCTATTACTGTTTATTTGCTTCGAATAATGTATTATTTATTTCAGACTTTGTATTTAGTTATTTTTTAGACGCTCATGTACTCAGTGGCTCCAATTTCTAGGAGGTGTTAGATGGTCATTGGTCTTAGACTTGATATATTTTCTGAGTTTATTTTTTATTTGTGATATCATGTTATTTTAGGTTTTGCATTGCCTTTATTTTTATTATTTGTTGGCTTGCCTAGCAAGTGTTAGTAGGCACTATCATAACCCTTTACTTGGGATTTTGGGTCGTGATAATTTATTAAACTACCAAAAAGTAGTAGAGTTTATTAGTAAATACAGAATGCTGAAGGAACTAGACGGCATGGATACAAAAATTAAAGATTTGAGATAATTTTACAGACCTTCTCTCATGTTTAGTTTCATTAAACAAATTATTTTTACTGTAAAAGATTATATTTGGACTGATTAATTAACCCAGGGAGATTACATAAGCATACATGTACATAATGCGTACATATATATAATTAATGCGCACGCATAGATATAGTACGTGACGATGGAGGAGTCAAGATTTTCACTAAAGGGAATTTAAATAAAAATAAGTAAACACACAAAAAAGTATAAAAAAGAATCAGCATATTGTATATTTACATTAAAAAAAATATACAATATAATTTTCAGGCAAAGGGAGTCAAAATTTAAAGTAAACATATGAAAAAAGCCAAAGGATAATTCAACATATATATATATATATATATATATATATATATATATATATATATATATATATATATACACACACACACGCACGCACACAAAAAATATATACAATACAATTTTCCGTTGAAGGGGTATCAATTAATACACTTTGGATGAAGGTGGCTCCACCATTGATTGTATATATATGTGTCTCTGTTTATATAAATACTAGTCAACGTGCATGTACCCCATCTCAATGTGTAATTTATTATTAAAAAAATAATATAAAAATTATAATTGAAATTGTACTTAAGTTATTAAAAAGTATAAGTTCATGAAATTGGTGAATGTCTATCTAGCTAACTCAATAAATGGAATAAAATATGTCATGCAGAACTCATCAATCATCATGCAATATATATATATATATATATATATATATATATATATTCAATTTCACAAACTATCTTGCTTCTTTTTTAGTTTCAGTAACAACAAATGGCTTGTAAGTATTTATTAGTTTCTTCGTATAACTAATTTTAAAAACTTTAATTACTANAGTTGATCAAGCTTCTGTAATCATTATTTTTTGAAGAAATACTGCTAACCTGTTTGCGTCAATATGTAACTTATGTGCATTTGTAGCATTAACCCAAAACTTATCATATAGTTCTTGTAATTTTTTGGGTTTATAGAGTCAGTCCTCCCGAGAAAAAAAAAAGGCATTGAACCTTATTTCATTCAATTTTATTCAATGCTATGATTAAATTTTAAATTGTCTTGATTTTTGTTGATGTTAGTACTGTCCAAGTTAAAAACAGATTCTGTTTTGACCAAAAGATATCGAAATCTTTTTGATTAAATAAATTAATGAAGATGAAGAGGTAAATCTTAGTCAAACATAATAAACTCCAGATCTATAAACACACAAGAAAATGATTAGTAAAATAAGATAAGGGCGATCAATCTTCTTGATGTTTTTCATTTCTTCTCTCACCAATCGATGGAGATAATCAGTTTACATCATGTATAGAAAAATTGTTTTGTCTTCGTTTTGCTAAGTAGATTTACAGAGAGAGGAGAATTACAGAGAGAGGAGCATTATAGAGAGACTAGCATTATAAAGAGAAAAAAGCCCCCTTTCTAGGAAGGTTCCCTCCCTATATATAGTCATGGAGTCCCTGCTACGTTCTTGGGTCAATGCACCTTCATACCCACATCCGTTTTTGTCATTTCCTGAGTATTATTCTTCGACTTAGCGGGTACTGTGAGTGCGTGGGTTTGGAGCAAATCATGGCGTCTTTCACTGTCCCGCCGCTTGGGCGGGATCCTAGTTGGGTCGACCGCAGCGGTCGGATTTTGACCAATACTGTTAGTCTCATCGTTCGTCGGGGTCGTCTCTTGTCGGACCTGGCGGACGGATTATAAATTTACACATCTGGGAGAAATCTAACTGTCCATTCCTTGAGCGTGGTTTTTAGATCGATATTAGGGCGCAGCGCTCCTACAGTACTCCTGGACTGTTATGGAATCGAAGCGTCGTTTAACTCGAAGCGTAGTTCGTGGTTGCTGCCATTATGGCACACGTTCCCAGGGGATTGAACTGTTTCATGCCCTATCAGCTTCAATTAGCGACCCTTGGGTTTCGCTCTTGGGGGATTTGTGTCTCTTATAAATAGAAGGAAAACACCATTTGATTGTCACACTTTCTTGCCTTTGTTGAAAGAACTTTGTGAATCTTCCTTTCTTCTGATACTTCGGGTTTTTAATTTTCTCTGTTTAGCCGGAAACTTTCGTCTCAGTCTCTCTTTTTTCCTTCATCCCTTTGTCCTGTTAAATTGATACAAATGGCTGGCAATTCTTCCTGTGCTGACAATCCTGCCGCAACTCCGGCACCAGAAAATGATATTCCTGCCCATGGAGGGGTAGAAATAGTGGAATATGAGGGGGTTCCATCGGCGGCTGAGATCTTGCCTCGCCCTGGGAAGCCATGGAACGATTTCCACAGTCCTTCCAGGGAGGAGCCGGAACCTGCTTCCTCTGTTATGACTGAGGAGGGGATTGCAGAGTTGAAGGCCAGATGAGGGATTCCACACCACGTTCAAATGCTGCCGGCAGTGGGAGACGACATTATACATTTCGATCGCTCAGGATATTGTGCGTTCTATGCTTATCCCTTTATTGTCGGGTATACGCTTCCTCTCCCCCCCTTGGTGGTAGACTTTTGTCGTTTCTACGAGGTGTGTCCGGCTCAACTTTCGCCGTACTTGTATAAATTGCTCCTTATTCTGCTCAAGTTCGCAGAGCTTGCCGGTCGGGAGGTCACATTGAGACACATGCTCAATCTCTTTGCTCCTCAACTCATTCGTCGTACGATGATTCACATGCGCCATCGAGGGACGAAGAGTTTGGTAGTGAAGATGGACGACAAAGCCAATTGTCGTTTCTATGAGAACAATTTCTATGTGCGGACCGAGCACCTTGTGGCGGATCCTGCAGGGTTCCCCGAGAAGTGGAACTTCGCACGTAAGTTTCTATACCTTTAGTCGTAGTGATGGTCGACCGATTTTCATTGGGCGGTACTTACATCGTTTTTGTTTTTGCAGCCGTGAGACTACCCCCGGCTCCTGTTGACGATATCCGCGAGTGGGTGAACGCCATCCTTCCTCATACGGTGAGGGTTCGCACATGGTTGTCCTTCTATGAGAAATATGGACGCAAGCCTCTTACCGGTAAGTAATGTCAGTTTTGTTTTTTCGTTCCACTATTTGGTTTTGTCGCTTATACGGCATTCATCGATGTCAGGGAGAGTGCGGAGGGTGAGGGCGAGGGCTCCTCCACTTGCATTTCGCCAGCCTACATCGTCCGCTCGCCCCGTCTCAGGATCTACTACCCAACCTTCGTCGAGGACCGCTTCAGTTGAGTCTACGGCCGTAGCCACGCGCACGGAGGCTGCTCCTCGATCTGAGACTGTCGCTTACCCAACGGGGGAATCTTCCCGCGCTAAGGACGGGGAGGGGCCATCAAAGAGGCGGTGAGTGGAGTCTGAAACGGCTCCTTCGGCCATGGTACGTTTAGGGGGTGATCTCCCCTCGTCGAGGTTCGAGGTGGGTGTTGAAACAGAGATAGCCGTTGCGTCCGCTCCATCGACGGAGATCCCGGCCGCTATGATTGGCCAACTACCTGCCGCGATGGGGGATCAGAATCCTGAGGCCGTTGTTATTGCTTTGGACGGGCCTTCATCTTTGATGCCGGGTCGTGCTTCTTCTTCGGCCACAGAGAGGGGAAAAAGCGTCATGGTTGATGATTACAAATCTGAGTCTGATCTTGATCCTGATGACGTCAGGATGTTCGAAGAGGGCCTTACCCGTACGGTGGTACATGCGGGGGCTCGTCCCGTATACTTGAAATCTCGTCGGATATTAACCTCCATACGGAAGACCTGTTCCCGCAGTTTGACATCTTGTGTTCTGCTGCCGAGAGAGAAGCTCTTTGGGACGTCCGTGACATCGATTTGATGCACGAGGTGGCCGCTATGGGCTTGAGGGTAAGTTTTCTCTTCCCTATTGTGCTCTTTCCGTCCTTGTCGACCTTGGACTTAATCAATTTTTTTGTTTTTCAGACGTACATGGTGGAGATTGAGAGTGCTCGTAGGGCCGACACTCGGGCCAAGATTTTTCTGACGATGTTGGAGAAATATCGGCGCTACCGCAACAAGTGCCATCAGATGCACGAGCGGCTGAGGGCGAATGCAGGTGATCGATCCCTTGGCGAGGAACTGGAGAAGAGGGATCAGGAGCTGATGCAGGCTATTCATAGGAGTAGCGAGCTCGAGGAGCAACTTCGTGTAAAGGACGAAGAACTCGAGGTGGGCAAGGGAGTTGCCACAGAGTGTGAGCATCTTCAAGCGAGGTTGCAATCGACGCAGACTGAGTTGGATCAGAGTGCCATCAGGGTCGAGTCGATGAGCGCGAAATGGATGGGAAAATTGGCCGATCTGGAGAGAAAGGTCGCCGGACTGGAAAATATCGAGAGCACCTGGTCGGCTGTTTTGGCGAGGGCGACGGCTCTAGAAAACACTATCCTCGTCCTCCAATCCGAGCAGGAATCAGAAAGGGCGACGGCCACGCTAAGGGAAGCGAGACTCGAGGAGCGTATTGGCGAGATCGACCGGGAGGTGTCGACCTTGGGGGATCAGTCGCTGCTCTTGAGGCTGAAAAGGAGCAACTGTTGGCTCAAGTCGAGTCTTCCTCCGCCGCTGCGCCCTGTCATTTGCATGAGCTCTGGGTTCATGCTGAGGCCCAACGGGACATATATAAGAGTTTGTGGGAGGCGGGCAATGTTCCCGAGGCTGCATATGAGGGAGCATGGGCGAAGGCACGAGAGGCTCGTGTTAACTGCGGATATGATTCTGCAACGCTGGAGGCCGACGATGGCATTGATGACGGGGGACTTCCTATAGAGGGTGATGAAGAGGGTGGTGGTGCTGACGCCGAGTGAAAGAATTGCTGTTCTGTTTTTCTTTTCTTTTTATTTTATTTATTTGCAATCTGTCGGCTTTAGCCGTATGTAATCAGCGGCTGTTTGTGCAGCAGCTTTGTATAAAGAGGAATTTTTCATTGTCGTATGCCTCCTGTTCTTTTTGCTTTTCGTAATTTTGGTGCAAATAGGTAGATTTCCGTGCGGCGAATTCCTTATTCTCGGGGAATTCAATATCACACGGATGGAGTAGGATTTTGACGACGGCTTTTAGCTGTAGGGATGGTATTTTCGAACTTATGTCGAAGCCTTATCCTGTCACAGTTCGAGTGGTGTCGAGCTCTTTTCTCCGACCCGCCGTGAGTCCCAACCCTCTTTGGCGATGGCTCTTGGCATTAACGGCGTCATTTCGAACTTGTCGAAATGCTAACCCGTCGTTTTTCGATCGAGGTCGAACTCTTCTTTTTGGCAATGTCCCTTGGATTTAAGGGTGTTATTTCGAACTTGTCGAAATGTAAACTCATCGTTGTTCGATCGAGGTCGAACTCTTCTTTTTGGTGATGGCCCTTGGCCTTAAGGGTGTTATTTCGAACTTGTCAAAATGTTAACCCGTCGTTGTTCAATCGAGGTCGAACACTTCTTTTTGGCGATGGCCCTTGGCCTTAAGGGTGTTATTTCGAACTTGTCGAAATGTTAACCCGTCGTTGTTCGATCGAGGTCGAACTATTCTTTTTGGCGATGGCCCTTGGCCTTAAGGGTGTTATTTCGAACTTGTCGAAATGTGTACCTGTTGTTGTTCGATCAAGGTCGAACTCTTCTTTGTGGCGATGGCCCTTGGAATTAAGGGTGTTATTTCGAACTTGTCGAAATGTGAACCCGTCGTTGTTCGATCGAGGTCGAACTCTTCTTTTTGGCGATGGCCCTTGGCCTTAAGGGTGTTATTTCGGACTTGTCAAAATGTGAACCGTCGTTGTTCGATCGAGGTCGAACTTCGTTCTTTTTAGCGAGTGGCCCTTGGTCCTTAAGGGTGTTAATTTCGAACTTGTCGGAAATGTGAACCGTCGTTGTTCGATCTAAGTGTCGAACGTTTTTTTTGGTCGTACTGGGCCCTTAGGACTTTTAAGGGTCGTTTAGTTTTCGGAAACTTGTCGTAAAGGTCGTTGAACCGTACGTGTTCCGAGTCGTAGGTCGCGACGTTTCTTTTGGCGACTGGGCCTTGGGCCTTAAGGGTGTTATTTCGAACTTGTCGAAATGTGAACCCGTCGTTGTTCGATCAATGTCGAACTTTTTTTTTTGGCGATGGCCCTTGGACTTAAGGGTGTTGTTTCGAAATTGTCGAAATGTGAACCGTCTTTTTTTTTTTTTGGTCGATGGCCCTTGGACTTAAGGGTGTTGTTTCGAAATTGTCGAAATGTGAACCGTCGTTGTTCGATCGAGGTCGCACTTTTCTTTTTGGCGATGGCCTTGGCCTTAAGGGTGTTATTTCGAACTTGTCAAAATGTTAACCCATCGTTAGTACCAGTCTTTTGGAGAGTTTTGGGTGTCTTCTGGGGGAGTCCCAGTTTGCTTAATTTGTGTGCGTTGGGGAGTGTGATGCCGCGGAGTACTGAACGCTGCTATCCTGCTAATGTTTGCTTTATGCGCGTATTGGGGTCCCCTTGCTAAACCATCCCCTGTTATTCGGTCTGGAGAGCTCGCCAGTGGGCGGGGCGATAGACTGTCCTTTGAGCTTTGGTGATGCGCCCCTTGTTGCCTCGTTCAAGACCTTCCCGAGAGAACCCGACTGGGACAAAACCCAGGCGAGGGAAAGGGAGTACGACTGTAGGGGACGTCATTTTCCGTAGATTGACGTGTATGAGATGGGCGATATTCAGGATATTTTGTAATAGTCCTACTCTTTAGTTAGGATGCTCCTCTGCTCGCTCGCTCATGTGGCGCTTGTGTTTCTATTTAAGCGAACAACAGAAGGTGAACCAAGATGAGATTTTCCTTACCTCGGTCCGATGGGTCGATGAGCGAGGGTAGCCTCATAATGCTGTTTGCTCTCCCTGACGTTTAAGCAGTTGATGAAATGGTGGTGGTTTGTGGGTTCGGCGGCCGCGTTGGGCCTTCTTTTCTTCCTCTCTTTTTCTTTTAAACATGCCCTGGTTCTGCGTGGGTTGGGTTTGCCTTGGCTCGTTCGTGGATCATTCGGTGCGTGGGTTTCCCCATAAGATGCGCCCATCCTCCTGTGGGATATGCGCAACCGGCATCGTCTTCTTTTGCAAGTTTCACGTGGACATCGGTTGTAACTTCTGCTTCTATGCAGCATCATGCTTTGGGTTAGCGCGTGAGGTTTACTTACCACTTTCTTCGGTGGATGATCATGGGTTTCGATCTGGAGGAGACTAGGAATTTTGACTAAGAAATCACCAGTGACGGCACCAAATTGTTTGACCAAAAGATATCGAAATCTTTTTGATTAAATCAATTAATGAAGATGAAGAGGTAAATCTTAGTCAAACATAATAAACTCCAGATCTATAAATACATAAGAAAATGATTAGTAAAATAAAATAAGGGCAATCAATCTTCTTGATGTTTTTCATTTCTTCTCTCACCAGTCGGTGGAGATAATCAATTTATATCATGTATGGAAAAATTATTTTGTCTTCGTTTTGCTAAGGAGAATTACAGAGAGAGGAGAATTACAAGAGAGGAGCATTATAGAGAGAAAAAAGCCCCCATTTCTAGGAAGGTTCCCTCCCTATATATAGTCATGGAGTCCCTGCTATGTTCTTGGGTCAATGCACCTTCATACCACGTCCGTTTTCGTCGTTCCCTGAGTATTGTTCTTCGACTTAGCGGGTACTGTGAGTACGTGGGTTTGGAGCAAATCATGGCGTCTTTCACTGTCCCGCCGCTTGGACGGGATCCCAATTGGGTCGACCGCAGCGGTCGAATTTGATCAATACAGATTCGTCGTCGTATTTGCCGTCAAAGTTTGTTCAGGCCACTTGGAAACAAAAAGAATACGTAAACACAACTTTATTTAGGGGAAAAAGGGTTTAATAGGTTTGTTTTTCTAATTTTGAATTGTAATTATAATTGTATAGTAAAAAGATATTAGGACTCCCTATAGAGTTCAAATAAGTTATGATTTAGTAAGAAATTTTTATTTGATTTTAAAGTCCCAAATATTAAAGGAAAATAATGAATTTAGTTGATTTTGAACTCATAAATAATCTAATTATAGTTGAAGGAAATATAATCTATTTACAATTTTGTAAAATATGAACTCAAATTTTAAAGGGTAAAAAAGATGAACAATATTTCGATAAGTGTCTTCGTGCTTTTAATATAGTACTAGTCTCTATACTCGTGCGTTGCACGAATATCTTGTGTCAAATATTACAAACACGTGCTATAAATAATTGTTAAATTTAGAATATGAGTTGCTTAAAATAGAGGTTGTATATATATGTAAGGCAAACCAAATCGTAATAGCGCTGTGATAATCAATAACAGAATAGAACTAAACAATTTAGAATTACACAATGATACAAATAAATTTATAAATCTGTTAAAGAATGAAAATAATATTTAATATTAGTTTTTATGCAGGTTATTTTTCGTAATGAAAAGTATAGTAAGTTTATTCNCTCCCAGATATTCCCAACCCGCCACCGCTTATCACACTTATAACACCCAGCCAGCCTACTATCATTCACCTCCAACTCGTCCAAATTACCAGAAACTCCAACCTAACTTTGATCGCAAACCACCCAGACAATACACCGCCATTGATGAACCCATCGACCAGCTGTATGAAAGACTGAAGGCTGCTGGTTATGTCACCCATATTCCTGCTGTGGCAATGGAATTTAGAAAAAATTATTCGTGCTTTTATAGTAATATAGATATAGATAGATAGATAGATAGATATAGATAAATCAAAATCAACCTCATATATATAAAGAGCACTTTAATATTTTATGTAATATATACTTCATGCGTCTCAAAATTAATAATCATATGAAAAGCGATGGTCACTGTATATAAATTAATTTGGTGCTAGTTCAGACATTTACTTCTTAATGTTTGTTACTGAAATTTATATATTTAGAAGTTATGGAAAATTGGTATAAATCACAATCTTTTATAATTTAATCTATTTTTAAAATTATAATTAATAAAAAAAGTTCGAGGCTGTATATAAGAAATAGTCGTACAATATGGGACACAAGTACTATTTTATTAATTTGTCTTTCCCTTAGTTTTGTGGCTGACATTAGAAACAACAAAGAACAAAATCAACAGTTATCTCACAGTATTTATCAAGGAAGTTGTATGGTCCATTTCGAAAGAACTTTTGTAGTTTTGTCCTCCTTTGGATTTTTCAAAAGTCAATTCACAATGAACTTCCAAGTTTCTTATCATATGGAGACACCCTAATAAAAATTCCACCAAAGGTATTTATTTTCTCTAGCTACATTGCTCTGCAACTTGTATTTTGCGATTCGGTTGTTATCATAAATTCAGGAAAATATTGGGACTGAAATAGTAAGTTTTAAGACTTACCAGGCCACAGTGACATTTTTGGAATAAAGCGTACTAGCAGAACAATTTGGCGTTATTTAAGAATGGAAATAAAGAAGGTTGTCTAATCTTCAATATCTAAAAGAAATCTTAGCTGTCGGTAAGAATCGTGCACTAGTAAAATATCAGCTCTGGAAAACAACAGATTTTGTCTAATTGAAACAATAAATTTCAGGATGTAAATTAATTCTGATTAGAAGATTACAACCACATAAAAATTCTTCAATTGACTACTTATTTTGTCTCTAACCCATATCAGAAAAGATGAACATTATTTTCACTTATGAACCACACAACTCAAACTTCAAAATTATCATTTGGTGATAAGATGGTGAGGAACATTACGAAACGACCCAAAGAGTTAAAAGCAAATTTTATGTTACAAAGATATTGTAGCTATCCTTGAATTGGACGAATTATTCGAAACTGATTGTTTACTCATAGCAAGAGCACGAAATGTTAATCGTTTCTTATTGTTCGGTGTTTGTCCTGATTTTCTTATCATATTTGGTTTTCTTACGTCTTTGAAGGAAAGTGACAACATATTTACCATAATTAGGTTATCCTTCTTGTAGAAGGAAATTATAAATCTCTCATATTTTGCTAGTCCCTTTTCATGTAGGAAAATGTTTGGGCTTTGATAAATGATAAAAAGTGCATATTTTTGAGTATATTTGCATATTCATTCTTGTGTGAGTCGCAAGAGTTACATGGTTTTTGAAGTGAAATATACTCATTATGTGCTTCTTATGTGTAGGAACGAGTTTGGATGATAAATGATCAAAAGATGACAATTTGACACAAAATGAAGAGATGGAAAGAATTGGGTCGTCCAATCTCGTGCGTGGCACGAGAATGGATGCGAAAAAGGAGAAAAATGAATGCAAAAAACAGCTAAGCCAAGCGAAGGCACGGATCGCTTCGCGAACTGGAAAATTGCAAATTAAAAGCTGAGTCCGCGTCCAAGTTCACGCGCTGCACGAAAGTTGACGCACCCTCCAGCTCTCCTATCCAACTTTGGATTGCCTTGGACGGCCCTCCACCCTACCTAGGTCATATAAATACATCCTAAAACTACTTTGGAGAGAGAGAAGACTTTAGGGAGGCAAGAACACGCTAGGAGCAAGAAGGAGAAGGATTCAACTTCACGTTTTTCCCTCTTTCTTCCTCTATTTTCATTATTGGTTATGAATTCTAGTATTTAGTTTTGCATACTATTATGAATAGCTAATTTATTATCTAGGGTTTTGATGGAACCTTTTAGAGGGTGAATTCTTGTATGTTTTTATATAATTGAGCCGTTGGATTTCTCTACTTGTTCAACTACGTGCTTATTTTTGTTGATTGAATGGCCATCAATTGACTGTGCCTATTTAGTGTGTATTACTTGGAAAAGGGTACATATTTAGGTAGTTGTTGAACAACATCACTCCTAACGTATGTGAGGAATCAATACGGAGGGCTTAAAGGTGGGATTAGGAATACCGAAACCTTGGTGCGATCTTAGTGAGCGGTGAATTAGTGCCAGCTAGTGTAGTTCGGAAGAATATGTGTAGTAAATTATTGTAGTTGCTCGGAAGAGAATTACGACACCTGAACGGTCGGTAAAGAATACTTAGGCGAAATTATAGAAGAAGCAGTGGGAAGGATTCCGACAATCGGGAAAATCATAACTCTAGACCTCCTTAATCTTGTCTCCAATCCTTATCCTTGTTAATTGATAGTTTTACTGCTTTTTAGATTTGTTAGTTAATTAGATAAAAATAAATATTATAATCTTTATAATTAGGAAATTGTTTGGACTTGTGTTTCTTAGCGATATTGAACAACTGTATCTAAGCCTTAGTTCTCTGTGGAATTCGACTCCGGACTTGTAAACCGAATTATACTTGCAACGACCGTTTAGTCCTTTTTGTAAGGTATAGCTGGGTGTGATCAGGCTTCTATAAATTAAAATCATTCCATCTCATTCAGCAGCATCCACAATGTAGCCATATGAGAATTGAGAGTCTTATTTAGGGGGAGAACTTTTCGAGACAAGTGTCAGTGTGCCACTTGTGTTTGCCTCTTTGTGAGGCTGTTGCTCATCTCCGCCGTGGACATATGTCAATTGACCGAACCACGTTAAATATTTGTGTCTCTTTTGGTAGATTTGTCTTTTGTTGTCTGATTTAACGTCGTTCAAGATTTGCTTTACTAGCTTCTGCATTACACTTAATTATTTCGATCCTAACACTTATTACAACATGCTCTACCTCTAAATTGACATGTCTTTATATAACCTAATATAAGTAAATCATAGTTAACAAAAATATATACTCACCTCATTTTTATCTCTTATAAAAAGCTAATATAATTTGGTGTAAGTATTAAGTGCAAATTTAAGTTGTTCATTTGCTAGTTTTTTTCTAGTACAAATGCTTTCTAGGCATATATGACCAATAGAAATGAACGTGTATAAAAAGTATTTGTCATGCACCTTGAGGACAAGTGTCTCTTTTGGTTTGGCTGATTAGTGATAGTGCCTTTCTTTTCTCACTTTTTCCAATTTGATAATTTTCCTCAAAGATTTGCTATATTTTCACTTGTAATATTATTGAAGGTTCCAACAATAAAATGCTAGAATTAGTTGGAAACTAATGATTTACAACTTGACTTATATGGAAATTGGAAGTATCGAAAATATTGAAACCTCTTTTCTTTCTTGTTAAGAAAAAGTTTGTAAGATGCGAAATTTCCTTCTATTGTGCCACAAACCTTGTTTACAACACATATGAAGATTTACATGAAGTGCCAAATCTTGGATAGTTATCTGTAGGAGGAAGCTACTAATTACTCTATTGTCGAATGACTTGTTTGATCGATTTGATTTAATTAATTTGCGTTTGTTAGAGGTTATTGTCTCATATTTATTTGATTATTCATCTTCTGAAGGGAAAATACTTACCCGGTGTTTACATCAAACCAAACATATTAACCTTAATAGTAAAAAATAAAAGGGAGAATGCATATCACTTGAACTTATAGCCTGTTTGGCCAAGCTGCAAAAATCAGCTTATTTTGAGAAGTGTTTTTTTTTCAAAAGTGCTTTTCTCAAAAGTACTTTTGGTGAGAAGCAGTTTGTGTTTGGCTAATTAGTTTGAAAAGCACTTTTGAGCAGCTTAGTGTTTGGCCAAGCTTTAAAAAACTACTTCTAAGTGTATTTTTCTCAAAAGTGCTTCTCAAAAAAGTGCTTTTGGAGAGAAGCTACTTTTTTCTGCTTCTCCAAAACTGCTTCTGCTTCTCCTCAAAAGCACTTTTTTTTCTTCCAAAAGCTTGGCCAAACACCACAATTTTTGGCCAAAAGTGCTTTTGGNTTTAAAAAAAAAAAAAAAAAAAAGCACTTTTGGCCAAAAAAAAGCTTGGCCAAACAAGCTATTAATCATGCTAAGTAATAAAAGTTTGTATGACGAAAATATCTTGTATTCATTCATTTAATATAAACATCAGGTGCAGATAATTTTTTTCCCGAGTAAGGAGTCATTAGAGCGTATCTAAGTATAAGATCTATGCTTAAGACTTTGGTCATTTTTTTTTCCATTTTATTGGAGATTGAAGCAGCTAACTGCCTCCACATTAGTTGTAAGATTACTCCCTCCGTTCCAGTTTATGTGAACTTATTTCCTTTTTGGTCCGTTTCAAAAAGAATGACCCCTTTCTAATTTATAAATTTAGAAATAATTTAGCTTAAATTTTCAATTCTACCGTTAGTGAGAAGCTTTTATAACCACACAAATACTGTGGACCCCTTTTTGAGTTGTTTAGGACCACAACTTCCAAACGTCTTCATTTTTTATTAAACTATGTGCCCAGTCAAATAGGTTCACATAAATTGGAACAGAGGGGGTATAAAATAAGTAATTGCGTTCATTATGTTTTAATTATCAACATGACAAAATTACAAGCAATATTTGAAATAATTATATAATCATCAATACTTCAAAGCAAAAAGAATTCTAGCTTTGAAATGGTTGTAAAATTATGGAATCCTAAGTTTTCGCTGAAAGGACCAAATATAGGCAGAAATAATGTGTAGACAGAAACGTAATTAGGATCCTAATCGGAAAAGAATAATTAAATTGACATATAAAAGTGAAATTATTGGAGTACGCGATTTTACCGCATGCATATATCAAATCAAATTATTATAGATCCAACTTCTATACTCTTTCTCCTTTTTCTTTTTTCTTTTGTTGAATTTATGCAGTATAAATCGGACAATAAACAAAGGTCACGGTGATGAGCAGTAGGAAGTTCCATTTTGCTAGATTTAGTTAACAAATCATAGATTTTCTGTTCATTATTACTTTTACATCGTGTGGTTCAGGCTCACTCTACTGTATTCAGTGGCGGAGTCAGAATTTTTATTGAGATGTGTCAAAATATATAAAAGTAAACATACCAGGAAATTAAGGGAAGTCAATACATAATATATATACACATAATTTATTTTTTTACCTACCTATATAGTGTATATACCCGCGAAGGGGTGTCATTTGACACCCTTCATATAAGGAGGCTCCGCCACCGGCTATACTATCTAGATTAAAATCAACTCGTTAATTGTAATCACAAACACGTTGGCGGGTTAGTGATGGGATGACTATGATTGTTCCACTCTTAACAAGAGGTGTTGCGTTCGAGCTTTGAATAAAAGTGTTTAAAAAGTAAAAGTATATTTTCTCAATTAGCTAAAGCTTTTAGATGAATTGGTTACAAATTTCAATATAGTATGGTAGCCAAACTTTGGTAAGTTGGTTTGCACAACCGTTTTCTCTAATCGTTATTTTATAAACTCCTAAAAAAATAAACTCTTAAATAATAAAGTCTAGACTTAATTTGAAATTAAATCACATATTACTCCAAAAAAAATAAGATTTGAAATTGGATACAAACTTTTGTAACTTTCGAAGCATGCAACTTGTTTACTTTATCTACCCAATACTCTCTTTAACTTTTTAGACAAAATACAGAAGCAAAAGCTTCTTTTAAGCCCATGCTGATTCTCTTAGTAGAAGATACAACAACTTCTGAGAATAAAAACAAGTAAATAGTAAAGCATATGGAAACTTGTATAGAATATAATGTGCTTAATTTGAATCTTGTTTCAGAGACTTCTACTGTTGACATTTCAATATTTTTGCTTTTTGAGGAGTGGGAGAGTACTTTAAAGCTGAAGATAGTACCCACAGAAAACTAGTAAAATTTTTTGGGGAAAAGAAACACATTAAAAACACAAAATTGTCCTGAAAGCCTATTTTCTTTTGGAAGTGAAGCTAAAGTTAGAATAAATTGTCAGTAAGTTGAGTCATACTAAAGTGTCCTTTATAGCTTATACTTTACTTCATTTTAGTAAAATACTTTCCACTAGTATTTTTACTAGGCATCTAACGGTCTTTTTTTTTTGGGGTTAATATATAGAAGAACATTTCTCACCTCTGTTGGAAAGTGACAATTACACAAAGTACCAATCACAAAAGAGTGCTATTTTCTTTTGTATTTTATTAACTTCGATAGTCATATTACGCCAAAGGAAATTAAAACTAACTACTCATAATCAGTAAAATTTAGTAACTTGAAAATCAAGTAAATGACTTGGAAAGTGACAATTACACAAAGTTCCAATCATAGAAGAGTGCTATTTTCTTTTGTATTTTACTAACTTCGGTTATTAGGCGAGCGGTTAGCCTTGATAGGCAGCAGGAGGGGTAGAGGTAGGCCTGAGAAGCCTTGGGAAGAGTTTATTAGGCGGGATATGGCGCAGCTGGAGGTGACTGAGGACATGACCCTAGACAGGAGGTTGTGGAGGTCAAAGATTAGGGTAGAAAGTTCGTAGGTAGTCGAGCGTTTCTCTTTGTCTTACTCAGTCCGCTAGCATTAGTGTTAGTATGATATCTTTTATTCATAGATGACTATTACTACTTAGAGTTTGACTGCGTTCTTGGTTTCGATCTTATTTCATTATGCTGTTATTCCTACTTGTTGCAATTACCTTTTCTTTTTCAGTCGTTCTCTAGCCGATGGTCTATCGGAAACAGCCTCTCTGCCCTTCCAGGGGTAGGGGTAAGGCTGCGTACATCTTACCTTCCCCAGACCCCATTTGTGAGAAACTACTTGGATTGTTGTTGTTGTTGTATTTTATTTACTTCGATAGTGTAAAAAATTTTACATATCATATTACGCCAAAGGAAATTAAAAGTAACTACTCATAAATTTAGTAAGTTGAAAATTTAGTAAATAACTTCTTGCATCAAGTTAAATTGCATTAATTAATTGCGTATGAATTCATTTACACTAAGGAAGAATATAATATAAATAAATACATAAATGGGGAAATTCTGTAGTGTGATTGTCAATTCTTTACCTGCCGTGAAATGTAG
This sequence comes from Nicotiana attenuata, assembly GCF_001879085.1. Taxonomy (NCBI): domain Eukaryota; kingdom Viridiplantae; phylum Streptophyta; class Magnoliopsida; order Solanales; family Solanaceae; genus Nicotiana; species Nicotiana attenuata. Next base: position 73,551,709 of record NC_031995.1, on the reverse strand, counting down.
AAGTGTCTAATAATTGAAATTGCACTATCTTTGCGTATCACTGATGCAGGGTACAGTTATATGATCTAATGCCATAATAGCAGCCCCACTATCTAATTAGTTTTGTTTCAACTAGAACTTTTGTCATATCAAACTTTATGATTTAGTTTGTACCAGTTGATCTTTTGTGTACTATTTTGAACGTATAAAAAGTCTACTTGAGTGAATATCAGCCTTTACTTTTATTTCATTTCTTGAATCTTTTTAATAGTGGTAAACTCTGGATAAATGCATGAAATTAAAGATTTGAATCAAATTTCATGCAAGGGAAAAGGGTCAAATTTGTCCCTCTACTTTCATAAATTATCCACGTTTGTCCCTAGTTCTACTATCCGTTCAAATACGTCCCCACCGTTAAGAAAGTAGATAAATTTGTCCCTAACCCTAACAGAGTTCCAACGTGGCAGCGGGACCCTTCTTTTTAACTGCCAACTAGGCAAATTTTCAATCCAAATTAAAAAGACCCATTTCTATTATCTAACCCGTGATTCGCTCAGTCTCTGTTACCACCGACGAAGACCTCAAAAATATGATTGAAGAATACGACCAGGTCACAAAACGTTACGGGTCGTTTTTAGAAAGTTCGAAGAATTAGAGAATTGTTCGTACACACGTTGAATAACAGGGGAAATTCGGGCTCTACAACAACTACAAATGTGTTTTCTGAATCTTCCGCCATAAATTGTCTTCTAGGTATTGACGATGATGTGAACTGTAATCTAAAGGGTGAAAAAATGTGAAATTAATTGCTCAAGATGTTCAACCGGTGCCAGATTCTCCGATGGTTGAAACGACATCGTTTTTGGGTCGACTAATTCCACGCAGTCGCTTGCTAATTTGCCAAAGATAAAGGTACTCGTGGAGGAGAATAATCCGAGGGTTGGGTTTGAAGAACATTTTTCACAGTTAGGGGTTGGAGACAGCAAAGTGGATTCGTCTTCATCGCCGGCACCGGATGCTCTGGTTTCCGGAGCTGTGTTTTCCAGTGTGCCGGTAGTGGTTGGTGGGGATTATGGGAGTCGTGTTTTTCCGGATGATGAGAGATCGAAATAGTATTGGTTATTGGAATATTGCTCAAACACAACTATGATAGCAACCTCCACAATTGCAGCAGCCAAGCCTTTTTCCTTCTCATTTGCCTCCCCCCAATTCAGTTTCTAGGTAAACAAATATAGCTAAAGAAACGGGTCAAATAATAGAAATGGGTCTTTTTAATTTGGGCTAAAAATTTGCCTAGTTGGCAGTTAAAAAGAAGGGTCCCGCTGCCACGTAGGAATTCTGTTAGGATTAGGGATGAATTTGTCTACTTTCTTAACGGTAGGGATGTATTTGGACGGATAATAGAACTAGGGACAAACGTGAATAATTTACTAAAGTAGAGGGATAAATCTAACCTTTTTCCCTTCATGCAATTGTCAAGTATAGTACTTTAGCAAATACTGTAAGACGTGCTGTATTGCTTGAGATGCATGTGGCATTCTACATTCATTAGGATTGCCAAGAAAACGTGAACGAACTTAGCACGCCTTAGTGGATTCAGAATTAAAACTTCATCGATTCAATTCTTAAAATTATTAGCGCTAAACTCATTGTATTTGATAATTATGAATTTGGAATTTAATATTTGTTGGAATATTATTAATTTTTCATTTGCACATTTATATATGTTCAGTATCATGACTGATGAAAAATTATGTGATCACATTCAACTCTAGTCCTAAAAAGGATAAGCGGACGTTGGAAATATAATCCGGTCTAAGAGTCTGGAGTGTAATCCCATAGAGAACTAAGGTTTAACTACAACTGTTCACTATCACCAACAAGACAAGCTCGAACAATTCCTAAGTTATAAAGATTAAGATTCTTATTCTAACTAATTAACTAACATATTAAAGTAGTAAATTAACAACTAAAGATAATAAGGGCTAGAGACAAGATTAAGAAGGCCTAGAGTTATGCTTTCACTAATTGTCTGAATCATTCCCGCTATGACTCATATAATTTTGCCTAAGTATTCTCTACTAATCATGAGCACTTCAGGTATTATAATTCTCTCCCGAGAAACTAAAATAATTTATTAGATATATTCTCCCGAACTACACTAGCTGGCACTATTTTACCGCTCACTATGACCATGTCAAGTTTTTGTTATTCCTAAATTCATCTTTAAACCCGCTGTGTTGATTTCTCACATACGTTAGGAGTGACGTTGTTCAATAACCACCTAATATATACCCTTTCCTAAGCAATACATAATAAATAGGCACAGTCAATTGATGGTCATCCTATCAACACCAATAAACATATAATTCAATAAGTAGAGAAATCCAACGGCTCAATCATATAAAAAGATACAAGAATTTATCCTACAAAAGGTTCCATCAAAACCCTAGGTAACAAATTAGCTATTCATAATAACATGTAAAATAACAATTCTAAAATTCATAACCAATAAAGGAAAATTAGAAGAAGAAACAAAAAACTTGTTGCTGAATCTTCTGTCTTGCTCCTTGCGTGTTCTTCCTCTCCAAAGTCTTCTCTAACCCAAAAGTAGTATCTCTCCCTCCAAAGTTGTGCTAACACTATGTTTAAGAGTGTATTTATATGACCTAGGTAGGATGGAGGGTCGTCCAATACAATCCAAAATCGGATAGGAGAACTAGAGGGCGCGTCAACTTTCGCGCAGCGCGCGACCATAGACCATCTCCCAGCTCTTTTAATTTTTGTTCCGCGAAGCGATCCATGCCTTTACCATACTTCACTGTTTTGCATCGAAGCTGTCTCATCTGGCGCGTCTGCCCTCGCGCGAGGCACGTGCATAGATGCTCCAAATTTTGCTACCTCACTTCTGTTTTGCGATGATTCCTTTTCTTTTACTCTACTTTCATCCGAACTCGTTCTTACACATAAGAAACACAGAATGAGCATATTTCACTTCAAAAACCATGTAATTTCCCTCAACTCACATGACAAATGAGATCAAGACACACTCAAAACATACACTTATGGTCATTTATCATTGTGTCCGCCTCTGTTAAATGTACCTTCGTTGCTAGAAATGACTAGAAATGATGTTATCATAACATAAAGTAAAAGCATTGTGATTTAATGGAAGTCAGAGTCAAAATATTGGAATGTAAAAGTAATACTAGCTAATTTCATTTACTAGACATTAATACTACTATCCAACAAATTCCAAAAGTTTTCTACCCTCAATTTTGGCTCACTTCCATGACAACACAATCCCATAAATGTATAAGAACATGTCAATAGGAAATGAGACAAATTGTCCATTAAAACATTGGAATTTTCTACTTATACACATTATCATAATAACTATACTTAATAAATTTACAAAAAATATTTTAGCTTAATAATATAAGAAGGGAAGCCTTGAAGACGACAATGTTATTTCTACGTAAATTATATAAGTCTTGGGTTTTAGGGTGGAGGTAGACTGCATACATTACATTCCATGTGAGTAGTCCGTGCGTGAACACGAGATGACTCATCCTGACCATACTTCCCCTATTTTAGCTGAACATCAGTAATATCAAACCAAATTTGCTTGAAAACCTTGATGATAAGATCATGATACTGATCTGAATTCAACGAAAGATAACAAACAAGAAGTTGTTCTAAATCTTTAGATGTTCTTATGTTATTCTCTACTATCATCTCCACCATTGATTCTTTAAAATCTCTCTGTGGATCTTTAGATGATTTCACCACTGCAAAGCTTTCACCAACACTTGTTTTTTTACTTGAAGATACACTTTTTCTGCTTACAATTCTTGGAGATTTTGTTCTCAGCTTAACCCCACCATTTGATGAACTAACTGAAACTCTTCTCTTTGGACTTGTATTAGTACACTGTTCTTCTTTCACTATCTTCACTGTTAAAGATTTATGCTCTGTGTTTTCTTGCCTTTTCTTGGTACCATTTGTTGAATCTTGAAGTTTTTTCGGCTTGGTCAAAATTGGAGGAAGATCAACAGAGTCAAACTCATTGTGGATTTTGCAATGACAAGATGCAGACAGAATCATGGAATCTTGTTCAGAAGAAAAATTAGAAGAAGATGAAAAAGGGGAATTAGGGAAATCCTCAGGAGTAGTGGAATTGTCTTTTGTAAAAACAGATTCAAGAGAAGCACGGCAATTGCAGCCTGCTGAGACAGTTGAATTAACAAACCTAGGAGAAATTGATTTCCTAGTAGTGTTCCTCTTTTTCTTGGAGGATTTTTTTGGTGGCTCTGAGATATTAATGTTGTTGGGAGTTGGATTATTCTTAGGACTAAGGTTTCTTGAAAAGTAATAGGATTTTCTTTGGCATGACAAGTTGTTGTTATGGTTTTGTTGAAGATTTGATGATTTTGAGGAAAATATTGAAGATGATGATGATGTTTGGCTTTTGCTTTTATTTTTGCTATTGGTACTCATGTCCTTGAGCTTGTAAAACCAAGCATTTGGTACCATATCTGATAATCTAAACCTATAATTACCCATTTTTCTTTGCAATGTCTACTGCTTCTCTCTGTATTGAAGGTGACTACACTATATTGGAGTGAGCAAAGGAGGATAAATAGAGTGAGTGAGGTGTAGGCAGGGGGATGGTTGTGACTTGTGATAGAGAGGAACAAAATATTTAAGTTAGTAGTTGTGTATTATCTATGTACACGTTATACTAATTTATAGGGTAGACATGACAAACGAGTGGTTGTGTTAAATTTTGAGCGGGTCAAAACCGATTTAAATCAACAAATGAATCATGATTCTAACTCATCAAAAGTAGGTAAGTAAGATAGATCAAATAACATGTAATAACCCAACTCGTTTAATATGACTCAACATTTCCTCCCTTATATTTGCTTCTTTTTTTAGAAAAAAAAATGTGAAAGCAATATTTTTCTTAAATTACTAACTTAAGTACATCCAAATTACATAATTCTAGATGTCCAAATTTGAATTTATATGTTTGGATTTAGGTCGCATTTTGACCCCTTGGGTTATAATATTTGACATATCAAATAGTTTGATGAATTATTTCGTATTTAACCGATTATCAAATCAATAACTGAATCATAATCCAATTCATTTAAACTTAAATGGATAACATAAATAATAAAAATGAGTTGATTTTGCCAAATTTAAACCGTGGATGACTAAATATATTTTCTTAAAATTTATTTAACCATGTTGATAGACAGTCTAAAGTTTTGCCTCGTCTTACTACTAGTAGTAGTACTAGTCGGGTACCTTCCGATTCCTAGTCCCTTGTTTATATACAGTATGTCAGTATTAGTAGTAGGTTTGACACTATTCTTGTGGTTTCATATTCTTGGATCTCTATAGTTATTTGTTGTATTATTTGCTTACATTGTTGTTGCTATTGTTTTTCTATTGCTCCATTTTTTACGTTCTTGAGTCGAGGGTCTTTCGAAAACAGTCTCTCTACCTTCATAGGTAGGGATAAAATCTGCATATACACTACTCTTTCCAGATCTCATTTGTGGGATTCCACTGAATTGTTGTTGTGTTGTTATTTAACCATATATCCATCAAGTCAAAAATAGAGCATGCAACCAAACGTGCATCCGTCCATGTTAATAGGGTCCACAAACAAAGAAAATGTGTCAATAAAACATACTATAGAATACGGCCAAAATATTGAGAGGGTGTGGATGATTTTTCCTACTTGCTCTTTATTTAATATTATGCCGAATGGCCAAATCATCACCTTGTCAAAGTTAAAGAAAAAGTTTGGTTTTTCCTCATTATTATGTTTGTGTATAAATTGTAAAATATGGTTCCTATCCCTAAAGATTCTCCCCTTGTCTTCGGCTGACTTTCAAGACCATAACGAACAATTTGGCTTTAGTTTATTTGGGAAGTAATTTATAGACTAGCCACTTTTTAGATAGGTACTTTTGATTTAAAAATAAAATAAAATACTATGACGGTGTTATGAATTTCAAATTTAAACAAGTGAAAAAATAAGAAACTGTTATGAAGTGTCGCATTTTTAAATTGGAATTCATAACACCGTCATGAGTTTTAAAGATTGGCTGTTTTTTAATGACTCTGATATGTCTATTTTACAATTACAAGCCAAGAAAATGGCTATTTTGAACTTTACCCAACCCAAGATTTTCACTAGTTTTATACTATGTACCGTACAATTCTAGTTCTTCAATTACTTTATCCAAGTAGAAAAGTTCACATATTATGAACTCTGACCAAGGAAATTACTAAAGTTGAACATGTGCTGTTTTATTTTTAATATTTTTATTTTGGTGATTGAAGCAGTGTTCTTCGTACACCACCATCCATTGACTTAATTTATGTTTAAATGAGTCGCGTAATAAACTAATTAATACATAGTGCAATTATCACATGTTTACTCGTATTTAATTTGATTGAGAAATGGAAGTTTGGTTTCGTATAGCTTCCTTATTAAAATAACACAACCAAGATCTCACCGTGGACACAACCTCTTGCGAAAATACAAAATAATGTTGTGCACAATAGACCTAACTAGGTTCGGCCTTTCCCTAATCCCGCGTATAAATAGAAGTTCTGTTAGTTCCATCTTCAAAAGGTTCAAAAACTTCAAACTAAAAACTGTAACACAACACTCATAGATCTAGCTTAACCATCTGAATATAATGCAAGAGACTATTTGCGTACGAGTAAAATCGGAGATAATGCCTTCCCCGATTTTTCGATAAAAGAACGAACGAGAAGCACAAACGAAGTATAACTTCTTGACCTCGGGAACTCCTCATGCTGAGACTCAGGGAAAATCGAACAATGTATCTTGGATCAGACACGCAAAGCAATGTACCCCGGATCAAGTACGACTTCTGGACCTCGGGAAACGAGATTGATGGTTATGCATAATGGATAGGGGCCCGTAATTTTCTCCCTCAACCGAAATACGGCGTGAATCCTGTTGGTATCAATCATGGATCAACAATAGCTGGGAAAATCAGATTTTTACCTTTTTTAGACTTGTATTAAGGCTGGAATTCTCCTGCTATATATAAAAAGAATTCTTTAGTCTGACACACTGTAACACGTAATTCAAGGCAATACAAAGTTTTCTTTTAACCTCTAGCTAATGTTCAAAGCATCGCTTGTTTGTTCTGTTCTTTACTCACGATCGAGCTTGTACCGAGGGTCCGACCGAGGACGAACTCCATTGTCTAATCTATGAACGGGATTGGTCATCATATTGCAATTGGTTTGATCGTTTATTTTATCTTTAATTCATCTATCTGTTATTCTTGTTGATTTGTATTGAATTAAACCATGTATCCTTTAAACCACGTACAAATTCAATTGTTACCCATTTTTTAGGTAAACAGTTTGACGCTCACCGTAGGGCTAAGGATAAGAGTGGTGACTTGGTACGAATCTCCATAACACACCTATTTTACGCTTGTTCTTTGAAATCTTAATTCCATGTCAGCCTAAAAATGTCAAACTCTTGGTCCGCTCACTTGAACGTTGACACTGAGTCTGGCCATCACGAAGAAAATAAAAATGTGGTACTAAGTAATGATGTGCTTCCTGTTGACCGCGACAGTGTCCCAGCCGCTGATCCGGTCAATGCTTACTCACAGGCGGCCATCAACATCAATTTGCCAACTGATCCCGAAAATAGTATTCGGGGAGGGGGGGGGGGGGAGGGGGGACCTCGACCAACAACTCAAGGAGCGCCCGAAGGTGAAGGTGACGAGGTGAGCCTACGACTGATTTTCAAAATAAGGCTCAATAAGAGGCAGTAGTACAGCTATATAATCAAAGCCATGCCCCAATAGGGTCGGACCTGGACAATCCCGGACAGTATTCGAAGAGACGAACAAACTACCAGAGATCGGGTGAAGCCGAGCGTGGTGTAACTTTAGAGGTAATAAAGATGCTCGAAGCATTGACAAAACGGGTAGAGTCAGGCGAGAAAAATATTGAGGCCAATGAAAAAAGGTGGAAACATACAACCCCAAGGTCGATCAGATCCCGGGAGCGCCCCCGATATTGAAGGGACCAGACTCCAAAAAATTTATCCAGAAGCCCTTCCCTCCGAGCGCGGCACCGAAGCCGATCCCGAAGAGGTTTCGTATGCCCGATACTCCCAAACATAATGGGACCATAGATCCAAATGAGAACGTAACCTCCTATACATGCGCGATCAAAGGGAACGATTTGGAAGATGACGAAACTGAGTCAGTGTTGCTGAAAAAGTTTGGGGAAACTTTGTCCAAGGGAGCAATGATATGGTATCACAACTTGCCTCCAAATTCGATTGACTCGTTTGCTATGCTTGCAGATGCTTTCGTAAAGGCCCATGCCGGAGCCATCAAGGTCGAGACCAGATAGTCATATATTTTCAAGGTCAAACAAAGGGATAACGAAATGCTCAGGGAATTTGTGTCAAGATTCCAGATGGAGCGGATAGACCTGCCACCAGTTGCAGAAAATTGGGCCGTTCAGGCATTCACTCAGGGGATTAACCCCCAAAGTTTTGTGGCATCTCAACAGTTAAAACAAAATTTGGTAGAGTACCCGGCGGTAACCTGGGCCGACGTCCATAATAGATACTAGTCGAAGATAGGGGTCGAGGACGACAAACTCGAGGACCCTTTTGGATCTGTTTATCCTATCAAGATCGATGATAGGTCTAAGAAAGCTACTGATCAGGAGCCAAGACCGGCCCGAGATCGGCATCCACCGTACAACTCAGATCGTAGGGGAACCGGATCCGGGTATCAGTCAGTAAGTAACGAGAAGAGAAACGATAGAGGGCCTAGTGGCCGGGGCTTGATGAGCAAGAACGTTTACTACATGTCACTCGGGAGTAGTGAGGCACCAAGATTATCGACATGTCACCCCGACCATTGTGGTCCGACCCAGCCTAGAGAGATCCTAGCTTGATGTGTAAGCATCACGGAACTCACGGTCATAAGATCAAAGATTGTCGACAGCTAAGAGAAGAAGTTACTCGACTGTTCAATAATGGGCACCTCCAAGAATTCCTCAGTAAGCGAGCCAAAACCCACTTCAAAAATAGGGACGCCAACAAATAGGTCGAACAAGAGGAACTTCATCACGTGATCAACATGATCATCGAGGGAGTCGAAGTCCCCCAAGGGCCAATGATAAAATGCACTAAAGTATCTATTACAAGGGAAAAACTCCCCTGGGATTATGTTCTGTAGGGAGCTATTTCATTCAGCGATGAAGATGCTGAAGGCATCATACAGCCTCACAATGATGCTCTAGTAACATATGTACTTATCAATAGATTTCGGGTTAAACGTGTGCTGATTGATCCAGGTAGCTCGGCCATCATCATCAGATCAAGGGTCATAGAGCAATTGGGGTTACAGGATCAAATCATATCGACAGTACGGGTATTGAATGGATTTAATATGGCATGTCAGACCACAAAAGGAGAGATAACTTTGCCGGTAAACATTGCCGAGATGATCCCAGAAACGAAGTTCCATGTGATCGAAGGGGATATGATGTACAACGCTTTATTCGGAAGGCCATGGGTCCACAACATGAGGGCGGTACCTTCAACCTTAGACCAGGTGCTGAAATTTCCCACACTGGGGGGAAGTCAAAACAGTCTATGGAGAACAACGGGCCGCAAAGGAAATATTTATTGTCGATGAAGTTATCTTGGTGCCTGCGATTTCAACATCGAGGAGCGCGAAACTGACAAAATAAGAGAGACTAAATAGCAATCACTGGAGCCTCGGCCGAACCGGAGAGGCATGAAGAGCAGAGGAAAGATGATGAGGACGACTATGGTATCCCGAGATCATTCGTCACTCCCGATGACATCGACGCCACAAAATCAACGGTTGAGGAGTTGGAACAAGTTATACTAGTCGAGCACCTACTAGATCAAAAGGTATACCTAGGCATGGGGTTAAACCCCGAGCTCAGGAAAAAACTAATTAATTTCCTTAAATCTAACATCAACTATTTTGCTTGGTCCCATTTAGACATGACAGGGATCCCACCGGAGGTAACCACTCACAAGCTGAGTTTGGACCCAAAGTTCCATCTGGTTAAGTAGAAGAGAAGGACACAGTCCAAGATCAAACACACGTTCATCAAGGATGAGGTATCCAAATTTCTAAAAATAGGATCCATCTGGGAGGTTAAATACCCAAATTGGTTAGCTAACATAGTGGTAGTGCCAAAAAAGGAAATAAACTAAGGATGTGTATGGATTTTAAAGATCTAAATAAGGCATGCCCGAAGGATTCTTTACCTTTGCCTAACATCGATTGAATGATCGATGCGATGACTGGGCACGAGATACTAAGTTTTATCGACGCTTACTCTAGGTACAACCAAATTCGGATGGATCCGCACGATCAAGAAAAGACTTCTTTCATAACAAAATTCAGCACCTACTATTACAACGCAATGCCGTTTGGATTAAAGAATGTTGGTGCCACATACCAGCGCCTAGTAAATTGGATGTTCGAAGAACAAATAGGGAAATCAATGGAAGTTTATATTGACGATATGTTGGTCAAGTCCCTACGAGCAGAGGACCATTTGAAACACTTGCAGGAAACCTTCGACATACTAAAGAAATACAATATGAAGCTAAACCAGGAGAAGTGTGCATTTTGGGTCGGTTCGGGCAAATTCCTCGGATTCATGGTGTCTAATCGGGGGTAGGGATCAACCTTGACGAAATAAAGTCCATAAAGGACATCACCGTAGTCGATAATGTCAAGGCGGTTCAAAGACTGACCTGGCGTATAGCCGCATTGGGCCGGTTCATCTCGAGGTCGTCGGATAAGAGCCATCGGTTCTTCTCTCTATTGAAAAAGAAGAAGAATTTTTCTTGGACCCCGAAATGACAGCAAGCTTTGGAGGAACTCAAGTGATACCTGTCGAAGCCCTCTTTACTGCACAGTCCAAAGGCAGATGAACAATTATACTTCTACTTGGCGGTCTTTGAGGTGGCGGTAAGTGGTGTCTTAGTCCAGGAGGAAAAAGGTACGCATTTCCCTATTTATTATGTTAGCAGAACCCTGGGCGATGCCGAAATGAGGTATCCTCACCTGGAAAAGTTAAAACTCGCCTTACTAAGTGCTTCCAGGAAGCTGAAACCGTACTTTCAGTGCCACCCCATATGTGTCGTAACCTCTTACCCGCTGAGGAATATCATGCACAAGGCAGAGCTCTGGGGCCGGCTGGCCAAATGGGTAGTGATAAAATATCGAGTGCTGACCCCGCACTACCATAAAATCTCAGATTTTGGCAGACTTCGCAGTCGACTTTATGCCTTCCTTGATAGCCGAGGTCGAAAGGGAATTGATGCTCACCTCGGGGACTAACTCAGGGATATGGACCCGGTTCATGGATGGTGCGTCTAACGTGAAGGGGTCCGGGCTTGGTATCGTACTAAAACTGACTGAGGGTAGCATAATTAGATAGTCTATTCGAATCGTAAAATTGACTAATAATGAAGTCGAGTATGAGGCCACGATTACAGGTCTGGAACTGGCTAAGAGTCTTGGGGTAAAGTGATCGAAGCCAAATGTGACTCCCTCCTCGTCGGAAATCAAGTCAACGGAAAGTTCGAAGTAAAAGAGAAACGGATGTGGAGGTACTTGGAAAAATTGCAGGTAACCCTGTGCCAATTAAAGGAATGGACTCTGCAGCATGTACTTCGAGATCAAAACAGTAAGGCCGATGCACTAGCCAACTTGGGGTTGTCTGCCGACTCTGACGAATTCAGCTCGGGGATAGTCGTGCAGCTGATGAACTCGATGGTAGAAGAAGGTCATGCCGAAGTAAACTCGGCAAGTTTGACTTGGGATTGGAGAAACAAATACATAGACTACCTGAATATAGGAAAATTACCATCAGATCCCAAGGAATCGAGAACCTGCACACCAAAGCTGCCAGATTTAGTTTAGTCAAAGGAGCACTGTTCAGAAGATATTTCTTCGGCGCATTGGCCAGATGTTTAGGTGCAGGAGATAACAAATATTCCATGAGAGAAGTTCACGAGGGCACTTACGGGAACCATTCGGGAGCAGAATCTTTTGTTCGGAAGCTAATCAGAGTCGGCTACTACTGGAACAAATGGAGAAGGATGCGAAAGACGTTGTGCGGAAATGCGACGAGTGCCAAAGTCACACCCCGATGATTCATCAATCGAGATGATCTACCCCGTCCTGTCACCATGGCCGTTTATGAAGTGGGGAATAGATATCGTCGCTCCCCTACCATGGGCACCCGGTAAGGTCCAATACATATTATTCATGATCGACTATTTTTCATAATGGATCGAGGCTCAGGCGTTCGAGAAGGTCCGGGAGAAAGAAGTCATTGACTTCATTTGGGATCATATAATATGTCAATTTGGGATGTCGGCCGAGATCATTTGCGTCAACAGAAAACAGTTCGTCGGCAGCAGGGTAAGTAAGTTTTTCGAAGACCACAAGATCAAGAAGATATTTTCAATGCATTGCCACCCTAGTGGGAACGGGCAGGCGAAATCGACGAACACAACTATACTCCAAAACCTGAAAAAGAGGTTGACCAGTTCGAAAGAAAAGAGGAAGGAAATCTTGCCCGAAGTCCTATGGGCATACCGTACGACTTCGAAGTCGAGTATTGGGGAGACCCCGTTTTCTCTAGTCTGTGGAGCAGAAGCCTTAATACCAGTCGAGGTAGGGGAACTGAGCCTCAGGTTCTAGTATGCTACCGAAGTATCGAATGGAGAGGCCATGGTCACGAGCCTGGAATTATTGGACGAAAGGCAAAAATCTGCCCTTGTTCGATTGGCTGCCCAAAAGCAACGAGTAGGGATGGTATTATAATCGGAGAGCCAACCTCCAACATTTTCAATTCGGGGACTTAGTACTGAGAAAGGCAACATCACATACCAGGAACCTAAACAAAGGGAAGCTGGGCCCGAATTGGGAAGGTTCATATAGAGTCATCGGAATAACCGACAAAGGCTCGTATAAACTCGAATCGGGAAATGACGTACAACTTCCGAACGGCTGGAACGTGGCACACTTAAAGAGGTACTACAGCTAAGGTACGAACTTAATTCCTTTTTAATTTATTTAGATTACGGACTAACATATGCAAGTACTCGGGCCAGGGGCGATGTGACTATTAGGTATGAAAGCGCGTGTTGTACACTTTTTCCTTTGAAACGATTTTGTTCCGAAGAGGGTTTTTCGACTTGGATTTTAACGAGACAATAGTAAAACGTGCTACCTTGGTTTAGAAGACTGACCTTAGACCAGAATCGTTGATCGCTTGTACCGAGACAACAACATCCGAGCCCTCACAAGTTCAGCCTCAAATACTAGGGGCCATTACCCCTAGGTTAAGATCCTTAGAAAGGGAAATTCTATATGTCAAAAGCCAAGGCTTGGTGATTAGGATTCGTTGTAAGGGTTAGATGGTCATACGAACCATGCCCATGTAGCCCACTGTAGCCACGACACAAAGTTTTTATATATATATATATATATATATATATATATATATATATATATATATATATATATATATATATATATATATATATAAACCTAAAGCCCATGGGCACACCAACTCGAGGACTGTCGTTCGATAAAAAATCGAATGGCCCGGGTCATCGAATCCCGGAGGCACCCAGCCCACTAGGCAGTGCCCGCATACGAAAGGCTATGGACAGCTTAAAATGGATCAGAGACGTCCGAAATATGTACTCAAAAAGTAAGGCCCTTACATATAATTAAAACCTATTAAAAGGTTACCCTCGACAAAAACATCATCTATATGACTAAAACACTTAAGAATCTTAAAAGGTCTTCGACTTTATTGAAATCTCGAAGCCATGAAGTAATTCGGAGTTGCTATCGAAATCGGTCTCCATTCGGACCTCCGAAGAACAAATTCCCCATATTATGTTTAGTCCCATGCTAAGGCATTAAGAACGATACACAAACAAAAGACTACAAATGGATGCTGAAAAGTAAAAACATGGTATTTCCAAAGGGAAAATTTTATACATTTTAAAAAATATTTACAAAGGCACGATAAAACGACCTCAGAATAAGCAAGAAAGAAAATATACAAGGAAAAGCCAAAAAAGAACTAAGGCATCTCTGCCTAATCTTCACCGGGGCTCGACTCAGCACCCGAACCTTCGGGCTCATAGAGCTCCCTTGCCTCAGCTTCGAGCCTCTTTGCTTCTTCGGTCTCGTCCGACAGGTCAAAACCTCAGGCGTAAATCTACTCGAGGGTCTCCCTTTGGGATAGCCGCTTTACATACTCGATCTTCATTTTTAAGTGGGCCTCGGACACCTCCACACCGACTTTATACTGAGATAAAATTTCTTCGACCTCGGACAAATCAATCGAGATCGCCTCTATTTTGGACTTTAGCGCAATATATTCCTAGCCAAGGGCATCTCGTTCCGAGGCGGCCGAAGCCAGTTGTGACCGGAGCTCGTTGCTCAGCCGAGACCATTTGTCGGCTTTTTCTTTTGCTACCTGGAGTTGGTCCTTGACCGATGATATATCCTCTTTTGTGGCCTCTTTTTCCGAAGCCAGCAGATCCATTATGCCCTTCATTCCCTCGACCATTGTCTTGACCTCATCCATCTCGTCGCGAAGCTGGTTGATCAAGTCTATCTTCTCTTGGACCTGTGAAGTTGTATCATTAGTCACCACAAGTATCTTCTCATTTTTATCCTCAAAGATCTTGACCTTCTCGACCAGTTCAGCATGCTCCCGTTTCACGGATGAGGCCTCCCTCTGCGTCTTTTCCAGCTCGGCTCGGAGAATCGGGAGGTCCTTGAAAGCCTCGTCTTGTTGTTCACTGAGAGCTCTATGCATGTCCTTCTTCCAAACTTGCCCTTGAGCTCGAACTCGAGCTGGCTGATTTCCAAGCAGGACCAGAGGAAGCTTTCATGATGAAGCACTGAATCCTGAAAAACAATGAGGTCGTTAGAACATGCTAAAACTAAGTAAAATTCGCAAAGGATACAAAGAATATACGTCTTACCCGGTTCAGTGCCTGTTGCGCCTCGTTGAAGAGGCTTGATGTACCTACTTTGTTCATCTTCCTCTGGTCCTCCCCGGCCCCCAAGCAACGAAGGTAGCTGGCGATACCACCGGAGCGGACATCGCCTGGGCATCCGCCGGGATAGTAAGAACGATCATTCTCTTGCGGTCGGGATCCACACTCGGGGCAGGGAACTGACTCACTAGCTTGGGGCTCGAATTCAGCTTGCCCACTCTCGATGGCATGTCCTTTTTAGGGACCTCCAGGTGACCAAGCCCAGAGTAGTCGTCCAGCGCGCTCTTGCCCATTCCGTCGAAGAACATGTTGAGGGCATCCTCTGGGCCCGGTGCCATCCCGTTTTATTTCTCTTTATCGGCCCGAGCCTCTTCGAACATGGACTTTGTATGGGATGGAATCTCCGCGATGTCAATGACACCGGTTACCTCCTTCGGGGCCGGAACTTCTCGGGAGGCCATGGCCTCCGATCTTCCTTCTGGTTCCCTAGCTAGAAGGGAATCGACCCCTCGACCATATTCCTCGGTCGTTGCCTGCGCTCCCTTGTCGATGGTTGACTCATGAGCAATGACTTCAAGGTCATCATCCTTAGGGAAATCCTTGAGCAGGAAGAGGGAATCGGTGCCCGGTACCCTAGCTTTGGTGCTCTTTTTGTTGCTTCTCCGGATCCGGACAACAACCCTCTTCTTCTTTACCTCAGCTTTCGGGGAGCCAGGATTTTCTTTTTCTCTTTCTCTCCTCCTTTGCGGCAGCTCCGGTCTGTCCCGAAGCAAAGGGTTCTGCAGGGAAGGATAGGGCCTCATCCCCATCCAATAGCCGAAGCTCGGTGGTCTTGGGCAAGCCTGTGAAAGGGAAAAGGACTTAGCAAATGTAAAAGTTAAGTATGTAAATGTAATTATTCGGGCATAAGACTCACTGTGGGAACGAGCCTCCCACTTTCCCCTCGAGATCTTGCGCCGTTCGCGCTCAAAGTAAGATATTTGTTTGCAAATCCCCTCAATCGACTCCTTGAAGCAGGGATTGCATTAGGGACTTGGGCAACCGCTGCACTAAGGCAAACACATGCAATTAGAAAAGAATGAAAGGAGATAGCAAACACTCGAGAAGGAGAAGACTTACGGAATGAGTTCCCGTTTTCAGGGAACGGTGGAAATTCGGGGGGGGGGGATGAGATCTTCGGTTTTCACCTGAACGAACCTCTCCTGCCAACCTCGATCTCAATCTTCATCGATACTCGAGAATGGAGCTTTAGTTGCTGGACGAATCAGCTTAATCAGCCCCCCCTCGCAAGATTCAAGGACTGTAGAGACGAAGCAGGTGGTTGAGGGTGAACCGAGGTGCCTCGGTGTTATTCACGAAGTTGCAGAGAAGGATTACGATCCTTTAAAAGGGCGGATGAATTTGCCCAAGTTAGACCTCGTACCTTTTGCAAAAGCTGGGGACTATAGGGTCTACCGGGGAGAGTGTGAAGGGGTAAGTGTAAACACTTAAATACCCCTCCACGTGGGTAGTAATGTCCTCATTGGGCCCGGGAATGAACACCTCCTTTCCCTCCCAGTTGTAGTCCACCCGGACTGTGGGGAGTATATCTTCGGTAATGGAGGATATACACCTCCACACCCCGCCTCGGGCTTGCTTACTAGAGGCCTTCTCAACTTTGAAGTCATTCTCGATGGAACAACCTCAGGAACGGACGACATGACATCCGCGATCAGGTTGAAAGTCGAAGGGGTGGTTTGTTGAGGCACGGATTTGAATGTTTTTAGAATCGAATTTTGGAAAATATGAAGATATGAAGAAAAATATGAAGGTTTGAAGTTGGGGATGAAGATATGAAGATTTGATTTGCAGGTTCGAAGATCGGAAGATGAAGATATGAAGATCTGGAAAGTGACGTATGAAGATTTGAAGAGTTTAGAGTTAAGTGGGGGATTTGAGGATAAATCAAACAGCTCTGAAATCGAAAAGTAAAAAAGTGAAAAAAGTGTCGGAGTTTTTATAAAGGGAAAGAGTAATTAGTACGTGATGTTTCGCGCTCGAGGATAATCAATCGGTGGCCGACACATGTACAAAGTCTGAACGACGCGACTGATGGGATGTTTTGCTGACTCGTCAACCCGATTGTAACGTACGAGGGAAGAAATCGAGGTTAATTCACCTCTTCCCCTCGCTTTGATAAACCTACTATCTGGAAAACGAGGGGACTATCTGTGTACGGGTAAAATCGGAAGCAATGCCTTCCCTTGATTTCCCGATGAAAGAACAAAGGGGAAGCACGGACCGAGTATGATTTCTTGACCTCGGGAACTCTTCATGTCGAGACTCAGGAAAAAACGAACGATGTATCTGGGATCGGACATGACAAAGCAATGTACCCCGGATCAAGTACGGCTCCTGGATCTCGGGAGACGAGATAGATGGTTATGCATGATGGATAGGGGGCCTTAATATTCGCCTTCAATTAGATTTTACGACGTGAATCCCGTCGGTATCAGTCATGGACCAACAATTGTCGGAAAAATAAGATTTTTACCCTTTTTAGACTTGTATTAGAGTTGAAATTCTCCTACTATATAAATAGAAACTTTTTATGAGTCTTACACACTGTAACACACAATTAAGGCAATACAAAGTTTTCTTTTGTACTCTAGCTACTGTTTAAAGCATAGCTTGTTTGTTCTGTTCTTTACTCACGATCGAGCTTGTACCGAGGGTCCGACCGAGGACAAACTCCATTGTCTAATCTAAGAACAGGACTGGTCATCATATTGCAATTGGTTTGATCGTTTATTTTGTCTTTATTTCATTTATCTGTTATTCTTATTAATTTGTATAGAATTAAACCACGTATCCTTTAAACCACGTATAAATTCAATTGTTACCCGTTTTTTGGGTAAACACCGTCCACTTCCATTAAGAAAAATGTAACACGCCTACAAGAACAATATAGAAGTTCTAGTATTTGATAAATGCCTAAAATTCTTTACTCCCTATCTTTTTCAATACATTGACAGCAGCAGAAAATTACAAAATAAAGGATATTGAGAATATAGAAATGAAAGGCTGGACACCAACGAAACTACATATCAACTTGATATCTTAAACCTGGGATTAAAGATGTTTTCTGTAAATTAACCCTTTTTAATTATTGTTCGTACAACTTTTCTTTCCCTCTTTTTTGTAATTCATGCATGAGGCATTCTACAAGTGAATATTCAGTAATCCAAAAACCGTTTATGCTCGATTTGCAAAAGCTGTAGTCATATTTGTGATAAGTTTGTTTTCATGATGTACCGAAAATAAGACTTAGACTAACACATTGTTAAATCTCCACTTGTCAAGGCACTGAATTTGGATATGGTCCCCTACAAAAAGATAAAATTAAAAATAAATGTACATTTTAAAACTCATTCTCTCAGCTAAAATTAAAATTATGGATCTGGCAGCGATTGATGCCTAACTCTATGAATAAAGGTGAAATCCCTCATGTATGGGTTCTCCTTAGCTTATTTGGTGCATCTATATCTTATGCTTTAGAATGGATCAAATACCACTATACAAATTACTCCCACAAAGCTAAGTTAAAACGTTACGTTCCTTTCATTTTCTTATATGATGCAATCATCAATAGTCCAACATTTTCTGCCTTCTGCAACATGTTGCATTATATATATATATATATATATATATATATATATATATATATATATATATATATATGATGAAAAAGCAACACATAGCTTTTGTCCGTGCTTCCGAAAAGTTTCTTCGTGAACAAAGCACATTCAGAATTTGAATATTATGATTTCGGGATTTTAACAATTGATTTGATTTACTAATTAGAAGCAAAATTCTGATTATTGGAAGTTAATCTAAACTTGAGCAAGTACTATATAGTCAATGTGCTTAGCAGCTAGAATGTGTAATTAGTTGACAAGTCATATCAAGAAAACCACAAATTAAAAGGGGCATCAGATCACTCCCACTAGGAGAGCCTAATAAATAGAATGTGTTGTATGCACATAGTTACAAGACAAATATTAAACTTGTTTTTCCTATCGACCGGTCCCCTACATAATACACATTAATCTTCCAATCTCCTCAATGAGCCTGTGCACGTTCAACCAACAGCGCGGCCGGGCGCGCGGATAGGTAATATTGAATACCGCATTTACTATCTTCAACTCAAACTATATACTATATACTTGAAAATTATGTTTAAACTCATTGTTACAAAAAGACTAGGGGGCGCAACAGTACTAATGTGCACATCCGATCCACTGACTTAAAATTCTGAATTTTACTCTTTTTTTAATACTACCATCAAGCAAGAGTTTGTTTTAATTTTTCTGAAGAACTTTTTCAATTCAGGAGTTGAGGGGACCAAAGAAAATGTTTGGTTGTCATATTTAATGTATTAGGAGTAGCATATAAGTTAAAATAGTTCGTGGGCACGTACCATTTTCATTGAATGTTTGTCATAACCATACAATTCGGTTGTAAGCCAGAAATGACAGGGTTTTAGAATTTCATCTTACCTTACTCCAATACATGCCTTCCTTTCTTTTGTTCTATGTTTGGTCCATTTCATACACATAAACACAATTGGCAGGTCAGTATCATGATTGATCATTAACTCGCCTCTTTCTGTGCTACGTCTCGTTTTAGCACCTGGTTAAAATTATATGGCCACGATTTGTTTGATCAATTATGGACTTCGGGTGTGTGTAGTGATGGTAAAATGGATTAAAAAATAGTTATCCACTCATATTATCTACTAAAAAATAGGTTGGATAATGAACTTCTTAAAAATGGGTTAAATATGGATAAAAAACCATATATTCCACTTAAACAATGGATAATCAATGGGTTTAACTTTTAACATTTGTAAGGACTCAAATTTGATGTTCTTCAAGTTTGAGAGGTTGGGAAATTCTCCCAAAAGTGATATAATCAAGAAGCCATGGATAATATGGATATCCATGTAATCCAACGGTTAACCCATTTTCTATCCGTATTAAATATAAGCCGGGTCAGATAATTTATCCATTTTTGTATTACTCGTTCTTTACCCGCCCATATCCAACACGACCCGTCCGTTTTGCTACCCTTAGGTGTGTGACATGACGGAATTCATTCTTTAGGGAAAAAATTTTCACGAGAACATTCATTTATGGAGTTTGGTTACTAGTAAATATTTTTCATGGGAAAATGACTTCTTACAACTATGGACGGAAGTCATTTTTCATGCGCAGCTATCTAAGTTTTTAACTTTTAATTTCTTATAACTTGCTCTAAAAATTTAGACTATCTTATTAATCTTTACTACGCGAAGATTTTACCAAAACACTTGGCACCGATTTGCAAATACTACTATTATTAATCTTGAATATGTATTTTTCAAACATATTTTTTACTTATCAACCAAACATCTTAAAACATTTTTCTACCAAGAATATTTTGAGGAAGACATTTTTCATGAAAAATGACTTCCGAGTTCCGTGGCGCACGAAACATACTTTATAGGAAGATTTATTCTTACAGAAATTATCAATTTGGAGGATTCGATTATATATAACCTTAATTTTTTTCATGAATATGAAATGTTTCATCAGTCAAGGACTAAAGTAATTGGTAGCTCTGTTCCACAAAAAAGTTTGGGGCTCGCGGAGTCATTGGCCCAATCTGATATCGCACTTTTTCAACAACCTATTTGATCCAATAGTATGTGCTGAATTTCACCTCGGAGCCCAAAAGGATTTATATCAAGACATGTGATTTATTGTGGAAATGACACCAGGCAGGGGCGAAGGGTGGTCAATCTTCGCCGAAATATTACTAAAAATTACACTATGTATATAAGTAAAATATTAATTTTATATGTATAAAATATATATTGAACACTCTTTGTCGGAAAATTTTATTTAATTCTTTTAAGTCAGAATACCCTCGAAAATATTTCTGGCTTTGCCACTGACACCAGGTAGCAGGTTTAAAAGTGTCTCATGGTGCACTTCACCCCAATTTATTACTTCTATGTTTTCAGTTTCACTGTGAATTCATATCCGGAAAGTTAAAAAAAAAAAAAAAAAAAAGCATTTGCTTATTGCGATCGGTATTGATCATACAACATAGTTTATCTTCACTGATGATTATCTACAAAAGTTGAAGTCCTATGTACTAACCAGTGTGAAAGATACAGTACGTTGAATATAATGATGTGTAAAAACTCTACACTGTCGTAAATCCTATCTGAAGTTTTAAGTGTATACACTAATGGTGCAAAACATATTTGCACTATATTAAGTTCAAGGAGACTTCGCTGATTACTGAAAACTTAATTTTTTATTGTCAAACGGCTTGCTTTTAGTAATCCATTCTTCAAGTGAATGTGGTGTCAGCTATATATGTTGAAGTTGGCCCATCAAGAACCAGCCCAGAAACACAAAATTACCAGTACCAAGACTAATAAGGTCCCCCATATTGTTTGACTCTCCTTTGAACTCTTGTTATCATCTGCATTTCTGGAATTTCTTATGCGCAATATGTACTTTCTACATCCCAAGGGAAAGGTTGATAGAGTATTACATGATGGGACAGCATTCTATATCTTTATTGTCTATGAACTGGATCTGTTTAATGAGTATTGTAGAAGATGGTAAATGAAGAATTCAAGAGATCCAAAGTCTTCTCATCTGGATTAAGGGTGTCCAATGAAGTACAGCTTCCTGCTCTTTTGTATGCTTCCCTTTGTTGTCAAATACAGTCAGGATTGCGATATTACTTTGGGAGGTATGGAAGAGCCTCAATGAAGCAATACTATTTTTGGAAACACAATCTTGAGCCTCACTGCTGCAGAGATGGTGACATCCAAACAAAGAGAAGCTAGCTACCCAACATTTTCTTTATAACGGCGGTGTTCAAACCTGCTAGCTCGTCCTTCCCCGGACCTTGCCTTAACGCGGAGTACTTCTTGGATCAGGCTGTCCTTTATAATATTATGCTAGCTATGTTGCATTCGTAGTTTATTCTGTGATTCATGTCATTTTAATCACATCAAAAGGTAAGTCCTCTGCTGCTAAGATAATTGGTGTGTTCCTTAAATTGCTGTAAGAAAATACTCATCTATAAAGCTCAACATAAACCAACTACATCAGCTATAGAGTAATCGGCTTTCAATATGAATTGGCACACTAAAGGGCATCCAATGATAAACTGTAGTAGACTAGAATTTACAGTAAAGTTCAAGATCCTTAAAGATCTCAGTGCTGTAGCAGCCCTTCTATAGAATATAAAATGATCACACCAAAATGTGTAGAACAAAATTATTCACGGCTCGTATGGAAAATTCGTGGTAAAGGTAGAAACTTTCTCTTTTTCTTCAACTTCACAAAGGTATAAACAATTATACAATCCACAAAGGACGTTGACTCAAATGTTACAGTTTCATGTTCAGATTTTCTGAAACAAAATAAAAAAAAAAAAGGAACAAATTTCTCCATATTTGAAGAAAAAAAAAACATTAACCTGGCAATACTATTCTGGTTGAAGTAGTATTCATATTCACATCTGAATAAGCCCCGGATGCCACTTCTGCATCCAATCCAGCAGCCCATCTCCTTAGAACTCTCAACAAAGTTGCTGCTTTTCTTCTAGCCCTTCCTGTCCCCATTCCCATTATTTCCCAAATCACCCTCTCAATCCCTTGAACCGTCGCCAGCTCTGCCACCATATCCGATCCCCCTTTCCGGCACATGTTCACTAGTGTCGCGGCTGCGCTTTCTCTTGCTCTATCCGTGCCATCCCTTAATACCACGGCCAGTTTTTTAATCAAAGGATACGCGGCCGCTACAGCAACCAATCCACCTTTCTTCACCACCACTTCAAGAATCGTCACTGCCTCTTCCATTAGTCCATCCATAATCTCTGCTACCATTTCCACCACCCCGCCTTCAATCAACTTTCCAACTGCCTCCCTATCTCCCGCCAAGTTCAAAATTGCCACTAAGGCGTCCCTCTTTGAATTAGTGGGCCCCTCTCGTGCCAAATCCATCAATCCCTTCACGACACGTGTCTTCCGAGCCAATCTCTTCTTATAAGCTGGTACACCTGTCAAGCTAAAAATGGTTGCTGCCGCGTTTCCCTTTGCCTCCCACGTGCCACCTGATCGTAACACTTCAATAACTCCGTTTAAAACTCCGTCCGTTTCCATTATCCTCGTCTTGTTCGCTTCAAGAATTGACAGATTGAGAATTGTTGTAACAGCGTTAACTTGTAGGCTCGGATGCTCCAAACCTAAGAGCTTAACCAATAACGGCAAAGCTGACGCTTCCGCAATGCAGGCTCGGCTATCCGAGTCCGTCTTGGCTAAGACGCGAAGCTCATGAACAAGCCGATTAGCCGTTTCAACAGATTGCGACGCCTTCAGCTTGTTGATCAAAAATGACACTGTCATTTTCGTTGCTTCCAATGTCGTTTTGTTGGTAACAATACCGTTAGATTTAACGTTCAACTCCGTTGACTCAAACGGAATTTTCTGTTCTCTGCACCACATAGCTATCAAATTCTTCAACGCTGAATTTGGTGTTAATTCTGTGTGGGTCAGGGTTTGACCCGTTTTAGGACACGTGGTATGACCCGATTCGAACCAAAGGGTTATTGAACTGCGGTCGTATGTTTGTCCCGTGGAGACCACCACAGGGTCTCTCATCAAGTCAAGCGAAATCGGACACCGGAAATCCGCTGGAACACTAACATCCGCCGCCGCCCGCCGTCGCCGGGAATTAGTTCTCGGCGTCGAACCACCGTACAACACGCATTTAGCGTAGCGTACAAATCCGATCAACGCGATGATATCAGATTTCGATTTCTCGTCCGTTTGGCTTTGAATTTCCTCTTCCAATAACTCAATTTCATCCCTGCAACTCATAGAATCACGCAAAGTCAATTTATCGAAAATCTCCGCCAATTTAGATTGATCAGGAACGATTTCTCTTTCTATCCTGTCGAGCATTTCAACAACTTGAGATCGCAAATCTTGATCCTTTGGATCAACATAAGCTGAATTCTCAGAGCACTGCTTCGTAACGAGAATCAGCAATTCCTGAACGTCGTCATTCAGCTTCAGCTTTTTAGCAGGAAGAATATCCAGTAAAATGGCCAGCTCAAGCGTAAGTTCATGAAAAGCATTAGAAAACACCTCAATTTGCATAAGTAGCCACATCTTACTACAATTACGGCAATCTTCAAGCAGAGTTTTGATTCGCTGTAAAACTATGTACAATTCGTCGAAGCATAATACCGCGGACGGTGGAAAGCCGGTTACATGTCGTGATGTAGTGGGATCGTTTGAACTGCTACAATCTCTACCGTTAATTTCCTGGAACAAAATTGATAAAAGCTTTGATTTCCTGATTATAGAGGAAGTGTTTTTTTTCAAGAGAAATAGTAAAGGTTGTAGAGTTGAGATTTCTGATGATAAGAGGAGAAGTGATTGGAGGAGATTGTGATCGGAGAGATTGGGGGCGACGAAGGAGTTCGCCGACGGCCGCCGTTTTCTTGGCGGGAAAGATTCTTCAGGTGAAACTGCCATATTCTAATGATTTTTGTACTTGAACTCTGAACGAATAAAATGTTGAATTGAATCGTGTATTAGATGAAATCAAAAGTTGAACAAATCAAAGAATGAATGAAGAATTTTGTAAATGGGAAGAGAAGACTTTTTCTTGGAATAGTGATAAGGCATTGGATGAGTTGTAATGGGGACCGACTGTTTCGTCCAACTTGCTCTGCCTTTTTTAGGCATTTCAATTCAATTCTTACGTCTAACATATTTTATGTACTTATATTAATACGTATTAGTTGTATGGGTTGATACCTATAATTAGAGAATTAAGTTTGTTTAAAGTCAAGCATACTTTTTTTTTTATTTGGGTAAACTACAATCTCTGTCGCATCCTCTATGGTGAGCACTTTGTGCGAACTGGGTAAATCTCCCCTCCCCTTGTGTAATAGCCTACAAACAACACAAGGGATGTAAATCGCACCAGGCAAGCACTTGCAACAGGCTCTACCCAGAAGGCATTGAGAGGGGATTGGATCCCAGGCCATCTGTATGGATTACCACCCTCCAAACCAATTGCGCAACCCCGAAGGGTAAGTTAAACATAGTTAAGAAGTTCAATTATGCAATTTGCTTGTAACACTTTAATTATTACTATCTTATTATCTAGGTGATCAACTCATATTTAGGGGTCGTTTGGTATGAGGTATAAGTTGATATAGTGTTGGTATAAGAATTTAATACCACCTTAATACTTTGTTTGGTTAGCAAACCTGGTATAAGTTATCCCGAGATTAAAATTAGTACTGGGATAACTTATACCTTGTAGGGGGTGAGTAATTAGTGCCGGGATAACTTATACCTTCTTCTTAGAAATTATGCAATTGTCATTTTTAATAGAACAAACTAAACAGTAAATAAAAAACAATACCAAAAAAGTTTCATTCCAAGAGCTCAAGCGGGAGTTTTGGTTAGGGCTTGATGGGGTTTTATTTCACATATCCTTCATTTTTTTCATAATAGGAGGAAAAAACATCTAAACAAATCAAGCTTAAATAAGCATATACAAAATATATATCAGATAAGAGATTTATTTCTAAAATAATAGTAATACAAATTTTCTTCAATACTGCTTTTCATTTTTAAAAAAACAAAAGAGCTAAATTGACAAGAACCACAAATCAGCTTTACATATATAGGTTAGTCCATTTATGGAAGTCGGCACACTTGCACGTCTTCATACCCATCTTGTAACATGGGTGGTGCTTGAAGACTTGAAGTTAGAAAATTGCACCAACGGATGTCTATGTAATAACTTTTGAATCTATTTAAACAAGTTGAACCTGTTTGACCAAATTTCAATCTTTGTATTCTTTTCTCTTTCATCCCAACTAAATTTACAGGAAATTAATTTTGATCTACTATTATTTTTATAATCGCACGAAGCGCAAATAAATTGACTAGTTTAGTGTATAAGTTTAATCCATAAGTATATAGTCTAAGAATGAAAAGAATTAGTTTTAAATTATAGGGATTTAGTTGTGACACGTTAAATACTATCCTTTTACTAGGTTATCAAATTACGTTTAGTGTACACAAATTAAATACATATGCAAGCATCTAAACTGACAAATGGTTAATAATTTTGGAACGATGAAAATTGGTGTGTTAAAATTTAATGAATAAACAAAAAGATTGTTAGTACGAGAAATTTAATACTATATTAGTTAATAGATACAAGGATAAAAATTCAACTACTCTAATTTCATAATTTTGGTTGGTTAGGAGATAGGCATCAACTTGTATGCATATATATGTTTGTTCAAAAGTCCAATTAATATTTAAACTAAAATCAAATGTTCCTCAGGATTCTCCAAACTTGATATGTGCAACTTGGCTTTTCTTTGATTGGGGAAGAAGTTTAGTTTTACCACTTAAATGTTACTTAACAACTTTTACAGGTGAAATTTCAGTTCTTACATTTTTCATGTTCTTTTTTTCCTTTTTTCTTTTTTGAGGCGTTATTCGCTTTCTTATCTTCAATTTACCATTGACAATTGGTATTTTTTTTTTTGGCCATTTTCAATTTAACTTCGAATTTTTTTAGAAGGCTTTAAGCTTAGTGAAATTAATACTTCATAAATGCACTTTTTTACTTGGAAATTTTTGGGTGAAAACTCAAGTTGGAAGCATTAGACAATATTGTTTTCCTGGCTTTCCCAAGCAATTGACTTATTAAGGAGTGGAAACTTAGTTACACTAAAATTATTGTTTCGTGGTATTATTTCAATACAAAAAATTACTTAAATTTTAGACAAAGTTGGATGGATCTTACGTCGTGAGTGTATTTTGCTCCATACCCTCTTCAAGAAAAAGAGAAGAAATTGAGGAGGAGGGCGAGAGAATCAAATTGATAAAATGTATTTTATAGGTCAATAATTTAATTTTCTAAATGGAAATTTTGTTATTGGCGTACTGAATCACATTTTAATTTATAGAAAATTAAGAAGTTGGTACAAAATAAATAGATGATGAGCTGTTCGGCATAAGTAGCTAACGACTTGCTTTTTTTTTTTTTTTTTTTTGCCACCTTTAATACAAAAATATTAAAGTTTGGTGACGATAAGATATGAATTATTAGGATAAATATACTATAAAATAAAGGTAAAAGACAACCTGGTCTTCTTGTACATCTTTGCGTGTGACCTTTTCTTTATTTGTTAATTATATCCTCTTTTCCCTTTCTTTAAGCTTCTCTTTTTGTTCTTTTTTAGCATTGGACCATTTCGTGGCAGGAGCAAATGTATCTCTTATACGCTTTCTGACGGTGCCATTACTTCATAAATCACAACCCCAAACTCCTACCCCATCATTTTTTTTAGTTTTTCATTCGCGTTCAGTATTCGATTTACTCCTCAAGGCATATTAAAAGAAAAAAAATATTTATTATTATTATTATTTTTTATTTTTAACTCGAAAATGCAACCTCAACTTAAAGCTAGAGAGATCCTATTTCATTCACCACAATCCTTAATGATACTTCATCATCCATCTTCTTCATTTCCTTAATGAAAAAAAATATAGGTTGGTGGTTTTGGACAAAATCAATTTCACATATAATTAGGTGTGAAGACCTATGAGCATCTAATAACTTAAAATAATACATGATGTGGAGTAAGCAAAACCTTTGTTACTCCTTTAATTCAATATTCTCCCACCAAGAAATAATTGGGAACCTTAATTTATTAGAACTCGCACTCTATCGCTTGTCGGACAAACTTTTCGTTCCTTTTTTGCCTTTTTTTTGTGGGTTTTTATTTGACGTGTGGATGGAATATGAACGAAAATAAAATATTTGAAATGATTCCTTTTACAAAGAAACGTTGTTCTTATATATAGAGACACTTTTTCAAGCTCTAAAAGAATTGACAAGGAAGCAAGCCTTCCGGCGTTGTCGTCGTTGCTCGCTCGACTTTGAATATGGATTTGATTGATTGGTTAACATATTTCTTGGACCAAATTTATTTATCCTTTTTCCGTTATTAGTTTTCTTTTTTCGATATTTTTTCTCGCAGAATTTAACTTAAAAAATTCTCGATTTCTTTTTCCAACGGTAATGTGCGACCAAAGAGCATTTAACGGAAATTTAAATATTTCTTTCATGTAAGTGACGCTTTTTTTCATGAACAAGCATCTTTGCACCTGTTGAGGCTCCATCACGTTGGCTATAAATTCAGAGGCTTTGCCTCATTTTTAGTACCGAAAATTAGAAAACACTTTCCTCTCTTCTTTGTATTTCTGCATAGTTTTCAAAAGAAAAATGTAAGTGTCCAGTGTGTGATTTGTTCCGCCATTTAAGTTCTCAGAAGTTTTATAATTTGCATTGCTGCTATTACAGAATAATTTTCTGTTCTATTTTGGGAGAACTAATCCAAATATCTCGGACAACATTGAGAGGATTCAATTCCTTAAGGACACACAAGAAAATTATGGGATTGAAATATTTTGTATTTTATATATTGCGTTAATAAATATTTTTGATTCTCTGGATTATTATTTATGAACACAGTTTTTTTTCACAAGCTTAAAATTTAATTATATTTTTTGTGTTCATTTTATATTCTACCTGTGGGAGATTAAATCTTAGTAATTTTTACTCCCATTTTGGAGAATACAATTTTTGGAAATGAAAATGAAGCTAAGACTCGAAATTCCCTTCACAATGATTTGGTATATTTCCATTCGGTGAAGTTTATATTTCATCTTTTCAGGTCATTTAGGGAAGTGGTTTGACTATTGCAATGATGGGTAAGCGCTTGGCAGAGGTGTTCGGGGTGTTCTATGATCAACATTGCGTGAGTTTTTAAAGTATTTGGCTAAATAGCCGTGCGGGATCGGGAAATGCTATGAAGATATGGTACTTTGAGGTGCTGATGAGGTGTTCTATGGCTTCGAGCTAAGTGGTGGAGTTTGCTAACGATGATCGGATTGTAGGATCATTGGCTGTATCAGTTTCTGGACCGAAAGATTGCTTGGCTATTTCTTTGATTGGGCATATGCTGGTGAAGCACGGGTTGCTCGACGCGTATTAGCTGTGTATTGAAGAACAAAGTAAGATGAGTGGTTATCGAGAAGGTTCTGGCGAGTTCCAGGCCTTAGGTAGCCTTTAAGGTCTTTTGAATTTACCTACGGGTGGGCTTGAAAATGGTAGCGAATGGTAGTTGGATCTGCGGTATTTCCTTGTCAAGAAAGGTCTACATGTCAATGCTGGAGTGATTCAAGAAATGGCTTTGGGTCCAGAGGAAGTTCCCTTAGGGCGGTCATATCGGATTGAGTTACTTTTGGGTTGGCGGTCTGTGTGACTCGGTTGAGTTAGAGGCGATTGGTTCTGATTACTCGATCATGTGTTACTGAGTTTCGAAGAGTTTATCATGGTTATGACCACGGGTGGAGTTGATTTTTTCTATAGGTATGGAAGTTATATTGCGTATGGTGGTGTTCTCCTTGATTGAGTTAAATGAAAGATTCTCGGTTGATGAGGTGTTCAATTTGCTTATGGTTCAGAGTTGACTATGAGACTTTCGTAGTGTTGTGAGTTAGCATGTTAGAGGCGATGCGCCGTGTGGGGCTGAAAAGTTGTATGTACAAGGTTGCAGATAGTTTTGGAGGGAAGGATATGAATTCTTGAAGACACGAACGATTTCGGGTGTTTAAGGTTTTGCTGGCACTATGTGTTTCCACCGGAGGATAGTTCGCCTGTTGGCAGGTACATTGTGATTTGACTTATGGGTGTTTTTCCGTGAGATGATGGAGTATGAATTACGTGTCAGCTCTTTGAGTAGCGGTGTTGAGATTGGATATGAATATTCTGGTAGTCGTGAGGCTCAGGGATTGGATGTTCTCATTGGCAGACTATTCCTTGACCGCGAGCTGTGAAGAAATGTTGAGGTTTTGATGATTGATGGTAGGTGTTATGGAAAGGTTACTATAGGCTCTTAGGGAAGGTTAATTACATGTTTGGGGATGATCGGAATTTGGTTTGGGGTTGCTTTTGAGCCTAATGAGAATGTGTATTCTGTATTCGATTGGATTTGCTTGCTCTTGCGGAGTTGTTACCACATGTATATCATCGGGCGGAATGGATGTTATTCGCGCCTTGGTTTATGTTATATGTTTCTCTATTATACTATGACGGGTTGTGAGGGTTGCATGATTCTTCGCACGCATCTTGTGATTCAGTTTAGGCCTCATGGCACTATGGGCGAGGTGGCCTTCGTGATGTAGAATTTCTTATTGCACCATAGTTGTGCTTGTCCTTATCAGTATTGTTTGTTTCTAATAATTTTTCCCACAGTTATATTTTTGTGCACTCGGTTGTGCTTGATATTGATGCACATGTGATCAGTGAGCCTGAGTATTATGGCTCGATGGGTACCCTATGTGGATTGATATGATGGGATCGGGTTGCACGCCGCAACGGGCAGTGATGAAATGTGACTCCTTTTTCCTACGTCGTGTATTTTGCTTTCACCTTGTTGAAAATAGTTCATAGTAAAATGCTAAAATTTCCCTGCCTGCTTTACTTGCTTAGTAGTCTTCTTATTTAGTTTTGTTACTGTTATCTGTCATGTTTGAATTAGTACTTGTTGGTGTATGGAATCGGGTTGCATGATTATTGTTGATACTTGTCGGTGGGTCTGCTTGTATTGGCTGAGATGAGGTTTCTGTACCTGAGATTCGCACTATTGTAATGGGATGAGGATGATTTGGAAGAATAATATTATATTTTGCTGAGGATTTGGGCAATGGCCCTGGTCGGACGAGTGAATTTCTTGGATTATTGATCGGATGAGTGGTTAAGCGGTTATGCGTGTTTCTTTCATCATCGATAGGGTATGAAGGTTTTGAATGAGGTTCTAATCAATATGAGATTTGCTACCGGCACCAGATTTGTTTTTGGGTAGTAATGGTGGTTATCAATTCCTACCGTGAATGTCGAAGTGATGTGGTATATCATGTGATTACATCTTGGGTTATGGTTATGATTTGATACAGCTTGTTCAGATTTATACAATGTGTAGATGTGGGATTCGGGTCTTGTAATGAATTCTGGATGATAGAGATCGGGTACTAAGGTTTAAAGACCAAGGTTGAAATAAGGATTTCTAATTATGTTGTGCTGGCGGGCTTATGTGGAACAGGGTGATGTGGGATCACCCCCGGGTTTATGTATAGTAAGTTTACATCGTGATTTGATAGTTTTAGAACGACTCCTGGCACGTTCGAGGAAGAACGTGTATTTAAGTGGTGGAGGATGTTACAACCGGACTGGTCATTTTGAGTATCTGCACTTCGCTCGATATTTTGAGGGCTCGAGTATCTCCGCATGATGTATTATGACTTGCGTAAATCATCGATAATGGTATTCAAGTTATCCGGAATCGATTTGGAAGAATGAACTTCAAGATTTAAGTTCTAAGTTGGAAGAATTGACCAAGTTTGACTTTTTAGCATTTGACCTCGGAATGGAGTTTTGTCGCTTCCGTTAGCTCTGTTGGGTGATTTTGGACTTAGGAGCACGTCCGGATTGTAATTTGGAGGTCTGTAGTCGTATTAGTCTTGAAATGACGAAAGTTAGATTTTTGGGAAGTTTGACTAGTAGTGGACTTTTTGATATCGGTGTCGGATTCCGATTCTTGATGTTGGAATAGGTTCTTAATGGCAAATGTGACTTGTGTGCAAAATTTGAGGTCAATCGGAGGGGATTTGATAGGTTTCGACATCGGTTGTAGAAGTTGAAGTTTCAAAGTTTACTGATTTTGACTTGAGGTGTAATTTATCATTTCGTGGTTGTGATGCGTGATTTGAAGCTTTGAGTATGTTTGTTTTGTCATATAGAACTCGATTGCAAAATTTGGCGCCATTCAGAATTGATTTGATATGGTTCGGACGCTCGATTGCGATTCTAGAAGTTCTTGAAGTTTAGTTTGATCTTCATGCGTTTTGCCGTTCGATTCGTGGTTTTAGAGGTTATTTTGATGTTTTGATCATGCGAGCGAGTTCGTATGATGTTTTTATACTTGTTTGCATATTTGGTTTAGAGCCTCGAGGGCTTGGGTGAGTTTCGAATTGGTTTCAGAATGATTTTTCATAATGTTTGATTGTTGGTGCTGGTATAATCGCATATGCGATGTTTTTGTCGCAAATGCGACAACCGCTATTGCAAAGCAGCCATCGCATTTCCGAAGCCTGGGCTGCTGGGCAAAATTTGCGATGAGCCTTGCCGCATTTGCGAAGTTCTGGTCACAAATGCGACCTTGGAAGGAATCCTCCTGGTTCGCAATTGCGATAAGTTTATGCGAACCCCATGTCGAAATGTGACATCTGCAACCTGTTAAGTGCTGAGAATTCCGAGTCTTAGCTTCATTTTCATATATTTTGAACGCTAGCTTCGATGAGAGGCGATTTTGTGAAGGGATTTTTATGCCAAATCATTGGGTAAGTATCTTTAGCCATTTCTCAACTATATTTCATGACTTTATATGAGATTTAACATAAAATTCATGAGAAATCTATGGAAAAATTTGGGGATTTTGTCAAAGTTTTGGAAAAATGAAAAATTTGGGATTTAGGAGTCGAATAGGACTCGGATGTGAAAACAAAATACATATTTGGACTCGTGAGGCTATGGGTAGTCAAGACCTAGCCTTTGACCCGGGTTTTTGATCGGGCGGGCCCGGGGTTTGACCATTGTTGACCTTTTAGAAATCTAATAAAAAATCACAACTTTATTAATAAAAATTGTTTTTTGTTGCATTGTGTGATATATTCAAGTTGTTGTTGGCTAGATTGAGCCGGACGGAGGCAAATTTGCAAAGGAAAAAGGCTAGATTGAGTGTTGAGTTAGCTGAATCGAGGTAAGTGTTTTGCCTAACTTTGTTAAGGGAATTTTCCTCCTATTTGTTATTGTTTGCTACATGCGGGGGTGATACATATATGAGGTGACGAGAGCATATGTATGTGCCAGGGTTAATCATGCTTGGGGGTGGATTATATTACATTTATGTTTGTAGAATTTCGTGAGCTTCTGCTTCATTCCTTACTTGACTCTTAGATACTAAGAACACAATATTAAATGATATAAATCAAGACTTAGCTTATTATAACTTGATCAATCTTTACTGAAATCCTGAGAATACATTGATGTGTCTAATTCGGTCATCTTTATGCGAAATCAGTACTACATTACTACGGCCGATATTCTTGAGATACTAGACTCTATACTTGCATTATGGATCATTTGTGAGATTTGTGGAAGTATTTGAATAATACGGTTCTTGAGGGTTGTTGAATCATTGTTGACTTGGAAAGTTGTGATTGGAATTTGTTGGAATATCCGTTAAAACACTCTCCTTGACGTTATTTATGCTTCCTACCTTGTTGTCATTGATATATATATGCTTGGTAAGGAAAAGTATAAAGCACGAAGGGTGATTCCGTGCCATATTATTGAGAGTAAAAGCACGAAGGGTGATGCCATACCATATTATTGAGAGTAAAAGTACGAAGAGCAATGCCGTACCATATTATTGAGAGTAAAAGTACGAAGGGTGACACCGTACCATGTTATGAGAGTGTAAAGCACAAAAGGTGATGCCGTGCCATTTTATTTATACTGTTATGCTTTTATGTCATCGTGAGGTCATGGAACGATGGGTTTTTCCATGCAGGCGAGGATGAGGGACATGCATTATGTTGTGTATCTGTTTTCCCGTGTATATGTCATGTCTTTACCTTGAGCTGTTATTGTCGCAAACTTAGATCTGATGTGACTTGTTGCTATTGGTTTGTCATTTATCTCTATATCAATTGTTGTTGTGTCGCTCATATCTTCTGTTTGTTTAACTTGTGAATATCATGCCTATTTCCCTACTTTTATAATTACACTCACGTCGTATCTATTCTATTGCACTTTAGTACAAGCCCTTTTTCTATGTTAGTCATTCATGCCTTTACTTGTTAACTGGTAAAGATCATGTGTTTCCTTCTTATTTATTATACCCGTAGGCCTTCATCATGCTAGTAGTTGAAGCTGATATTCCTTGTTTCCAATTTCTGTCATCATTCACATGCTTTCCGCTCTGTCTTCTACTATTGTCCATATGGTTATCCTTTTTCATTATTGCTGCTTGCGTATTTCCTACCTTGTAATTCGTGTTATTGGTATTTCTGTCATCTGGCTGGTTCTGTTATACGTGTATTGGGTGAGGATGAGATAAAAGCACGAAGGGTGTTGACGTGCAATTGACTTGATATCTGAGACATCCCTCATGCTATGAAAGTTAAGAATTGACTATTGTGGTTTATTGGTTTCACTCTAAGGAATGGATTGGTTGAGGTATTTGAGGATGCCAGATTGTGATCTCTGTAAACACTCGATTATTATTTTGCATATCCGTTTTCATGCTGATTCGTAATGCAGATTTTATCAGTAAGTGTCGTTTAACTAAAAATCCTCGTCACTACTTCGACGAGGTTAGACAAAATACTTACCAATACATTTGTCCGATTGTACTGATACTAACATCTGTACGATGTGTACAGATTTCTGGAGTAGAGTTGCTGGTGATGTTGGGTGCTGATTCTGAAGATGTTCGCGCATTCCGGATATAGATGCCTCTTGTCCTTGGTAGCTTAGGTTTTACTATTCTTTTTATGTATTTTTCAAACAGAACGTGTATTTATTCGTATCAGCTTTGTAAATTTCAAATTCTTAGAAGCTCATGAGTCGTACTACCAAGTCTTGGATAAATTTGTAAATGTTCATATATCTAATCGCTATTTTCTTATAATCTCAATTGAGTTGTATTATCTGTTAGTTGGATTACCTAGCGGGTTGAGTTAGGTGCTATATTTTGGGTCATGACAGCTACTGACTTCAAGTGCTAGCAGCATAAGATGTTCTTATATCTGACTATCCTCAGTTTGCAGCGACTTATCAAAGAGGATGTTCCAGTCTTGGCAGAAGAAACTCCAGACAATGAGTGTATTATAGTCACTAAGACTTGGAAGTATTCCAATTTCTTTTGCATGAATTATATAGTAGTTGTATTGAGGATGACTTGTATAGAGTCTATAGTATCTTGGATACTTCAAATGGGTTGTGGATGCTCTTGAAAAATAAATACAAGACTAAATACGCCGAAATAAGAAAACTTGTGGTGCCAAATTTTTTAATTCAAAATGGTTGACAGAATGTCTATAATGTCTCTAGTTCAAGGATTTTAAGTCATCATTGATGATCTCTTTGCTGAATATATAATTCCAATTAAAAAGTTACCTCCTTTATGAAGAGATTTTAAGAATTACTTGAGACATAAGTGCAAGGAGATGACACTTGAAGATCTTATCATTCGTCTAAGGATCAAAGAGGACAACAAAGCTGCTGAAAAGAAAGCTCGTGTGAGTTTAACAATAACTGAAAGAAGAAAATATTATTGTATAGACACCATAAATTAGCAAAAAGAGATTATCCGTTTGAAAAGAATTATTAGCTTTCTGGTCCAAAGAGTTATACGTTTAAAAAGAAGTTCAAAGGCAACTGCCTTCACTGTAAAAAAGTTAGACATAAGGCTGCGAACTGTCGTGCTCCAAAGAAGGAGAAGAAAAAGGATCAAGCCAACATTTTTGAAAAGAATGAGGAGATGTTGAACTTATGTGCTATATTGTCTGAATACAACTTGATGAGAAATTCTAAGGAATGATGCGTCATATTTGTGCTAACAAAGGATTATTTGATTCTTATGCTTCTGCAGGACCTAACGAGACTATGTTCGTGTGAAATTCTGCTACTACGAAAATTTTAGGACTTGGCTAGATGTCTTTGAAGATGACTTCGAGTAAAGTTGTGAACCTAAATAATGTTCTCCATGTCCTTGAAATTCGCAAGAACTTAATTTTAAGTGTGTGTTTATTTCTGATCAAATTGTAATAAATAAAATGATATGTATGTAAGAAAATATTACCTAATTGAGGACCTTTTTCAAGCTGAATATAATTGCTATTGAAATTAATAAAGTTGAAGCTTTTTTTTACTTGCTCGAGTCAAATAATTTATGGCATGTATGTTTAGACCATGTCAATTTTAAAACTATACGAAAAATAATTAACTCCGAAGTATTGCTAAGTTTGAATACAATGAATCGAAATGTCAAATGTGCGTGGAATTCAAGCATGTTAAATCCTTATAAGTCAGTTGAAAGAAATTCAAAATTCTTTATACTTAATTCATATTGATATTGTGATATATTTTTATTAACGATGTGTAACGACTTGGCCGGTCTTTTTGAGTATTTTAGCCTCGTTTCCCTATTTATTTTCTCCTCTATTTTATGTAATGGTTATGTGACTTTCCAGAGTGGTTGGTTTTGGTTTCGGATGAGTTTCAAAGTGAAATGAGACACTTAGTCCCTAAGTTAGAAGGGTTGATCGGAGTTTGACCTTTGTGTAGATGACTTCGGAATGGAGTTTTGATGGTTCTAATAGCTCAGTATAGTGATTTTGGGCTTAGGAGCGTGTCTGGATATTGATTTGGAGGTCCACAGGTCATTTCGGCTTGAATTGGTGAAAGTTAAAGGTTTGGAAGGTTGAGAAGTTTGACCGGGAGTTGACTTTATTGATATCGGGACCGGATTTCAGTTTTGAAAATCGAAATAGGTCCGTTGTGGAAATTATGACTCGTGTACAAAATTTGAGGTCAATCGGAGTTGGTTTGGTATGTTGCGGCATTAGTTTTTAGAAGTTAGAAGTTCATAAGTTCATTAGGCTTGAATCGATGTGCGATTCGTAGTATTAGTGCTATTTGATGTGATTCGAGGATTCGAGCGAGTTCATATCATGTTTTAGGACTTATCGATATGTTCGGACGGGGTCCTGGGGGCCCCGGGCATTTCGGATTGAGTTCGCACCATTTGTTCTTGAAATGGGACTGCAGGTTTTTCTATTCCGGCTTCCTTCCATGCGTTCGCGAAGATTCTCCCGCGATCGCGTAGAGTCCTTAAGGACTGATGTTGATACCCAATTTTTCCCTATGATATTTTTGAAATGCATATATACTTCTAAAACTACACATTAGCATCAATTGGTATTTTTCCATAATTTTACATTTTTTAAATTAATTTATCCTAGTATTTTATTCATACAAATAATTACAAACTGCATCACAAATAAATTTAGAACATGTCTTGATTTAATATTACTATTATGGTCCTATTGAGTCCAAATTATTTCATAAATAGCCAGATTGGCATCTTTTGGCTAAAATTGCAATAACTTTGAAATTATAGCCCATGCGTACATTGTTTGTATTGTTTTTACCAGAAATTAGTCATTTGCATTTTAAATACTAAACACTATGTTTAAAATATTTCCATGCATGGAAAATCATTTTTTATAATTAGTAATTATTTTACATATTATTTTTTTACCAATTATTTGGGTATTTAACAAATAGCCCTTTTTTATTTCAGATTTATTCCTTTTAATACCAGCCCAAACCCCCTTAATATTAAACCAAAAATTAGCCCAAAGCCCCTAGGCCCAATCTGAATTTACCCGACCCAATACCCTGGCCAATCCTGGTCGTTGATCATTTTGATCAAC
This sequence comes from Nicotiana attenuata, assembly GCF_001879085.1. Classification (NCBI taxonomy): domain Eukaryota; kingdom Viridiplantae; phylum Streptophyta; class Magnoliopsida; order Solanales; family Solanaceae; genus Nicotiana; species Nicotiana attenuata. Next base: position 73,513,877 of record NC_031995.1, on the reverse strand, counting down.
GGTCCACATCTCCCCTTACCTTAATTAAACCTATATACCCCATTCTAACCTCATCATTTCCCACCCTTCCCTACCGTGATCTGTTCCCCTTCTCTCTCAAATGCTCTCTACCTAAACCCTAATCTCCAAACGCTGTCACCGGCTTAGCCCTCCGTTCTATGATGTTTCTCTGTCATCTCAGGCCTATATCGGCCTCCTGCTTGCCATGGTATCTCCATTTCTTGGATCCTTGAGGAGATCCTCAAGGGACCTAAATGTTCTGTTTACACATTGGGGTTTTTTTTGCCTATTTCAGGCCATTTGGCTCGACCTTGAGTAAGATCTTTCTCATTTTATCCATGGTTTCCTAAGTCTATGCTCATCTCCGTTGCCTTTCTAAAAACCCTAATTTCATCCTTTGATCTTCTCAGATCTGTCCAGATCTGAGATGAATTGAACCTATTTTACATGTTTTCACGAAGGTCTTAACGGTTTTTAATCGACTCTCCATTTTTCCTAAAAACTAGGGTTTACTGAACTCACCTTTTCAAAGCCTTTCTGATTTTTCAAGTGTTTAATCGTGGTTCTTAAGTGTTACTGACTGATTCATGTTAATATTGTTTGGACCTTAGTCGATTTAAGCTAAAGCCCTAGTTTTCTTGTATTTTTGCTTCATTCCTGGGTTCTTCCGTGTCACTCGTTGCATTGTTAGGCTCTGTGCTTTGACTTTCATGATTTTCCTTAGTCTAATTCAGTATCTTGTGATTTTCACCCTAGTTCATCTCTACTAGGGTTTCTGAGTCGATCTCTTGGCTAATTTATGTGTGTTTATGAAGTTTTATTCAGCCTATTCATTTATTTTGTGGAAACTGATATTCTTTCCCTCTCTTTAAATCAGTACTATTTCGGATTTTGATTTATTGATTTGCTTGGTTAAAATTATGTGCTGATTCTTGATTTATTCCCTTGTTTACGACTCTAATTATTCTTATTACCTTATTGCCTGCAATATTATTGATTCTTGACAATTATTTCCTTAATTAAACTTCTGTATGTTTACCTCTTTACTTAGGTTTGATTTGATTTTCTTTCCTTAAGTGACTCCTGTCCTTTAACCGTTGAGTAGTTGTCCTTAATTGAAATTAGACTACACTAATTTCGTGTGTGATTGATTTTGTAATTTCCCTAATTGCTGAGTTTTGATTCCTTTTACCTTATTCTGCTCCGCTCCTAAACTTCTATATATACTCTCCTCTACTCTCAGTTCAAGACATGAGCATTAGTTCACCATTACTCTTACACTCTAAAAAAACTCTCTATTCTTCCTGCTACTTGTGATCTTCATTAGTCTTGCCGGCTGTAAGCCAAGGCTAGAAATTGCACAACACCTGTCTTGTATCTTGTGTTCTCTTTCCCTAACTGGTATGCCTCTGATTAAATTTTAGAACCTAAACCCTATGTGTTTCATTACTGCCGTAGTTCATCAGTCATGAGTTCGTTTCCTGCTCTTGTTTACTATTTATCCAGCATGCCTAACACTGTCTTGTTCAATATGTGATTAGCATGCTTGCCTGCCTACTGTTTATCTAACATGCCTAAATCTTGTTTTGTTAAGAGTGTGATTAGCATGTCTACACTGTGAATACTTGTTGATATTTGCCTAGCCTGTCCATTTAAGTTCTTGCCTGTTCTGATTTACTCATGCTAAGTTACCTAGTCTCTCTAGGGTAACTCTAGTTGTGTTGTTTATGCGTTCTCAACATGCTTCTGCTGTGATCTTTGCTCCATGTCTCAATCATCTACCCTTGTAACTAACTTATTATTTCTACAAACTCTTGATAATTGTATGCATCTGTTAGACACTAAGGTGTATTCTATGTGTCCCCAACCCCTCTCTCCCTGTGTGGAATCTGTTTGCCAAGTGTTTCTGAATCTGGTTATTCTTTGTTGTTTCAAGATATTTTCATACTTTCTCAAGCTGTTTTACCCAACTAGTTCAGGTTTTTAGAAATTTTTTTCACTCCTAAGATTCCTCTCTATACTGTTTGCCAAAACCTTTTCAAATCATATCAAACACTCTCACTTATTCTTAGGTTATTAAGTCCTGCTCCTCTGGTATGTGTACTTCTTAGAGGTCCTTGAGATCTCTCTGAACTCTGGCATATCAGGGCTGGCTCTTCCACACTGCACATAAGTCAGTCTTTATTTGAGAAAGGTCTAGGTGTGAGTACTGCCCGGGATCCTTTAGGTCCTTAGGGAACTCTAACACACCTGGACATGAACTTGGTTATGAAATCCTTGGTATTTGAGACTACTGAAGGCCTGGTACACCAGGATTTGCTTTGGGCCTACTTCAAGCTCCCTACAGCTCAATTTTATATATTATTTACGTAATTCATTCAATCATTGGTCTGTAATAATTAATTGTAAATAGATATTGGGGTAACTAGTGAAAAGGGAGGGTAGTTATATGATACTGTGGGTAAAGCTGGGTAGATAACATGCCTATAGGGTTTGCTTTGATTCAAATGTGCCTTGTAAGATAACCTGCCTATAGGGCTTGCTTTGGTTCAAATGTGTTTGTTAGATAACCTGCCTATATGGTTTTCTTTGGTTGAAACAAGTCTGCCTACTTTGCTTTACATGATTAGACGCCATGCCTATAGGGAAAAAAATAACTAAGGTTTATTTTTTTCATTACGGCATATATTCAAGTCTGTCTCTTTAGAAATCATGCATGTAGGTTTAATTGGTTGTCACACTGGATCAGTCAGTATGCGTGTCTAATAAGAACGAATAGCAGTTTCACTCATTAGAGATATAATTCATGTCTATAGGGTATTACCATGTGAATTAAGGGCTAAAACTGGAACCTCATACAATGTTTTGTTAAATGTCACTAGAAAGCATGCCTATAGGATAAAAGAATTTCAAACTGTTTCCCAGAATTGTGACTGCATATACGCACTTAGGCAAGCCTTAGGACGTTAAAATTGTGAAACCAATTCTGTTTATGTGTGAAATTATCCAGGCTTAATAGGCTATAAAACCAGTAGGCAAACTGGTTAGGATTTTTCCACTTTCTTTATGCATATCCTGAATCTGTAACATTTATCTAGATATCATGTTCTTAGGATTTCTGAACTTCTTCACAATCTGTGTTTTAGACGTGCTATTTATTTTCCTATATACATGAGGAGGTAAATATGAGCCTTCTAACTGTTCGTCCCTATTTGCTTGTCCTACGTGTTATTTGCTTGTCGCCTAGATTCTTACCTTTTAAAAACCTTAGGTTGTCTAGAACTGTCCAGATTTAGAGGTCCTAAATTCCTCCAAGACCATAAGAAAGGGACGGGTAGCAGCACGCTTGGAGGTCGTTAATCAAACTCGCTTATAACCACTAAGTGGAGGGTAATGGGTAGTAAAAGGATATGATGACCTGCACGCCAATGTCACGTGTAGCCCCTCATTGAGGAGTGATTACCGGGCATTGCATGGGTATGATCCTGTAGGCTAATCAACTTAGGACTTCCCTTTCCCAATTCCCCTATGTGCTTAAATTCTCAAAACTTCTTTTTTTCTTTACATATACATGTGTAAGTTGTCCAAACCTCTCTTACTTTCAATATCTGAATTTCCTTGATCATATATGTATTTAGAATGTGAAAACTACCTCTATTTGCAAATATGTGTTGAAATTGTTTACTTGTGAAAATGACTAATTCATATAGTTTAAGTTCGGCCGGGATCTACCGTTGTGGACCGCGAGGGGTGCCTAACACCTTCCCCTCAAGGTTATTTCGAGCCCTTACCCTAATATCTGGTAATTCAAACCAGTTACACGAGTTAATTACTCTAGGTGCCCTAACGCACCATAATCCGTTAGGTGGTGACTCTTCAAATACCCAATTCCCGAAACGAAACGAGTCGTTCCCCCATGAATGTCGAAACCCGAACTTCTCCGCGAGGAGGAAAAAGGGGGCGCGACAACTGATGGATTTTTACTCTTCGCGTTTGCTGTGTCAGGGATGTGATTGCGAAGGTTAAAGAGCTTGTGATTCGCTAACGCATGCATGTGACTGTGTTCGCATATAAAGAAGGAGAGATTGAGCATATGTACACGATGTTCTATGCGTTCGCGTGGCCTGGCACGCAATTGTGTAGCTTAGGAAGGATGTTCTATGTGTTCGTGATTGATTTCATGCGATCGCGAAGGAGATTCTATGAGCAGGGAGAATTTTTTCTCCACAATCGCAAGTGTGTTTCCACGATCGCGAAAGGCAATAACTGGGCAGCATCATTTAATTTTCAAATTGAGGGTTTTGTTCCATTTTTCATCTTTTGAGCTAGAGACCTCGGCTTTCGGCGATATTTGAAGAGATTTTCAAGGATTTGATTGGGGTAAGTGATTTTAACCCAGATTTGGCCATTATAGATGAATCCATCATTGGTTTTACCATTTAAATAGTGTTTTGAGTTGAAAAAATTGGGGAAATTTATGAAAACTTCATAGACTATATTTTGAGGATTTGAGAGGCGATTTGAGGTCGGATTTGAATAATTTTAGTATGGCTGGACTCATTATTAAATGGATGTTCGGATTTTGTAAGTTTGATCGGGTTCCGAGACATGGGTCTGGGTTTTACTTTTTGAGTTGACTTTTTATTTTTCTTTAAAGATTGCAACTTCATTGTCCGAAATAGTTTTCTATGGTTTATGTTTATGGTATAAAGTTATTTTTTCTAGATTCGAGCCGTTCAGAGTTGGATAATTTAAGGAAAGGCATACCAGTGGATTGAGCTAGCGTGTTTTGAGGTAAGTATCTTGCCTAACTTTGTGTGGGAGAATTAACCGTTAGGATTGGTTTTATTCTGTGTTAATTGTGGTACATGAAGGCTGTGTACGCAAGGTGACGAGTGGGTACATGGGATAAATATGGTAATTGACCAGTTAAAGTTATATAAATTATTTCATGCCTTTAATTGACTTACCATAACACGTTGTCTTCATCATCGTTACTATATCCTTACATGATTTACTTGACATTGTAAATACTTGTCTCATCTCTTACTTGTTATTTGCCCTTATATGCTTAGTTCAAGTTACTGTTTTCTCATTGTCATGTAAAATATTTAACTGTGAGTTACCTTACTTGAAGTTGTTATTTCTCGGAATATCTTATTGTTGAGTTTGGTGTTGAAGTTGTGAAAGCCGTGATCACATCGAGGCAAAGTTGAAAATTGTCGAAATACCATTCCCGTTGAGTGTTCACTTTCGGTTGCTATTGTTGAGACTATTGTACATATTGTGGTTGATCCATGTGCTATTTATTATTGGATATTGTTATTGTTGACTTTCTCGGCAAGTTGCGGTATTGGACACTTAAGGTGCGATTTGTGATATGTTGTGATATTGATACGCATGCGGTGGTATAAGGATAGAGGTTGATACACATACGGTGAGATAAGTTGGGTGTGATATGCGTCTTGCTATTAGGGAAACTACTTAAAGCCACACAATGTGATAAGGTGGGCTAAAACACGGGTAGATATTTCGGGAAAATAATTTTTGAAAACTAAATGTAAGGCTCTGACGGTGATATAAGAAAAGATTTTTATTGTTATTGTAAAATGAGATACGAGGCAGTACCTTGAACATGATTCTTGTTGCTATCTTTCATTTACATTACATGTGTTTTGTTTGCATAGTTTCCTTGGTGTTCTTATTAAGTGTTTCCTCCCTTGATGCCTTTATTGCCTTAACTTTCAATGTAGATTATCTTGTTGTAATTCTCCATTGTTTCATTCCTTGTTTCCATTATTATATTGTACCATACAATGTTCATCTTCTTTATTTCTAGTAGGTGTCTTGACCTGATCTCGTCATTACTCTACCGAGGTTAGGCTTGATACTTAGTGGTACCATTGTGGTGTACTCATACTATGCTTCTGAATCTATTTTTATGCACATCCTGGTACTTCATACCAGCCTAGGCATCCGTGAGTTGTGCTTGGATTAGAAACTTCAAGGTATACCTGCCAGCGTTTGCAGGCCTCCGTGTCACCCTATATCTTTGTTTCTATTGCTTATTCCTATTATAGGTATTGATGTATTAGGGATGTTTCAATATACTAATATAGAGGTTATGACTCGGTCTCACTAGATTTTAGGTGCTATATTCAGTTATATTGTGGATTCCTTCTTTTGATAGCTGTTAGCTTAATTGGAACTTTTATTATTATTTCCGTTGATTCTTCATGTATGTTAGGCTTACCTAGTCTTAGAGACTAGGTGCCATCACGGCATCCTACGAAGGGAGATTGGGGTCGTGACAAGTTAGTACTAGAGCTCTAGGTTCATAGGTGTTACGAGTCATAAGTAGGTTTAGTAGAGTCTCATAGATCGGTACGGATGCGTCTATACTTCTCTGCGAGAGGCCATGAAACTGTTAGGAAAATTAACTTTGTTGATCCTTATCATGCAAATTTGCTGACTTCAAAATTCTAAATCTTTATCTTTCTATTCTCTCATAGATGGTGAGTACACGCACTGCTAGATCCGACGATCAGACATCCGCACCCCCTGCTAGAGCCGCGAGAATCCGGGGCAGAGGCCAAGGAGGGGCATGAAGTGTAGCAAGAGCACCTGCCCGAGCTGCGATAGAGGTGCCACTAGCAGCTCCTGTTGAGGGGCAGACACCTGAGGAGCCTGTTTCCACCCCTGCACTTCAGGAGACTCTCGCACAGTTTTTGAGCATGTTTTGTACTCTAGCTCAGGCGGGGGTTGATTCCACTGGCACAAGCCACATCTCAAGGCTGGGGGAGAAGCTCAGACTCCCGCGGCCTGTACCCTAGAGTAGCAGGTCCATGTTGACTAGGTCCCAAAGGTTTTACCAGTGCAACAGGTTGTTCCAGTTCAACCTGAGGTTAGGGCAGCAGCTTTTGAGGAGGAGCAACTTAGACTTGAGAGGTACAAAAAGTACCACCCTCCAATTTTCAATGGCCTAGCTATAGAGGATGCATATGGTTTTCTGGAGAAGTGCCACCGTATTCTCCGCACCATGGGTATTGTGGAGACGAATGGGGTTGCTTTTCTACATTCCAACTGTCGGGACCAGTGTACCAGTAGTAACGGGCTTACGAGGAGGGTAGCCCAACCGAGGCAACTTTACTCACAAAGGCTCATTTTTTAGGGATGTTCTTGAGAGAGCTTGTTCCCCAGAGCCTTCGGGATGCATAGCGTGCGGAGTTTGAGCAGCTGCGCTATAGTACTATGACCATGTCAGAGTATGCTGTCAGATTCAGTGAGTTGTCCAGACATGTACCTGCCTTGGTTTCCACAGTCAGAGTGCGAGTCCACCGATTTATCGAGAGGCTTAACTATGGTATTAGATTCAGCATGGCTCAAGAGTTAGAGACAGATTACCCATATCAGCAGGTGGTAGAAATCGCATGGATATTAGAGGGTATGCAGGGCCGAGAGAGAGAGGACAAGGAGGCCAAAAGGCCTCGAGATTCTGCCTTATATAGTGGTGCCCGTGCCTCAGTTTCAGCCCATCATGGTAGAGGCTACGTGAGCCGTCCATCTCATTCAGCACTTCCAGCTTCCAGTGGTACTCTGGCTACTTCTAAGTCTTAGGTTGCCCATTATGCACCGCCACTGTTTAGTGCACCTTCTGCACTGGGTGCTTTCAGAGGTCAGTCAAGGCACCAGGCCCAAGCTAGTTTTAGTAGCCACATTCCCCGACAACTTATTTTGAGTGTGGTGATACCCTTCACATGGTGAGGGACTGCCCTAGACTCAGGAGGGGTGCACCTCCACTGACTACTCAGGCTCCACGTATTCCACAGGGTCCCAGACTTCTCAGGCCATGGTTACCGCTCAGTTGCCGCTCTACCTGTACAGCCAGTTAGGAGTGGAGGTCAGGCGGGTATGGGTCTCCCTAGAGAGGGAGGCCAGACCAGATTTTATGCTTTTTCGAGTAGGACAGAGGCGGTTATATCAACGCAGTTATCACATGTATTGTTTCAGTTTGTCATAGAGATTCATCAGTCTTATTTGACCCAGGCTCTACTTATTCATATGTATCATCTTGCGTTGCTCCGTATTTGGGTATATCTTATGATTCTTTGAGTTCTCCTATTTATATGTCCATGCCTATGGGAGATTCTATTGTTGTTGACCGTGTGTATCTGTCGTGTTTAGTTGTTATTGGTTGTTTGGAGACCATAGTTGATCTATTGTTGCTCAGTATGGTAGACTTTGATGTTATCTTGGGCACGGACTAGTTGTCGCCCTATCATGCTATTCTTGATTGCCACGCCAAGATTGTGACATTGGCTATTCCGGGTTTACCGCGGTTGGAGTGGAGAGGTACTTTGGATTATGTTCCTAGTGGGGTTATGTCTTTCCTTAAGGCACATTAGATTGTTAGGAAGGGGTGTGATGCATACCTTGCCTTTGTGAGAGATGTCAATGTTGATACTCCTACCGTTGAGTCAGTTCCGGTAGTGAGGGACTATCCAAATATATTCCAGCAGACCTTCTGGGCATGCCGCCCGATAGGGATATTAATATTGGTATTGACTTATTGCCAGGAACTCAGACTATTTCTGTTCCACCATATCATATGGCCCAGTCGAGTTGAAGGAGTTAAAAGATCAATTGCAAGAGTTGCTTGACAAGGGTTTCATTCGGCCTAGTGTGTCACCTTGGGGTGCTCCGATTTTATTTGTGAAGTAGAAAGATGGTTCTATGCGCATGTGTATTGACTATTGATAGTTGAGCAAGGTTACAGTGAAGAACATGTATCCATTGCCGCACGTTGATGACTTATTTGATCAGCTACAGAGTGCTAGAATGTTCTCAAAGATTGATTTGCGATCATGGTATCATCAACTGAAGATTCGTGATTCGGATATTCCGAAGACTGCTTTCAGGACTCGATATGGTCACCACGAGTTCCTTGTGATGATATTTGGGCTCACCAACGCCCCAACAACTTTCAAGCACCTAATGAACATCATATTCCAGTCCTATCTAGATAGATTCTCCATTGTATGTATTGACGTCATCTTGGTGTACTCCCGCAACTTGGAGGATCATGAGTAGGATTTGAGGATTGTGCTCCAGACCATGAGAGAAAAGAAGTTGTATGCAAAATTTTCGATGTGTGAATGTTGCTTGATTCGGTGACAATTTGGGTCATGTGGTTTCGAGTGAGGGGATCAAGGTAGATCCGAAGAAGGTTGAAGCAGTGTAGAGTTGGCCCAGACCTTTGTCGGCTATTGAGATCTGGAGTTTTCTTGGTTTGGCTAGGTATTACCGTTGTTTTACAAAGAGTTCTCATCTATTGTTGCACCTATGACCAGATTGACCCAGAAGGGTGCTCCTCCCAGATGATCCGAGGAGTGTGGAGAGAGTTTTCAAATGCTCAAGACTACTTTGACTACAATCCATGTGTTGGTGTTGCCTAAGGATTCAGGGTCTTACATTGTGTACTATGATGCATCAAGTGTTGGCCTTGGTGCAGTGTTGATACAAGACGGTAGGGTGATTGCTTACACGTGTAGACAGCTAAAGGTTCATAAGAAGAATTATCCTATCCACGACTTGGAATTCGCAGCGACTGTTCATGCCTTGCAAAATTTGGCGGCACTATTTGTACGGTGTTCCTTATGAGGTCTATACCGACCATCGGAGTCTCAACATCTGTTCAAACAAAAGGATCTTAACTTGTGGAAGCAGAGATGGTTAGAGTTGCTTAAGATCTATGATATCACTACTTTATATCATCTCGGGAAGGCCAATGTGGTGGCCGATGCATTGAGTCGAAAGGCAGAGAGTTTGGATAGTTTAGCATATCTACCGACAGCGGAGAGGCCATTAGCATTGGATGTTCAGGACTTGGCCAAGTAGTTTGTTAGATTGGATGTTTTAGAGCCCAGTCGATTTCTGGCTTGAGTGGTTTTTTTGTCTTTGATATATGATCGCATTAGAGAGTGTCAGTATGATGACCCTATTTGCTTGTCCTTAAGGACACGGTACAACACATCGATGCCAAGGAGGTTTCTATCGGAGAAGACAGTGTGTTGCGATGCATGGCGGATTATGTGTGCTCAATGTGGATGGATTAGGTGAGTTGTACTTAAAGAGGACCACAATTCGCGTACTCCATTCATTCGGGTGCCGCTTTGATGTATCAGGATTTGAGGTAGCACTATTAGTGGAGGAGAATGAAAAAGGACATAGTGGAGTATGTAGCTCATGCACAAATTGTCAGCAGGTGAAGTATGAGTACCTCCAGGTGGGTTGCTTTAGAGACATGAGATTCCCGAGTGGACATTGGAGTGAGTTACCATGGATTTCTTTGTTGGGCTCCCACGAACTAAGAAGAAATTTGACGAAGTATGGGTGATTGTGGATAGGTTGATCATGTTAGCTCATTTCATTCTAGTTGTGACTACTTATTCTTCAGAGTAGTTGGCTCAGGTCTATATCTGCAAGATTGTCTGACCTCATGGCGTGCCGCTATCCATCATCTTTGACCGGGGTACACAGTTTACATCGCACTTATGGAGAGCCGTACAAGGTGAGTTAGGCACACGGGTTGAGTTGAGTACATCATTCCATCCCCAGATTGACGGACAGTCCGAGCGCACCATTCAAATATTGGAGGATATACTTTGTGCCTGTGTTATGAAGTTCAGGGGTTCTTGGGATCAGTTCTTGCCACTTGCTGAGTTTGCCTACAAAAATAGCTACCAATCGGATATTTAAATGGCTCCTTATGAGGCCCTATATGGGAGACAACGTCGTTCCCTATTTGGTTGGTTTGAGCCAGAAGAGACTAAGTTATTAAGCACGACTATGGTTCGAGATGCCTTAAAGAAGGTCAAGTTGATCAGGAATCACCTTTGTACATCCCAATCAAGACAGAAGAGTTATGTGGATCGGAAGATTCATGATACTGTATTCATGGTTGGAGAGCGGGTCTTACTCCAGGTTTCGCCTATGAAGGGTGTTATGAGGTTCGGGAAGAAGGGCAAGTTGATCCCTAGGTACATCAGACCTTTTGAGATTCTTGAGAGGATTAATGAGGTGGCCTACAGGTTGGCATTGCCACCTAGTCTATCTGTAGTTTATCCGGTATTCCGTGTTTCTATGCTCTGGAAATATCACGATGATCCGTCCCATGTGTTAGATTTCAGCTCGGTCCAATTGGACAAGGATTTGTCTTATGTTGAGGAGCCAGTGGCCATCTTGGACAGGGAGGTCCAGATGTTGAGGTCAAAGAGCATTGCTTCAGTGAAGGTTCAGTAAAGTGGTCAACCAGTCGAAGAGGCGACTTGGGAGACCGAGCATGATATGCGTAGCTGTTATCCTCATCTTTTCACCACTTCAGGTATGTCCCTATACTCATCCGAGGATGAACGTTTGATTTAAGAGGGGGGATGTAATGACCTGGCCAGTCGTTTTGAGTATTATAGTCCTGTTCCCCTATTTATTATCTCCTCTATGTTATATTGTGGTTATGTGACTTGCAGGGGTGGTTGATTTTGGTTTTGTGTGAGTTCCTGAGTGAAATGGACACTTAGTCCCTAAGTTGGAGGCTTAAGTTGAAAGGGTTGACCAGAGTTTGACTATTGCATAGACGACTCCAAAATGGAGTTTTGAGAGTTCCCACAGCTCTGTATGGTGATTTTGGACTTAGGAGTGTGTCCGGATATTTCTTTAGAGTTCCGTAGGTCGTTTCGACTAGAATTGATGAAAGTTAGAATGTTGAAGGTTTGGAAGGTTGAGAAGTTTGACCGGGAGTTGACTTTATTGATATCGGGTCCGGATATCGGTTCCAGAAGTTGGAATAGGTCCGTTGGTATTTCGGCATTAGTTTTAGAAGTTAGAAGTTCATAAATTCATTAGGCTTGAATCAATGTGCGACTCATTGTTTAATGTTGTTTGATGTGATTTGAGGCTTCGAGCGAGTTCGTATCATATATTTGGAAATATCGGTATGTTCGAACGGTGTCCTGGGGGCCCCGGACGTATTTCGGATTTAGTTCGAAGCATTTGTTCTTGAAATGGGACTGCTAGTTTTTCTGTTCTGGTTTCCTTTTATGAGTTCGCGAAGATTCTCCCATATCGCGTAGAGTCCTTATGGACTAATGGATTTACTCTTCGAGTTCACGAATTCAGGGAGACGATCGCGAAGGTTGAAGAGCTTGACATTGTGCATCGCGAACTCGTGAATGGGACAACGTTCGCATATAAAGAAGGAGAGACTGAGCTGAAGTACGTGATGTTCTTCGTGTTTGCATGGCCTAGGACGTGATCGCGTAGCTTAGGAAGGCTGTTCTCCACGTTCGCGGCTGAGTTCAGGCGATGGTGAAGAAGGTTATGTGAGCAGGGAGAGTTTGTTCTCCGCGATCGCGAGCGTGTTTCCGTGATCGCGAAAGGCAATAACTGGACAACAATATTTAATTTCCAAATTGAGGGTTTTGTTCCATTTTTCATCTTTTGAGCTAGAGACCTCGGTTTTGGGTGATTTTTGAAGATATTTTCAAAGAGTTGATTGGGGTAAGTAATTTTTACTTGGATTTGGCTATTATACATGAATCCATCATTGTGTTTACCATTTAAATAGTGTTTTGAGTTGGAAAAATTGGGAATATTTTTGAAAGCTTCATAGACTATATTTTGAGGATTTGAAAGGCGGTTTAAGGTCGGATTTGATTAATTTTAGTATGGTTGGACTCGTTATTGAATGAGTGTTCGGATTTGTAAGTTTTGTTGGGTTCTAAGATGTGAGCCCGGGTTGACTTCTTTAGTTGACTTTTAATTTTTCTTTAAATATTGCAACTTTATTGTCTGGAATAGTTTCCTATGGTTTGTATATATGGTACAAAGTTATTTTGGCTAGATTCGAGCCGTTCAGAGTTGGATAATCGCGGGAAAGGCTAACTAGTGGATTTAGTTAACGTGTTTTGAGTTAAGTGTCTTGCCTAACTTTGTGTGGGGAAATTATCCCTTAGGATTGGTGTTGTTTTGTGTTAATTGTGGTATGTGAAGGCTGTCTATGCAAGGTGACGAGTGGGTACATGGGCTAAATATTGTGATTGACCGATGAAAGTTATTTAGATTCTTTCATGCCTTTAATTGTATTGCCATAACATGTTATCTTCATAATATTAATTTATCCTTACATGATTTACTTGACATTTTAAATACTTGTCTCATCTCTTACTTGATATGTGCCTTTACATGCATAGTTGTAGTTATTGTTTTCTCATTACCTTGTTAAATATTTAACTGTGAGTTACCTTACCTGAAGTTGTTATTTCTTGGAATATCTTATTGTTGAGTTTGGTTTTGAAGTTGTAAAAGTCGTGATCACATTGAGGCAAAGTTGTAAATTGTGGAAATACCATTCCAGTCGAGTTATTCACTTTCAGTTGCTATTGTTGAGACTCTTGTACATATTATGGCTGATCCATAGGCTATTTATTGTGGGAACATTGTTATTGTTGACTTTCTTGGAAAGTTGCGGTATTAGGAACTTGAGGTGAGATTTGTGATATATTGTGATATTGATACACATGCGGTGGCATAAGGGATGGGGTTGATACACATGCGGTGAGATAAGGTGGGCTTGATACGCGTGTTGCTATTAGGGGAACTACTTGAAGCTACGAGGTGTGATAAGGTGGGCTACAACGTCGGTAGTTTATTCAGGAAAATGATTTTTCAAAACTAAATGTAAGGCTCCCGCAGTGATATAAGGAAAGATTGTGATTGTGAAATGAGATATGAGGCGGTACCTCGGACACGATTCTTGTTTTCTTGATGTTCTTATTATGTGTTTCCTCCCTTGATTCCTTTATCGCGTTAACTTTTGGTGTAGCTTATCTTGTTGTAATTCTTCATTGTTTCATTCCTTGTTTCCATTATTATATTGTACTATACATGTTCAGCTTCTTTATTATTCAAGTAGGTGTCTTGACCTGACCTCATCACTACTCTACCGAGGTTAGGCTTGATACTTAATGGGTACCATTCTGGTTTACGCATACTGCGCTTATGCACATCTTTTTATGCAGATTTAGGTACTTCATATCAGCTAGGCATCCATGAGTTGAAATTGGATCAGGGACTTCAAGGCATATCTTCTGGCGTTCGCAGGCCTCAGAGTCACTCTCTATCTTAGTTTCTATTGCTTATTCCTATTATAGGTATTCTTAATTATAGGCATCCATGAGTTGAGCTTGGATCGGAGACTTCAAGGTATATCTTCCGGCGTTCGCAGGCCTCATAGTCACTCTCTATCTTAGTTTCTGTTGCTTATTCCTATTATAGGTATTGATGTATTAGGGATGTTTCAGTATACTTGTGTAGAGCTTATGCTCGGTCTCACCAGATTTTGGGTGTTATATTCAGTTGTATTGTGGAGTCATTCTTATGATAGTTGTTGGCTTAATTGGAAGTTTTATTATTGTTTCTGTTGATTCTTCATATATGTTAGGTTTACCTAGTATTAGAGACTAGGTGCCATCACGACGTCCTACGGAGGGAGAATGGGTTCGTGACACGATATCATGATCCAAAATCCCAACCAATCCAGTTCGTGATGGCATTTAATACCGCTTGCTAGGCAAGACAACACAAAATAGAAAAAATACAAAAGAATTTCAATTAACGACTAACAATAAGATAATAAGAAAATGTAAAAGAAACTCAGAATATACATGAGCTAATAGAGTTTACAAAATACAAGGTCTTCAAAGAAATATAAGAATATCTGGAAAGTTAAAAACGTACAATAGAAAAGGAAATATGACTGTAAGGCCTGCGAATAGAGTGCAGCTCTATCTCGAGTCGTCTATATGGTACCCGCTAAGCATCTCTTGGGACTCCGCTAGTACCAATGTTCGAATCTGCACAAGAAGTGCAGAAGTGTAGTGTGAGTACAAACGACCTAATGTACTCCATAAGTGCCAAGCCTAACCCCGACGAGGTAGTTGCGAGGCTAAGACAAGGTACCCAGAAATAAACTTGTGCAGTTACATATATCAAGAAATTTGAGATGACAAGTAAAGTATCAAATATAATGACAGAATTCCTTCGCGTTCACGTAGAAGAAATGCGCCCCTAGCCCAACTTCCCCTTCGTGATAACGAGAGCATCTTCATGATCGCGAAGTTATTACACCAGACACCAGAAAACCCTTAAAACAACAATCTCTTAAGTCCAAAAATGGCCTGGAGCCCCTTGGGCTCCAAACCAAACATGCACACAAGTGTACGACATCATAAGAACTAGCTCGCGAGATCTAAATACCAAAATAACACGTAGAACTACCAATCAGACATCAAAATGTATGAAATTTTTAATGAAACTTAAGAACTTTATATTCACAACCGAGCGTCCAAATCATACCAACTCAATTCCGTTTTCACCAAATTTTGCAGACATGTTGTAAATGGTAAAATGAACCTATACCAAGTTCCGGGACAGAAATCTAAACTCGGTAGAAAAAAAGTCAACCTACACTCAAACTTGGGAATTCTTTAAGCCTTCAAATTACTAGTTTTCAAGAAATCAAGATAAATCAAGTTAGGACTTCCAAAATAAATCCAGGCATATGCCCAAGTCCAAAATCATGATACAGACTCACTGGGATTCTCAAAACACCAATCCGGGTCCGTTTACATAAAATATTGATTGTAGTCAACTCAAATCATTTTAAGGCTAAAATTCATATTTTCTTCAATTTTTCACATAAGATTTTTTTCTCCGGAAAAGACACTGACTACACACACAAATCGAGAAACACTAAATAGAGCTAGTCGAGTCTCAAATTACGAAAATAATAAACTCAAAATGACCTATCAGGTCATCACATTCTCCACCTCTAAAATAAATGTTCGTCCTCGAACGAACATAGAAAGGTACTTGGACTGGTGAAAAGATGGGGGTATCTACTCCGCATATCGAACTCAAACTCCCACGTGCCTGGCTTGATCGGCTGACCTCTCCGCTGCACTCTAACAGAAGGATAACTTTGTTACCTAAACTTCCGGACTTGCTGTGCTAGAATGGCCACCGGCTCCCATTGTAAGTCAAATCCTTATCTAATTGGATTAAGCTGAAATCTAATACAATGGACAGATCACCATGATACTTCCGGAGCATGAAGACATGGAACACCAGGTGAACTGCTGATAAGCTAGGTGGGAGTGCAAGCTTGTAGGCCACCTCTAATATCTGAATAGTGCGTTTGGACTATCCGTCCCGTCTAGGGGTGAGATGCTGTAGTCAACTCAACCCATGTGCCTAAATCACGTTGTATGGCCCTCCAGAAGTGAGATGTGAACTGCGTACCCCGATCATAAATGATGGACATCGGTACACCGTGAATACGAAAGATCTCGCGGATATAGATCTCAGTCAACTGCTCTGAAGAATAGGTAACTGCCACTGGAATAAAAATGTGCCGACTTGGTCAACCTGTCAACAATGACCCATATTGCATCGAATTTCTTCGAAGTACATGGGATCCCAACAACAAAACCATGGTAATATGCTCCCACTTCCACTCGGGAATCTCAAGTCTCTGAAGTAAACCTCCAGGCCTCTGATGCTCATACTTTACCTACTGGAATCACCGAGCCACATATGCAACTATATCCTTCTTCATTCTTCTCCACCAATAATGTTGCCTCAAATCCTGATACATCTTGGCGGCACTCGGATGAATGGAATAGCGCAAACTATGGGCCTCCTCATGAATCAACTTATTGGCGGCACTCGAATGAATAGAATAGCGCAAACTATGGGCCTCCTCATGAATCAACTCACGAAGCCCATCCACATTGGGCACACAAATCTGACCCTGCACCCGCAACACCCTATCATCTCCAATTGTAACCTGCTTGGCATGACCGTGCTGTATCGTGTCCTTAAGGACAAATAAATGGGAGTCGTCATTACGACGCTCTCTGACGCGTTCATACAAAGAAGACCGAGAGACCGTGCAAGCTAGAAGCTGAATAGGCTCCGAAACTTCTAAGATCATGAACTGATTGGCCAAGGCCTGAACATCTGATGCTAGCAGTCTCTCACAAAGTAGAATATATGAAAGGCTACCCATACTCACAACCTTTCTACTCAAGGCATCAACCACCATATTGTCCTTCTCAGAATGGTACAAAATGGTGATATCATAGTCTTTGCAAAGTTCCAACCACCTCCGCTGCCTCAAGTTGGGATCCTTTTGCTTGAATAAATGCTGTAGACTCTAATGATCCGTGAATACCTCACACGACACGCCGTAGAGGTAATGCCTCCAAATGTTCAGTGCATGAGTAATGGATACCAACACTAAGTCGTGAACAGGATAATTCTTCTCATGAACTTTTAACTGCCACGACGCATATGCAATCACCCTGCCATCCTGCATCCATACTGCACCGAGCCTAATATTCGATACATCACAATACACCATGTAGGGTCTTGAACCTATGGGCAATACCAACAATGGGGCTGTAGTCAAGGCAGTCTTGCGATTCTGAAAGCCCGACTGACACTCATCAGACCACTTGAATGGAGCACCCTTCTGGGTCAATCTAGTCAATGGAGCTACTATAGATGAAAACCCCTCAATGAACCGGCGATTATAACCCGTTGAACCCAGGAAACTCCGAATCTCTATAGCTGAAGTTAGTCTAGGTCAGTTCTGAACTGCCTCATTCTTCTTAGGATCCACTTTAGTTTCCTCGCCAGATACAACATGCCCCAAAAAAGGCAAGCGAGTCCAACCAAAACTTACACTTTGAAAACTTGGTATATAACTGACTATCTCTCAAAGTTTGAAGTACAATCCGAACTTGTTGCTCATGCTCCTCTCGACTGCGGGAGTAGATCAAGATATCATCAACGAATACGATGACAAAATAATGTTCATCAAATCCATAAATGTTGTTGGCGTATTTGTCAACCCAAATGACATCACTAGGAACTTATAATACCCATACCGAGTCCGAAAAGCTATCTTAGGGATATCCGATGCCCTAATCTTCAACCGATGGTAGCCAGACCTCAAATCAATCTTCTAAAACACTTTGGTAGTGATCAATTCTCGGCAACAGATACTTGTTCTTGATAGTGACATTGTTCAACTGCTGATGGTCTATCCACATCCTCATCGAACCATCCTTATTCTTCATGAACAAAACAGGTACACACTAAGGTGAGACACTAGGCCGAATGGATCCCTTATCAAGTAAATCTTGCAACTGCTCCTTCAATTCCTTCAAATTAGGAGAGGCCATACGGTATGGTGGAACAGAAATGGGTTGAATTCTCAAAACAAAATCAATGCAGAAGTTGATATCTCTGTCGGGTGGAATTCTCGGAAGATCTACAAGAAAAACCGCTGAAAACATGCGCATAACTGGCACCAAATCCATGGAAGAAACCTCTGCACTAGTATCACGAATATAGGCCAAATAAGCTAGACATCCCTTCTAGACTGATGGTAGGCTATAATCTTGTATTTTAGTCGCTTAACGCACTCTAATTTACTACACTTTAAGTTAGTTTGAGCTTTAATCACTAGTGTTTTGCACTAATTTGGTTTTTTATGCCTTGTAGGAGTGATTTGAGCTTTGTAGATGTTATGGAATGAATTCGATCTATTCTGGAGCTTTGAAATCTTAGTAAAAGCCCAAAGGATTATGTTGGGATTGTGTTCGGGGATCAACAGACAATATTACACTTACAAGAGCAATAAATCGCGAGCAAGAGGCCACCCAGGTGCGCGAGCGCGCACTGGGCACGTATTTGGCATGCAACTAGGGCAGGAAATTTTCAAAGTGCGCGGCCATATGCGCGAGCACACTCCCAGGTGCGCTGCTGCGCACGTCCAACTCCAGAAAGTGTCCTATTTCGATTAGGAAAAGGTATTTTTATTTGGGCCCGACCCTACTTGGTATATATACATAGAAAATGGTATTTACTGGACTTCTGATACATCTTAGACCTAAGGAAGCTAAAGAGGAGGTGGAGAAGCAAAAGCACGAGGATTTCATCATTCAATCCTTACTCAAGACAAGAGTTTGGATCTTTTTATATTTTTTTTTAACTTGAACATATTTGTGATGAATTGCTCCATATCTATGGAGTAGTTCTCTTTAGGATTTGATGGAATTGGTGTATTGATACTTGTTTGTGGATTATAACTCTAGTTTTTATGTACTGAATTTTGGATGTTTTTACCGTTGCATCTATATTCACTAGTTCATGTAATCGAGAGAGGCATAACTTATGATATTATTGCATTATATTTTGTTGGTAGAATTCATTAATTCTTTTTAGTAATTGGAAGAGGCTAGTTGAATTGTTGATAATCCTAGTTAGGAGGATAATCGAGAGATGTTCTACTAAAGACCAATCCACTACAAATTCTTGCATGTCTTCACCGAGCTTAAATTGGTACATCTTGAAAGGTTGAGACTTAATCGAAAGAGGGGTTTCTACTAAATGTTTGAACTAATAATCAAGTGAATTCGAGAAACTCACTTATACCTTAGACGTGAATTATCTAGAGTTAGATCTCAAATAATTATCTTGCACCTATCCTATCGAAACTCTATCTTTTCCCCATTGATAACCTTCTTTGCTTATTACTTGCGTCGATTGCCATTAGCCAATAGTTTAGACTCTTAGTTAATTTTAGTTTTAATCACAAAACTCTCAATTGTTGATCATCTTGGATAGAAATCAAGCTAGAAACTACAAGATTGCTGTTTGAATCCAATCCCCGTGGATACGATATGATATTATACTATATTTGACTAGCGAGCATAAATAAGTGTTTGTTTAGCTCTCATGAAATTTTTGCGCTGTTGCTGGGGCGTGATTGAAATAGTTTGTAATGCTAATTTAGGAATTTCTCTTTTTATTTTTATTTTCTTTTTCTTTTTTTCATTTGGTATTGTTTGACTGTGCGCAGTCTACAAGTTAGATTGGTGCATGACTCGATCTTCTGGGAAGGAAGTGCTACCATATGAACCAGAAATCGAGAAACAACTGCAACAGTTGAGGAAGGAAAGATATCTCCCCGAGAACATAGAGAAGGTTGGGCAATCCTCAACTAAAGAAATTATGGCTGGAGATGATGATAATGTTGATTTGGCTGCAAGAGAGGCAGCCCACCATAGAGAAAAAGCTACACGGGACGCTGAGGAAGCAGCTATTAGAGATGCCCAAATTATCTATGAAGAAGAGAGGGCTTAGAGAATTATTCAGAACCAACCCTTGGGTCATACCAGTTCAGAAACATAGCTCCCGGTGCTGGGAGACCACTAGGTGATTATTTTAGACCGGTCTACAACCAAGGCTTAACAAGTGTGAGACCACCTCCAGTTGCAGCTAATAATTTTGAGCCGAAGAAAGGGTTGGTCTAAACTCTTTGAAACAGCTGTGTTTTCAGAGGAAAGATGAACGAAGATCCTAACAATCATTAGATGGATTTCAAGGAGATTATGAACACCTTTAGTATAATGGTGTCTCACAAGATGCAATTTACTTAACGACATTCCCCTTTACACTTAAAGATGATGCTAAGCACTGGTTTTGAAGCTTGCCCCAGGGATCAATTAGAACATGTCATGAGATGACAAAAATATTTCTTGATAAATATTTCTCCTCAGCTAAGATTGGCAAATTTAGATGAGAAATCCATAACTTCAATCAAAATGAGACAGAAACTATGTTTGAAGCATGTGTATGTTTTAAGGAGTTAGTTCGAAAGTGTAAACATAGCGGAATTGTACTCTGGATGAAATTCCAGGACTTTTTGGATGGATTGACACCGGCCTCACGCAGAACATTGAGCAATGCAGCTGGAGGCCCATTGATGAAAAAGACTCCAGAGGAGATAGTCACAATTCTAGATGAGTTGTCTGAAGATGCCAATCAATGGCCTTCTAAGATTGCTGAAAGAAGAAGATCAACTAGTGTTCACCAAGTTGATGCTAACACATCTGTGTAGGTACAACTTGATGCCATGGACAAAGAAATAAGGAAGCTGACCTTAGCCTTAACGCACAGTGAGCCCCATGCAGCTTATGATATATGTGGAAGAGGATACCCTACTCATGAGTGTCAAGCCTCAATTGAGGAAGTTAATGTTGTTGGGAGTTATAACTTCAATGCAATGGGTTAGAAGCACCCCGGTTTTTCATGGAGTTCATCTGGGTGTGCTGTAAATGCATGGTAACAAAATAACCCTAGATTTCAGGGACAATGATCTCGTGGTTTTGTGAATCAGCCGAGGCCGCATTTTCAACCTCAACAATCCAATTAGCTTGAGCAAGAAATTCTGATGAAGTCCTTTATTGTCAAGACGGATGAGAGGCTAGATGCTCATGGTGCAGCTATCAAAGAACTTAGCACAGGTTTGCGAAACATGGAGAAGCAAGTGGGACAAATTGCAACCATATTTTATGAGAGAATCCCAAGTACTCTGCCTAGTGATACTGAGAAGAATCCTAGAGAAACAGTGAATGCTGTGACCCTGAGAAGCGGGCAAGTGATGAAAGATCCCACTCCAGTCCAAAAAGAGGTTGTGCCTGAAAAAGAAAGTGGGGAGCAGCTGAAAGTTGAAGTTAATAAGAAGAAGAAAGGTAAGAAGGGAGCTGAGAAAAAGAAGGAGGAGGAAACCTCGAGAAGGGAGGAATATGATGTCAGCGAGCATATGCCTGCCCTACTATTTCCCCCAAAGCTATATAGAGAGTAGCTAGACAAGCAGTTTGAGAGATTTCTAGATATACTGAGACAGGTTAATGTAAACTTGCCATTCACAGAAGTGCTCTCACAAATGCCATCTTATGCCAAGTTCATGAAGAAGATCCTTACAAAGAAGAGAAAGATAGAAGAGACCTCAGTGGTCAAGCTCACAGAGCATTGCAGCGTAATCTTGCAAAACAATCTCCCACAAAAGTGTGGAGATACAGGGAGTTTTACTATACTTTGCTTTTTAGGCACTCTTAACTTTGACAAATCTTTATGTGATTCTGGTGCCTCAATTAATTTAATGCCTTTGTCGATTTATAGGAAGTTGGAGAATGAGATTGGAGAGATAAGGTCTGCACCAATATCATTGTAGCTAGCCAACCAACCAAACTACTATAATACCTGAGAGGATAGTGGAAGATGTCTTAGTGCGGGTAGGTAAGTTCGTTTTTTGGTGAATTTCATAATGGTGAAGATGAAGGAAAATAAAGAGGTCCCCCTAATATTAGAAATACCATTCTTAGAAATAGGTAGAGCTATATTAGACAAGTATGAAAGAAAACTCATGCTGAGAGTGGGTGAAGAGACAGTGACTTTCAAGATGGATGTAGAAACAAGGGTGAAATAGGAGAAGCCAGCTACAAGTGTAGAATGGAAGGTGAAGAGTCCAAAAGAGAAGGCCCCAGTGATAGAAAAAGACAAGTGTGGGGTGTACACCAAGAAGGCTGAGAAGAAGCTGTCTGCGCGGGTGTGCGCACTAGTTCAGGCGAGAAGAATGGAGCCCGACTTTGATTCAAACCCCGACTAGAGATTCAGGGAAGTTTCCTCTACCTCTTACTTTTTAATTGTGTGTCATAGGGACATGCCACAACTTAAAGTGTGGGGAGGGATTTATTTGTATGTTGTATGTATGTTAGTGTTAGTTTTTCATTTTATTAGTTGTAGTAGTAGAGATACAAAATAATTTTGAAAAACCATAAAAATTTTAATTTTTTTTGATTTTTCCCGACGATGGATATCATATCGGCAGGTTTCTTGAGGGATTAAAGTCGAAGGAAAAAGACAAATTTTTTTTTCTTTTTTTAGGTAGTGTATTAATTCCCCCTTGGTTTTTCTTTGTGCCGCGGTTCTTTACCTAGGGCATTGTTTGAACCAGGTGTAGTTAGTTTTTATTTTTGTTAGTAGTAGGAAACCTTGTGCTATGTTTTGAATCGAACCAATATCTCTTAAATTCGTTATGCCTTGAGAATAGTGAGTGCTTTAGTTGTGGCGCTTAGGCTCAGTTTTTGGCCCTTGGATAAGTATCTTTAATTATACGATCTTAACTTTGCTTAACTTCTTTGAATAGAGTGTCTTGATGAGTCCAATCCTGAGTAAGTTATGTGCCATGTGTGTGTGAGGTTTTTTATGTTATTCTGTACATTGAATTTGATGTCTAGAACTTGCCCCGTGTGTTTGCAAAGTCAAATAGTAGTTTTGTTCAGTCTTGGAAGTGATATAGGCAATTCTTTGTTGTGCCAGTTATATGTTTTACGCACCTAATTGTTATGCATCCTAGTTAACCCCTTTGAGCCTGTAATCCTATTTCTTTGGCAACCACATTACAAGCCTTACCCATTTGTTTGAATTGACCATCAATTTGAACCATTTCACCTCTCATGAGTACTTAAATTGTTATGAACTTTGTAAAAGTTAAAGTGTGAGGTGGTTGGTTTGGTTTTTGAGTGGAACTATTGAAATAAGGAGAAAGGTGCAATGTTTTGAAAAAGTAAGAGCCACTTGAATTGAAAAAAAATGAAAAAGTGGTTGTATTGTTGTGAAAATATTCCTTGATAAGTGGTAAATGTTGATGTAATTGTGCTTAAAAAAGTAGGGAGTTAATGTATATTGATGTGAAGGTGGATTTATGGTTTGAGATAAGTGTGGGGTTTTGAAAGGTAAAGTGTATGTATTAATGTGCTTAGGGAGGTGTAGTCACTCTTTTATCTAAATTATCCTACCCGTCCCGCAGCTTACATTACAACCAATTAAAGTCCTACTTTATCCCTGACTGAATGAGCTCGAATTAGTACAGTAGTACACTACGGGCAAGCCTATGGTTCATCTTTTGTGGCACATGAATGTTAATTCTGAGAGTGTGTGAATTATTTCTACCTTGAGTTCCTAATTGTTCTTAAAATTTTATTGAGTGTGGAGCTACTCTCTATTGTTTTGTGCGGGCACTTGATTCATAAAGGAAAGGCAATGCCATTGACCTCTATGTTAGAGTAAGTGAGCAGGTTGTGAAAAATACGTGGTACTTGTGAGTCAAATCTTGAGGCGAGGATGTTACGTTATATAAAGTGTAGTTTGATTGCTCGAGGACAAGCAATGGTTTAAGTGTGGGGTGTTGATGGTTGGCTATAGTCTCGTGTTTAAGTAGCTTAAAGGACTCAAATTTACTGCACTTTAAGTTAGTTTGAGGTTTAATCGCTAGTGTTTTGCACTAATTTGGTATTTTATGCCTTGTAGGAGTGATTCCAAACTATGTAGATGTTATGGAATAAATTCAAGCTATTCTGGAGCTTTGAAATTAGAGTAAAAGCCCAAGGATTAAGATGGGATCGTGTTCGGGGATCAACAGACAATATTGCACTTAACGGGAGAAACAAATCGCGAGCAGGAGTCCACCAAGGTGTGCGAGTGCGCACTGGGCGTGCAAATAGGGCAAAAAATTTTCAAAGTGTGCGGCCATATGCGCCAGCACACTCCTATGTGCACGGCCGCGCACGTCTAACTCCGGAAAGTGTCCTATTTTGTGTAGGAAAAGGTGTTTTCGTTTGGACCCGACCCTGCTTGGTATATATACATGGAAAAATGGTATTTTCTGGACTTTTGACACATCTTAGACCTAAGGAATCTAAGGAGGAGGTGGAGAAGCAAAAGCATAAGGATTTTATCATTCAATCCTCACTCAAGACAAGAGTTTGGATCGTTTTATGTTTTCCTTTAACGTGAACATATTTGTGATGAATTGCTCCATATCTATTGAGTAGTTCTCTTTAGGGTTTGATGGATTTGGTGTATTGATACTTGTTTGTGGATTATAACTCTAGTTTTTATGTATTGAATCGTTTTGGATGTTTTAACCGTTGCATCAACATTCACTAGTTCATGTAATCGAGAGAGGCATAACTTGTGATATTTTTGCCTTATATTTTGTTGGTTGGATTCATTAATTCTTCTTAGTAATCGGAAAAGGCTAGCTGAATTGTTTATTAAACCTAGTTAGGAGGATAATCGAGAGAGGTTCTCCTAAAGACCAATCCACTACGAATTCTTGCATATCTTCACCGAGCTTAAATTGGTTCATCTTGTGAGGTTGAGACTTAATCGGGAGAGGAGTTTCTACTAAATATTTGAACTAATAATCAAGTGAATTTGAGAGACTCACTTGTACCTTAGACGTGAATTATCTAGAGTTAGATCCCAAATAATTATCTTACACCTATCCTATCAAAACCCTATCTTTTCCCCATTGGTAACCTTCTTTGCTCATTACTTGCATC
The DNA here is from genome assembly GCF_001879085.1 of Nicotiana attenuata. Taxonomy (NCBI): domain Eukaryota; kingdom Viridiplantae; phylum Streptophyta; class Magnoliopsida; order Solanales; family Solanaceae; genus Nicotiana; species Nicotiana attenuata. The sequence continues at coordinate 73,488,558 of NC_031995.1, read as the reverse complement.
GATTATCATTAGCCAATAGTTTAGACTCATAGTTAATTTTAGTTTTAATCACAAAAACTCAATTGTTGATCATATTGGTTAGCAATCAATCTAGAAACTACAAGAATGTTGTTTAAATCCAATCCCTGTTGATACGATATTATATTATACTATATTCGACTTGCGAGCATATTTAAGTGTGTGTTTTGCGCTCGTCATTGACCATACGCCAAGCCTTCACGTAAGAAATAACCATGCTGGTTTAATTGCTAGGAGTCCCTCTCCATTCTAATCGAGGCAACCTGGGCATGGCTAAGGTCATAGTTTTGGCGTGACATTCCAATATAGCATTATACGGTGACAGCCATTCCATGCCCAAATTAAACATCAAAGTCTATCATATCAAGGAGTATGAGATCTACACTAGTCTCAAGACTCCCAATAGTAATTACACACCAGCGATAGACACGGTCTACAATAATAAAATCTCCCACAAACATGGACACATACATAGGAGCACTCAAAGAATCATGAGGCACAACTAGATATGAAGCAAAATAGGATGACACGCAGGAATAAGTAGAGCCCGGACCAAATAGAACTGAAGCATCTCTATGGCAAACTGGAACAATACCTGTGATAACGGCGTCAGATGACTCGGCCTCAGGTCTAGCTGGGAAATGCATAAAAACGAGGTTGGGCCCCACCACCCTGACCTCTGCCTCTTGTTTAGAAGTTGGCCTCCACCTCTAACGGCCTAACCTCCACCTCGAATGGCCTGACCTCCACCTCTGGCAGCCTGACCCCCGCCTCTAGCTGGCTAAGCGGGCGGTGAAGCAACTGGTTCCGGAACCATGGCACGAGAACTCTGATATGGCATACTGCTCAACAATTTAGGGCAATACCTCTAGATGTGACATGTACCCCTACACTCAAAACACCGTCCCGACTGATGTGGCTGCTAAAGCTGAGACTGACCCGAACAGGCCGGGTAACCAATATGGTAGCTCTAGATCGGAGGCGCACTAATAGGAGCTGATGGAGCACTGTAGGCTCACGATGAGATATATAAGGACCACGACTACCCGAATCACTATGGGAGCCTCTACCAAAAGTACACCTGCCTCTAGATGAGGCACCACTGAAACCTCCAAAATGACGAGGCCTCTTATCTGATACTGGACCCCTCTCCTAACCACGAACTATCTCGATCCATCTAGAAATCTCTACGGCCCTCTAAAAAGAAATATCATCTCTAGTCTCCTTGGTCATGTGTAGCCAGTTACTGAAAGTGAGCCCATCAATGAAGTTTCTCACTCTTTCCCTCTCATTAGGGAGCAAGACAATGGCATGGCGAGCTAGGTCCATAAATCGGGTCTCATACTAGGTGACGGTCATGCCACCCTGATGAAGGCACTCAAACTACCTGAAATACTTGTCGCGCCCCCTTTTTTCTTGCGAAATTGGGTTTTGACATGTTTAGGACAACTCCTTTCCTTTTGGGATGGGGTAAGGGATTTGAAGAGTCGCCACTAACGGATTAAGGTGCGTTAGGGCACCTAGAGCAGTTAACTCATGAAACTAGTTTGCATCACCAGAGATCGGGTGAGGGCTCGAAATTACCTTGAAGGGAAGGTGTTAGTCACCCCTCGAGGTCCACAACGGTGGGTCCCAGCTGAACTTAAATTAGGCGAATTAAAACAAATTAGATAGGGACAATATTCAATTTATTTTAGTGGTCCTAAGATTTTTAGCCTATAGGATCATTCCATGCAGTGCTTTGCAACTCCCTCAAGTAGGGGTTTTACTCATAGCACTAGCGCATGGGCTATCAATTTCTTTACTACCCAATTGCTATCTTTCAATTGTTACCTAAGCGTTCTAATAGCTTCTAACTCGTGCCTTATGCGTGCACTACCCGTCCCTTACCTATGATCCTGGAGGTATTTAGGACCTCTATGTAGAGTGGTTCTAGACTGACCTATGTTGCTTAAAACAAGAAAAGCTAGGCGACAACAAAATTCAAATAAGACTATCATGTAAGGAGCAAATAAGGGCTCATATTAACCTCCACAAGTAGAAAACAAATGCACGCAGTTAAATCAACAAATTTCGTTAATTTAGAATCCTATAAACATCTAGATGAGCAGAAACAGAATGCAAGACAACAGTTTTATTAAGGCGGGCATCGGGACCTATCAATTTGCCTACTGATTTATTAAGCCTTTAATCTGGGCATTTTCAGGCAGTAAGATATCACAGTTTTAGACCCCAGAATCATTAATAACCCTACAGATTTGCCTAAGTGATTAACAGAATCCTAGAGGCATGGTATCTACAACTGTTAATTATAGACCTATAACATGGTTTCTAAGCAAATTTCTGATTTTAACTCGTGAAGACATGTTTTATCCCTTTTTGATCCTGTAGGCATGTTTTCTAATTTGCTGAACTAATTTAAACCCCTATAGGCAGGATCTCTGAGCTTCAGAATTGATTTCACCCTATAGGCATGATATCTAGGTTAAAACTGATTTTTTATCTTTTATAGGCATGATATCTAAGTTGAAACTGATTTTTTATCTCCTATAGGCATGATATCTATTAATCACATGTGGGTAGAATTTTAGGCACATTGCTAGGAAAGTTTGTTAATTCACACAAATTGAATCCTATATACATGATAACTAATGCACGTTGAGATTGGAAATATATGCGGATCCTATGAACATAGATTTCTAATGCAGAATTAACAAAAGACCTATAGGCAGTGTCTCTAGTATGTCAAAAGTGTGAAAATATAGATTTACAAACAGTTAGAAAAACATCCTATAGGCAGGATCTCTAAACAAGTAGTAACATTCACATAGTCAACCCCAATAAACCTATAGGCAAGATTTCTACCCGAGTTTCGAATAAAGATATAGAAAACCCCCCCAACTTTTACTAATAAACCCCAGATCTGTTTATTACAGAGATTATTACAGCCCAGAATGAATAAATTGCATAACATTATCTATTACACTATAGGGATCCTTCGTAGGCCCAATATAAACCTGGGGACCAGGCCTTCAAACATACCAACTTTGAAGCAATAGCAATGATCCATTCACAACACCTTAAACTAGGCTTCCAGTATGTCAAAGTTCCCAAAGAGCCTCATTTACCCCGGGCAATGCTCACACTAGAACCGCACATTCAACACAGAATTCATAAAAGATTGAAAAACCAGCCCCAATGTGTCAGAGTTTAAAGGAGTCTCAGGGACCCTAGGCAGTGCTCACACTGGGGGTGGTAGGAACCTAAATAACTAAGAGTAGGAGTTGGAAAAACCAGTGCAAAAAGGATAAAGGGGGACAGGTTTAGAAAATAGCTTAATTTTCAGAAGCATAACAGATTCAGATTACAGGATTGCAAACAGAATTGCGCTAAGAAACAAACAGAATTCATGTTCAGAACATAGTTCAAATAAATTTGCAATTTTGATTAAGCTAGATCCTTATGCTAATATTAAACAATCATGGCTTAAGTACAGAAACAATCAGTAGGCAGACAGGGCAGATGAATAGCCACATATTTGATTACATGCTTGCAGTATCTAGCAATGTTCAGAATAGGGAACACACAACTGAATTAGACAGGGTTTCACATTATTGAAGGTAACTTAGTTTTGCATTATCACTAAGTGGGATCATGTAGTCACATATAAAGCAGAAACATGCTGAAAATTTGAATAGACTAATCGAATAAAGCATATAGAACAGAATAGAATAATAGGAGTTAAGACATACCAGTTGAGAAGAAAGCAAACAAGAATGCAATAGCAGTTAGTATCCAGAGAATCTGGCCTTGGCTTTCAGCCGGCCGAATAGTGCAGAAATCAGAACAATAGAAAGAGAAAGCTCAAGTTTTTGAGAGCAGAAAGTTTGAAAGTTGTAAAGTTGTTCTAAAAAGGGTTGTAAAGCGTGTTTAAAATCCAAACAAGGGAAGGGTTTTTATAGCATACAATAGAGTAAAACAAATAAGGTAATGAACCAATCAGACACAAATAAGGTATGAAAATCAATTAACAATCAATTAAGGTCAACATGAATCAATTAACAGGACAGAATCGAGTAAGTATCACTTAATTCAAGGAAAATCTCACACGGAATCAATCAGTAATTAAGAATGAGGTTAAATAAGGTAAGAACTAATTCCAAAATCAATTAGGAGTCAGAACACAAAGTCAAGCTAGTAGTACGGATAATTAATCACATAAATAAGGTAAGAACAGGTAAAATCTTAATAAGGAAATACTGGTACTAAAAGGAAACTGATTCCCAAACCCTAATTTAGGTAAGTAGAATTAATTAACACTTTATTGACAGAATTAAAGGTAAACGAGAAAAAGACAGTAGAATAAATAGTCAAATAATCGAGACCCTAAGAAATACAAAGACATATAGATGGAGCTTGATTTAATCAAGTAAAAATCAGTCGATAAAGTAAATAAAAAAATCAGAGATGAAAACATTTAAACGCTAAAACCTTTTTTGCAGAAATCCATCAGAAATCAAAACCCTAGCTTTTAGGGTAAATGAAATCGGATAGTAATAATAGTAAAAATAGAAAATTGTAAGGGAGAAATACAAAACAAACACAAAATCGCTTCAGATCTAAGGAGATCTAAACGGATTCAACCAGAAAATAGCTAGGTTCATGAAAATAGACAGAAGCGAATCAAATCTGGTTTGAACCAAAGATTTGAAACCCCAAAAATACGAACATACTCGTACTCACAGGTATCAGAGTGAACATAGACGGAATAATCGAGAAATGAGAGACTTTGAACAAGATTTGGTTCGAGTCTCTTGATATTCACATCAAGCAACATAGACATCATATAACCAGTAGAGAGGTGAGGCCAGATAAGGCATGAAATCGAAGGAAAATCCCATGAATCAAGAGGGGATTTGTGACGGCGGGGCTAGGGTTTGAGGGGGGGTCAGAGAGAAGAGAGGAGAGAAGGGATGCAAAGGCGGCGGGTTGGGGGGAAATGAGGGTAGGGTTTGGGGTTTGGTACATTAAAAGGGGTCGGTTGATTTAGGGCCGTTGATCTCAGGAGATCAACGGCCAAGATTAGATTTAGGTAGGGTAGGTACGGGTACTTGGGGTTCGGGTATGGGTAGTTGGGTTTGGGTATAGGGTTATGGGTTAGGATAATTGGGCTGGCTAGTATTAGGCTGGGAGGTCCGAAAATTTAATTAAAAAAGGCTATGTTTTAAATACCCACTTAAATTAATAAAATAATTTTTAAAAATAGTTAATAAATGATAAAAATGCTATTTGTATATGAAAATGATTTAAAATAATTACTTAATATTATAAAAATACAAAAACTTCATTTCTTGTGTAAATAATGTAATAATGCATATATGGGTTATTATTGTAAAGTTATTGCAATTATAGCCTAAAGATACGAAGATAATTATGCATAAAATGAAGCTCAATATAAATATAAATGATAAAAATTATGTAATAAATCATTGTGAAATTATTTGTGATGCAATTAGTAATTATTTAGATAATAAAATGCTGGAACAAATTAATTAAAATCCTTTAAAGATAACAAAAAATTATGGAAAAATATTGGTTGATGCTCATGCACTATTTTGAAAGTATATATGCATTTTTTAAAAATATATGAGGGAAAAATTGGCTATTAATAGCTGCCCCTCCTTACCCGGGAGGGATGGAAGAGTTTTCGGGTAAAGAAATGATAATCGATTTTTACTGAATGGGGGTGTTTTGAAAAATATAGGCCGAACCCTGGTCTCTGAGATTCCTACATATCCCTGGTCTTACAAGAATCAGACCATGTGTAGTTCTGGACCCAACGATGAATGAAACCGATGGAATTGTTATAGGAATGATCGTATGATTTGGAAAGGGTTCCCTTTGGGAAGGATACTATCAGATGGGTTTATGCGGAGCTATGAATATGAGTCTAAAGCGTAACGGATGTTTCACTGGGCAGGTATCCACACGATCATGGGGTAAAAGCGAGTAATTGGTGAGAATCAGTTATGTTTGGGATAACGGCAAGATAAAAACGGTATGAGTGGAAACCGAAGCGAAAGTTGCTCCTGTTGAAGAACGATTACCTCCTGGATTTCCTGCAAAACTTAAAACACGATGCATGATAGTGTATAGATTACTACGGGAATTTAAACATGATGCAAGTTCCCTTTGAACCATGATGGTAGTCTTTGGACGGAGAGGATGACGTCCTTAGACCATGATGTCCTGGGCCATAAATAATGAGATAGGTATTCGTAGGCCATGAAATGATGTTCTCGGGCTATGAGAATGGTGCCTCTGAACCATGACACCTTTGAATGATGATGTGCTGTGCTGAGAGATCCTCAGGCCATGATATGGTGTCTTCAGGCTATGAGGATGATGCCTTCGGACTATGACACCTTTGGACAAATTTGCTATACATCAGCCCATGAAGTGCAGGGACATGATACCAATGGTAATAACAAGGCAAAACATAGCCTCGTATAGAGTTTGGGAGTAGAGCATAGCCCCGAGAGAAGAAGATAATGCAAATTGAGAATGGAGCAACACTTACGCAGAGGGAGATAATGCTTAGTCTCATGAGAAGGCAGTGCTTAGCCTTATGCAAATAGGGAGGCAGGGCTTAGCCTCATGCAAGATTTGAGACAGGGCTTAGTCTCATGCAAAGAGAAGGCAACGCTTACCTTTATGCAAATATGGAGGCAGGGCTTAGCCTCATGCAAGATTTGAGATAGGGCCAGAGAGAAGGCAATGCTTAGCCATATGAAAATATAGAGGCAGGGCTTAGCCTCATGCAAAGTTTGAGACAAGGCTTAGTCTCATGCAAAGAGAAGGCAATGCTTAGCCTTATGCAAATATGGAGGCAGAGCTTAACCTCATGCAAGATTTGAGACAGGGCTTAGTCTCGTGCAAAGAGAAGGCAATGCGTAGCCTTATGCAAATATGGAGGTAGGGCTTAGCCTCATGCAAGATTTGAGACAGGGCTTAGTCTCGTGCAAAGAGAAGGCAACGCTTAGCCATATGCAAATATGGAGGCAGGGCTTAGCCTCATGCAGGATTCGAGACAAGGCTTAGTCTTATGCAAAGAGAAGGCAACTCTTAGCTTTATGCAAATATGGAGGCAGGGCTTAGCCTCATGCAAGATTTGAGATAGGGCTTAGTCTCATGCAGAGAGAAGGCAATGCTTAGCCTTATGAAAATATGGAGGCTAGGCTTAGCCTCATGCAAGGTTTGAGGCAGGGCTTAGTCTCATGCAAAGAGAAGGCAATGCTTAGCCTTATGCAAATATGGAGGCAGATCTTAGCCTCATGCAAGATTTTAGACAGGGCTTAGTCTCGTGCAAAGAGAAGGCAATGCGTAGCCTTATGCAAATATGGAGGTAGGGCTTAGCCTCATGCAAGATTTGAGACAGGGCTTAGTCTCGTGCAAAGAGAAGGCAATGCGTAGCCTTATGCAAATATGGAGGTAGGGCTTAGCCTCATGCAAGATTTGAGACAGGGCTTAGTCTCGTGCAAAGAGAAGGCAACGCTTAGCCTTATGCAAATATGGAGGCGGGGCTTAGCCTCATGCAGGATTCGAGACAGGGCTTAGTCTCATGCAAAGAGAAGGCAATGCTTAGCCTTATGCAAATATAGAGGCAGGGCTTAGCCTCATGCAAGGTTTGAGACAGGGCTTAGTCTCATGCAAAGATAAGGCAATGCTTAGCCTTATGCAATGAACAAATAGCAAATAGTAGTAGAATATTTCTTAGCTGGAGATATATTTGTGCTTGGCGGTCCGATTGTTATGAATGTAATGGTTTTAAGGCGTATGTACTTGTGGTTATTCATTGTCCTTGCATTCAAAGAAAGATCGTAAGTTTTGCGGGGAGGTTGGTTCGTGTCTTTGTCTGCTTGTTTCGCTTTGCTTTGCTCTGAAGGCCCTGTTCGAGTTGCCCTGGGTAACACCAGGCGGCCATAGAAAGAAAAAGTTTTTCGAAAATATGCACTTATTGATGAAATAGGATAATTTTATAGAACATAGTGGTGTATAATATCAAGTAAATTAGGTGAACTAATGACTGTAACACTTTTAGAGACAATGCGGCTTCCTTGCATTAGAATTTTGAGAGTCCTCCTCAAAATTCTACCCCAGTTCGGTGAATGATCCTTCGGACGTTCTGCATGTAACGAAGTTTGTTGGATCTGCTCCGGAATTTGGAGAATCTTTCTCAAAATTCTGCCCCAGTTTCTTAACCAGTTTCTGTCTGACTTGCATATGATGGCGTCGGCTGGACTTGTTCCGAAATTTTGAGGGTCCTCCTCAAAATTCTGCCCCAGCTTCTGATTCTGGGGAAATGAAGATTTTATTAAGATGTGACCAAACCCACAGGGCTGCCTACGTATCCCCTCTTAAATGGGAATCAGGTCAAGCATAGTTCAGTTACATCAGATGAAGGAATGTAAACAATCTAAACATAGTGTCTCTTAATTGTGTCTGAATTGATAGGTTTTGGCAAAACTTCTCCATCCATTCTGCAAGTATGAGTGCTCCTCCTATTAGTACCCTGTGAACCATGTAGGGACCTTTCCAGTTGGGTGAAAATTTCACTTTGGCTTCATCCTGATGTGGGAAGATCCGTTTCAGCACCAGCTGCCCCAGTACAAATTGTCTTGGTTTGACCCTTTTGTTGAAAGCTCTGGACATTCTATTCTGATAAAGCTGACCGTGTCATATTGCATTCATTATTTTTCCATCTATGAGGGCTAGTTGCTCATAACGGCTCCTTATCCATTCTTCATCACTGAGTTCGACTTCTTGTATGGTCCTTAAAGAAGGAATTTCTACCTCGGCTGGAATGACAGCTTCGGTACCATAAACCAGTAAGTAGGGAGTTGCCCCAGTTGATGTGCGGACTGTAGTATGGTATCCCAATAAGGCGAATGGTAACTTCTTGTTCCATTGTTTGTGATTTTCTACCATCTTCCTTAGTATCTTCTTGTTGTTCTTTTTGGCAGCTTCCACAGCTCTGTTCATTTGAGGCCTGTATGCTGCAGAGTTTTTGTGCTTGATTTTGAAGGTTTCAAACATAACTTTCATTAGATCACTGTTGAGATTGGCTGCATTATCAGTAATGATGGACTTGGGAACCCTGAATCGACAATCAATACGATCCCTGACAAAATCTGCGATGACTTTCTTGGTTACAGCTTTGTAAGATGCAACCTCCACCCATTTAGTGAAATAATCGATGGCCACTAAAATGAACCGGTGCCCGTTAAAAGTCGTGGGTCGATCGGACCGATTACATCCATTCCCCAGGTGGCAAAAGGCCAAGGTGCACTTGTTGCACTGAGTTCATTTGGTGGTACTCTTATCATGTCTGCATGTATCTGGCATTGGTGGCATTTCTGGACGTACCGGTTGCAATCTGTCTCCATGGTCATCCAAAAATATCCCGCTCTGAGTATCTTTTTGGCTAGAACAAAACTGTTCATATGTGGTCCGCAGGTTCCGGCATGTAATCTCCTCGAGCAATCTAGAAGCCTCTTTTGCATCAACACACCTTAACAACTCCAGATCAAGAGTTCTCCTATACAGGGTTCCTCTGTTTTGGAAGAAGTGATTGGACAGCCTCCGCAGTGTGCATTTCTGAGTGTGGTTCTCCTATTCTAGGTATTCTCCTTTTGGAAAATATTCCTTGAGGTCGTGGAACCAAGGATTTCCGTCCATTCTTCTTCAACATGAGCACAGTAGGCCGGTTGATTATGGATTTTCACCGGGATAGGATCGATGAAATTCTTGTCTGGATGTTGTATCATTGAGGACAAGGTGGCCAGTGCATATGCGAACTCGTTCTGGACTCTTGGAACATGTTTGAATTCTATCTTTGTGAATCTCTTCATCAATTCTTGCACATGATACGAGTATGGTAGTATCTTGGTGTTTTTAGTAGCCCATTCTTCTTGAACCTGATGTACCAGAAGATCCAAATCACCAATTACCAGCAACTCTTGTACATTCATATCGATGGCCAAATTGAGCCCCATGATGCAAGATTCATATTCTGCCATATTGTTGGTGCACGGAAACCTAAGCTTCGTAGATACCGGATAATGTTGACCTGTCTCTGATACCAAGACCGCTCCAATACCCACTCCTTTGAAGTTTGCAGCTCCATCGAAGAACATTCTCCAACCGTCATAGGCTTCAGCAATGTCCTCTCCTACGAATGACACTTCTTTGTCAGGAAAATTCATTTTTAGTGGTTCGTATTCTCCTCCCACAGGATTTTCAGCAAGATGGTCTGCCAATGCTTGTCCTTTGACTGCCTTCTGAGTTACATAGACGATATCTAAGTCACTTAACAACATTTGCCACTTGGCTAACTTTTCGGTTGGCATAGGCTTCTGAAAGATGTACTTCAGAGGATCCATTCTTGATATGAGGTAGGCGGTATAGGCACAGAAGTAATGCCTCAATTTCCGAGCTGTCCATGTCAAAGCACAGCAAGTGCGTTCTAGTAGAGAATACCGTGCTTCGTAAGGTGTGAACTTCTTACTCAAGTAATATATGGCTTGCTCCTTTCTTCCTGTCTCGTCATGTTGTCCCAAAACACAGCCGAAAGCCCCATCTAGTACGGACAAATAGAGTAGCAAAGGTCTCCCAGGTTCTGGTGGGACTAGGACTGGTGGCATGGACAGGTATTCCTTAATTTTGTCAAAAGCCCTTTGACAATCTTTAGTCCAACTGGTTTGAGCATCCTTCCTCAACATTTTGAAGATGGGTTCACATATTACTGTGGACTGTGCTATGAAGCGGCTGATGTAGTTGAGACGTCCCAGGAAGCTCATCACGTCCTTTTTGCTCTTCGGTGGTGGTAACTCTTGGATAGCCTTAACTTAGGACGGTTCCAACTCGATTCCTCGACGGCTAACAATAAATCCCAACAGTTTTCCTGCGGGAACCCTGAATGCACATTTTGCGGGGTTCAATTTTAAATTGTACCTCCTTATCCTGTCAAAGAACTTCCTCAAGTCTGCTATGTGATCTGTGGCCTTCTTGGATTTGATGATGACGTCGTCAACATACACCTTTATTTCCTTGTGTATCATATCATGGAAGATTGTTTTCATGGCTCTCATGTAGGTAGCCCCAGCATTCTTTAGGCCGAATGGCATCATTTTGTAGCAGTATAATCCCCACGGTGTAATAAAGGCCGTTTTCTCTGCGTCTTCTTTGTCCATCCAAATCTGATGATATCCCCCGAAGCAATCTACAAAGGATTGGAGTTCATTCTTGGCGCAATTGTCGATCAGAATGCGTATATTTGGAAGTGGGAAATCGTCCTTGGGACTTTCTCTATTTAGATCCTGATAGTCGACACATACCCTGACTTTCCCATCTTTCTTCGGAACTGGTCCGATATTGGCTAACCATGTTGGGTACTCAACTACCCTGAGGACTTTGTCTTTGATCTGCTTAGCGACTTCTTTCTTGATTTTTAGGCTCACGTCTGGTTTGAACTTTCTGAGTTTCTGCTTTACCGGCGGATACATTGGATTGGTGGGCAACTTATGAGCTACTATGGATGTACTCAGGCCCGTCATTTCATCGTATGACCATGCAAAAATATCCTCATATTCTTTCAGGAAATGAGTATATTCTTCTTGTTCTGACGGTGATAGGTGAATGCTTATGCGGGTCTCCTTGATGGTTTCGGCGTCTCCCAAATTGATTGCCTCAGTTTCGTCCAGGTTGGACTTAGGTTTGTTCTCAAAATTCTCAACTTCTCTGATAACCTCCTCAGGTATTTCATCTTCCTCTTCTAAGTCACTATCATTATGTTGCGTTGTATCATTACATGTCACAGTCATTGGTTCATCAGGAAAAGTAATAATAATGTTGTAGAGGAAAAATGTAAAAGGTAATAATAAATACTAAATAACAATGCATTATTAAATTTTGAAAACATTCAAAATTAGGTACAGCTCGATGACTCGAGCAATTATTTCGAAACAAAATGCGTCTTTAAAATAAAATACTGGAAATATCTTAAATGCCTAAAATGGCTATTAAAACAGGTCAGACTAATTGCCAAGCTACACAGGAACTTGACGGGCCCGAGATGGTACAACAGTCCAATTCCTGAGAACAACCCCCTTCTCCACAGTCTGAATGGTGAGGCTTTCTTCCTCTTCCTCCTCAACTATCACATTGCAATCCATATTCTCGTCTTCTAGAAACAAGTTCCTCAACCCAGCCAAAGCTTCCTCCTCTGCAGATCCCCATGTTGTGTCGGCCTGGTGAAAAGTCTGACTTAGATGTGGCACTGGCTGCTCGAGAGGGTAATAAGGACCACGCCATGGTGGCGACCAATCATTATATTCTTGCCTGGTGTATGGATATCCCAGCCCAAAAGTTGTGCCGTGACGTTTTAACTGTATTGGTTTGGTAATGCCCTAGAGTTTCTTCCAGAGCCCTTTACTGGGTTCATACCCAGACCATGCCAGTATGCTTTCTATTTTGTTACTCCACCACTTATCTTTCTCAATTGCGTTGATATGCTCGATGCGGTGATAAGTTTCTCTGCCCAGCCTTCTTCTATTCTCGACAACCGGGACCGTTTGACTGGTGTAAATGGGGTTACTTCCTTCTCCATGAATGATTACCTCCTGATGGTTCCATTCGAACTTCACGGTCTGGTGTAGCGTGGAAGCCATAGCCCCAGCAGTACGTATCCAAGGTCGTCCAAATAAAAGGTTGTATGTAGCGGATATGTCTAATACTTGGAACTTAACATCGAACCAAGTCGGGCCTATCTGCAGACAAAGGTTAATCTCCCCAATCGTAGCCCTTTGAGACCCATCAAATGCCTTCACGTTCATACTCCCTGCTCGTATCTCATGGAAATCCTTTCCCAACCTTTTCAGAGTAGTCAATGGACAAATGTTGAGGCTTGAACCCCCATCTATTAAGACTCTAGCGATGAATTTGTCCTCAAACTGTACTGTGATATGCAGTGCCCTGTTATGACTTAATCCTTCAAGTGGTAGTTCATCTTCGTGGAAGGTGATCTTGTGACTCTCCAGTACTTGCCCTACCATGTTGGCCATCTCTCTACTGGCGATGTTGTTGGGTACATAAGCTTCATTCAATACCTTCATCAGAGCATTCCTATGCGCCTCAGAATTTTGCAATAACGACAGGATGGATATCTGGGCGGGAGTCTTGTTTAGATGATCAACGACAGAGTATTCTCTTGCCTGTACTTTCCTCCAAAGATCGTCTGGACCAGTTTCAATGATGGCTTGTTTGGTAGCAGCTTCCTTGCTTGTTCCTCCCAAATTTTCGGGTGTATAGATCCTTCCAGTTCTGGTCATCCCCTGAGCGGCACCAGATTCTTCCATCTTTGCTTTTCCCTTTCTCCTAGCTTCAGCAATGTAATCCCAGGGTATGGCGTTGGACTTGAAAGGAGGTGTGGGTGTTACTGTCAGAGTGAAGGGTGTGGATACTTCTACTTCAAATGGAGCTGGCGTAGTTGCAGGTGATGTTACTTCAATTTCAAACAGGAGTGATGCGGCTACTTCAACTTCGACTGGCGGCTGTATCTGTACCACAATAGGAGTGAGTGTGACTGTAGGTTTAGGGTAATCATCTTTCCGAATAAGCCCAATCGACCCCTCAGGATCCCATTCTTCATCAGTTTCTAACACATTTACTCCTTCACCCCTATGATATGGGAGGGGATTGTTGCGGACATTTGGCGCGACTTTCTTTGCTTGTATGACTTTGGTATCAATCAGGGTTTGAATCTTATCTTTCAGGGTGCGGCATTCATTGATAGTATGCCCTTTCATGCCAGAATGGTATGCACAGGTTTTGTTTGGGTTGACCCACTGGGAGGAGTTTTCCATTGCAACAGCAGGAATGGGGGTGACATATCCGGCAGACTTCACTCTTTCATATAGTTGGTCAATGGGTTCATCAATAGGGGTGTATTGTCTGGGCGGCCTGCGATCAAAATTGGGTCTGGGTTTAGGATAGTTTTGACGGGTTGGAGGTGAATTGTAATAGGCTGGCTGGGTGTTATAGGTGTGATAGGCGGTAGCAGGTTAAGAGTATCTGGGAGGTGAGGGTTGGTATGTAGGTGGAGGTGTTTGGTATGTGAGTGGAGATTTTGGGTCTTGGGCCACCATCACTACCCCTACTTCTTTCTTCTTCGATATACCCCCTGACTGTAATGCTTTGTTCGTAGCTTGCGATGCCTCAAAATTGGTCACCATCCCACTCTTGATCCCTTCTTCAATCCTTTCTCCGATTTTGATGATGTCGGAGAACTTGTGATTTTCGATGACCATTAACCTTTCATAGTATTGGGGATCCTGGGCCCTGACGAAGAATTTGTTCATCTGCTCTTCTTCTAGTGCCGGCCTGACTTTTGCAGCTTTTGACCTCCATCGAGTAACATACCCACGGAAAGTCTCCGTTGGTTTCTTCTTTAGATTCTGTATATAGAAGACATCTGGCGCATTCTCTGTGTTAAACCTGAATCGATCCATGAAGTCCGATGCCATGTTCACCCAATTAACCCACTTCTTGGGATTCTGACTGATATACCAAGATAGGGCATCTCCAATGAGACTCCTCATGAATAGCTTCATGCGAATTCTTTCATCTTTCCCAACTCCCACGAGTTTATCACAGTATATTCTCAAATGTACCTTCGGGTCACCTGTTCCGTCAAACATTTAGAACTTAGGAGGTTTGTAAACCTTCGGCAGTTCCACGTCTGGCTGAATGTACATTTCCTCATAATTCAGACCTTTAAGTCCTTTGCCTCCTTCAACGCCCTAGACTCGGCTTGTGAGCTTCTTGAGCTCTTCCGACATGTTCTTTATCAGCATGTCCTTCTCGACAACTTCTGGAGTGTATGGGATTATCTGAGTAGAGTGAGGTAAGGTTTCCACGTATATGGGATTGTTTTGGTCGGTACCGGGGGTCGGAGTATAGTGGTGATCATTGGTTGAGTTTTGCGAATCGGGGATAGGTTGCGGGGTATTCTGAGGAGTATGGTAAGTGGTTTGTGGGTATTGGGTAGGAAGATGTTGGTGCTGAGGGGGAGTGGGTATTGGTGGAGGATTAAGATTTTCGGGGGGAGTCGCGTATTGATGGGGTGCGGGGGGATTTTGTGGATGTTGGTTTGGTGTGTTTTGAGGAGGTGCTGGGCTTTGAGCATTTTGTTGGTTAATGTCTGGGACGTTTAGGGTGAGGGAGAGGTTTGCCAAGTTGTGGACCTGCTCAAGTTCTCCTTGCGACTCTAGTATTTTCTGTTTGAATCGTAGGACCAAATCATTCTAGGCCGGAGTACTCCGACCGCCTGAAGTTTCGACATTCTCAGCATGTACATCGTTTTCTTTCCGGATACCACTCATATTATCCATTTTAGTCTATACCTTGCTTTTCGTATTACTTGGAGGAGGATGAGGTGGAGGGCCTCTAGATCTGGTGTGATATGCTGACGATGCCAGTATGTGCGAACCAACCTTGGGGGATGGGAATAATCAAAATAGAGAAAAAAAACAAAAGGTAGACAATTCAGTAAGGATTCTAAAAAAACATTTGCAGGATTTAAACACATATTGCGGAAATATAAATTCGCGTCCTAATTTGGGAACCTCATTGTGCCAGAGCTAGGCCTAGCGACAAGTAGATTTGGAGAGATTTAATGCCGATAAATGGCTCATTTCATTAATGTAATAAATAAGACGAACCTAAAAAGCGAAAATAAACGAGTTACTAATGGCATCTGCCTTATTACATTTGAATTTCAAAATGACTCAAAACAGATAAACCTAATCTACTTGGTCCAGGAGGGACCTTCCCCATATTTGGCCCTCTTGGCTCCATCAATCAAATTCCCCAGGTCGTGCATGTCCAGCAGTAGGTATGCCCTCGCTAGATGCCCTCCTTTGTTGCCCGCATTCTGACAATCTACGACCTTTTCCTCATCTTCCCTTCTAGTTCCATTAGACCCTGCTCCAAGTACTCCAACCATTCCGCCGACCTTGTAGCCATTTCTTTCCACTCGTTGATTGATTCCATGTCGAATTTGTGTTGCTCCAGATGCTTGGCTTTGGATTCAAGGACCCTCTTGCGTAGCCTCTCATACTTCACTTGTGCTTCAACGACTTCATCTATGACCCTGTTTCCTTGACCAACCCTTGGCTCGAATATTCCTGCTATGTTATCTTCTAACCATGATGGGTAGAATTACACATGATCGGCGTGATATCGATCTGGCTCGATAGTATCCTTTTCCACGATAACCTTCAAATGCCACATGTGTTGGGCCTCACATTTGTATGGAACGACGTCATCCTGAAAATCATTCCCCTTAACCCGATCAATACCAAATACGGAACATCCCTGGATCTTATGATGAATTCATAGGTAGGGAACCACTCGAACATCCAGTGAACCTGGTCCTCGGTCAAATTGTTGAAAAATTGTACCCATTCCGTAGCGTTCTCTGGTTGTGCAAATCTGTCTGGGATAAAGGTCATTCTTTTAGGATGGTGGGAAGCAATGTGATCGTTCCATGGTCTCCGTGGAAATCTTGGCGGTACTGACCCCTCTGAAGATGTTCTAACAACCAAATCTGTAATAGCAAGTTACAACCCTCAAAGTGTTTGAACCCCTTCTTGCAACGATCCAGAGCCCGGTATATTTCTGCTACAATCATCGGGATAATAGTATAGGTTTGTCCCTCAATTCCCTCCATCAAAGCTCTGGTTACCATGGCCAACCTGGTGTGGATTCCGTCCCCTTGGATTGGGAACACTATTATACCCAGAAAGCAGACGATGAATACAAAAACCCTGTGATAAGTCCAACCCGGGGAAGTGATGGAGAATTTGTCATGAAAGATATGGTAAGAGTTGCTGTGTTCGTATATTTCATAGAGGAAGTCAAAGGGTATGTAAGACTTCTTCAAGCACTCCAAGTCCTCATTCTTTGTCAGGCCCATAATTTTCACAAACCCCCTAGTATTGAGGTTTTCTGGTACTAGTAAACCGGGACTATCCCAAGGTAATCCAGCGAACCCTCCGAATTCCTCCAGGAGAGGAGTCGTTTCTATGTTACCAAAACGGAATACAACTCTTTCTCCGTCCCAGAACATAGTAGCAGCTTCGATCAGCATTTTGTTTGGTTGGATGACCAATAAGGAAGGTAAATTTCCAAGAACCCTTTTCACGTGATTTTTGTCGCTTAGCGAAAGATTTTCCCACCAGTCCAACAACAATGGTGGTATACTTCGGACCATGCTGAACCTGCGGACTTTGTGCCTTTTTTTCTACAAAATAAATAGAGTTAGACCCTTCCCCCCCTCCGAATTCGACTACTTACACATTAACGATTAGCATGTCGGCATTTTATCTCTCCAAATAATGTACATATCGTGATTGCGTCCATTGGGATTATGGAAATCCCGGTGGACTTTAGACAAGGCTTTCTTAGAGGGTTATTATGTGGATAGCATATTAACCCCGGCTAGGTTTGACCATGATGCATGTACCGTTATTATCAGAGCAAGGTTTCTATAGATGTCTAGACTGGTACTCTCAAGCGGACAACTTGAGAGGGAATGGCATGGAACCGTCGACTGCACCGCTGATCGACTAGTTTTACCCGCAAATAAGCCTTTCCGAATTTAAATGGTGATTTTAGGAAGAGCACAGACACTCATCAAGTGCCGCTATGGTATTAGTACGCACGAGTGGAATATGATGTTGAGCATGGAGTTATGCAAAAAGAAAACAACACGTTATCAAGTATTTGCATGATGAATAATGATGAAATACAATATTTAATAATTGAAAAGACATTTAAGAAAAGGAAAACAAGGAGATAAGTCAGTTTCCATAGTAAAAGTGATAAAGCAGGGGAGGGAGATCATAAATGAATAAGGATAGACAAATAAATTCACACAGAATGGGAAGGGGTGTGCAAGTATTAAAGGCATGCTCTAAAGACTGATTCACAGACAAGTTCGTTATGGTAAGAGCCTAAAGATATCCCCAGCAGAGTCGCCATGCTGTCGTGCCCCCCTTTTTCTCGCGAAATCGGGTTTCGACATTTCTGGGACAACTGCTTTCCTTTTGGGATGGGGTAAGGGATTTGAAGAGTCGCCACCTAACGGATTAAGGTGCGTTAGGGCACCTAGAGCAGTTAACTCATGAAACTAGTTTGCATCACCAAAGATCGGGTAAGGGCTCAAAATTACCTTGAGGGGAAGGTGTTAGGAACCCCTCGAGGTCCACAACGGTGGGTCCTGGCCGAACTTAAATTAGGCAAATTAGACTTAAAAGGGGAGAAAACAAATTAGACAGGGACAATATTCAACTTATTTTACACAGGAGTGTAGGGGGTGGTCCTAAGTTTTTTAGCCTATTGGATCATTCCATGCAATGCTTTGCAACTCCCTCAAGTCGGGGTTTTACTCATAGCATTAGCGCATGGGCTATCATTTCCTCTACCACCCAATTACTATCTTTCAATTGATACCTAAGCATTCTAATAGCTTCTAACTCGTGCCTTATGCGTGCACTACCCGTCCCTTACCTACGGTCTAGGAGGTATTTAGGACCTCTATGTAGAGTGGTTCTAGACTGACCTATCTTGCTTAAAATGAGAAATGCTAGGCGATAAACAAAATTCAAATAAGACTATCATGTAAGGAGAAAATAAGGGCTCATATTAACCTCCTCAAGTAGACAACAAATGCACGCAGTTAAATCAACAGATTTCTTTAATTTAGAATCCTATAGACATAATATCTAGATGAGCAGAAACAGAATGCAAGACATCAGTTTATTAAGGCGGGCATCGGGACCTAACAATTTGCCTACTGATTTATTAAGCCTTGAATCTGGGCATTTTCAGGTAGTAAGATATCACAATTTTAGACCCCAGAATCATTAATAACCCTACAGATTTGCCTAAGTGATTAACAGAATCCTAGAGGCATGGTATCTACAACTGTTAATTATAGACCTATAACATGGTTTCTAAGTAAATTTCTGATTTTAACTCGTGAAGACTTTTTTTTATCCCTTTTAGATCCTGTAGGCATGTTTTCTAATTTGCAGAACTAATCTAAACACCGATAGGCAGGATTTCTAAGCTTCAGAATTGATTTAACCCTATAGGCATGATATCTAAGTTAAAACATATTTTTTTTATCTCCTATAGGCATGATATCTAAGTTGAAACTGATTTTTTATCTCCTATAGGCATGATATCTATTAATCACATGTGGGCAGAATTTTTAGCACATTGCTAGGAATGTTTGTTAATTCACACAAATTGAATCATATATACATGATCACTAATGCACGTTGAGATTGGAAATATATGCGGATCCTATGAACATGGATTTCTAATGCAGAATTAACAAAAGACCTATAGGCAGCGTCTCTAGTATGTCAAAAGTGTGAAAATGCAGAGTCACAAACAGTCAGAAAAACATCCTATAGGCAGGATCTCTAAACGAGTAGTAACATTCACATAGTCAACCCCAATAAACCTATAGGTAGGATTTCTACCCGAGTTTCAAACAAAGATATAGAAAAAACCCCCCAACTTTTACTAATAAACCCAAGATCTGTTTATTACAGAGATTATTACAACCCAAAATGAATAAATTACATAACAATATCTATTATACTATAGGGAGCCTTCATAGGCCCAATATAAACCTGGGGACCAGGCCCTCAAACATAGCAACTTTGAAGCAATAGCAATGATCCATTCACAACACCTTAAACCAGGCTTCCAGTGTGTCAAAGTTCCCAAAGAGCCTCAGGTACCCCGGGCAATGCTCACACTAGAACCACACATTCAACACAGAATTCATAAAAGATTGGAAAACTAGCCCCAATGTGTTAGAGTTCAAAGGAGTCTCAGGGACCCTAGGCAGTGCTTACACTGGGGGTGGTAGGAACCTAATTAACTAAGAGCAGAAGTTGGAAAAACCACTGCATAAAGGATAAAGGGGGACAGGTTTAGAAAATAGCTTAATTTTTAGAAGCATAACAGATTCAAATTACAAGATTGCAAACAGAACAGCGCCAAGAAACAAATAGAATTCATGTTCAGAACATAGTTCAAACAAATTTGCATTTTTGATTAGGCTAGATGCTTATGCTAATATAAAAAAAAACCATGGCTTAAGTACAGAAACAATCAATAGGCAGACAGGGCACATGAATTAGCCACATATTTGATTACATGCTTGCAGTACCTAGCAATGTTCAGAACTGGGAACATACAACTGAATTAGACAGGGTTTCACATTATTGAAGGTAACTTAGTTTAGAATTATCACTAAGTGGGATCATGTAGTCACATAGAAAGCAGAAGCATGCTGAAAATTTAAATAGACTAATCGAATAAAACATATAGAACAGAATAGAATAATAGGAGTTAAGGCATACCAGTTGAGAAGAAAGCAAATAGGAATGCAATAGCAGTTAGAATCCAGGGAATCAGGCCTTGGCTTTCAGCCGGCCAAATAGTGCAAAAATCAGAACAATAGAAAGAGAAAGCTCATGTTTTTGAGAGCAGAGAGTTTGAAAGTTGTTCTAAAAGGGGTTGTAAAGTGTAATTAAAATCAAAACAAGGGAAGGGTTTTTATAGCATACAATAGAGTAAAACAAATAAGGTAATGAGCCAATCACACACAAATAAGGTATGAAAATCAATTAACAATCAATTAAGGTCAGCATGAATCAATTAACAGGACAGAATCGAGTAAGTATCACTTAATTTATGGAAAATCTCACACGGAATCAATTAGTAATTAAGAATGAGGTTAATAAGGTAAGAACTAATTCGAAAATCAATTAGGAGTCAGAACACAAAATCAAGCCAGTAGTACAGATAATTAATCATATAAATAAGGTAAGAACAGGTAAAATCTTAATAAAGAAATACTGGTACTAAAAGGAAAGCTGATTCCCAAACCCTAATTTAGGTAAGTAGAATTGATTAACACTTAATTGACAGAATTAAAGGTAAACGGGCAAAAGACAGTAGAATAAATAGTCAAACAATCAAAACCCTAAGAAATACTAAGACATATCGACGGAGCTTGATTAAACCAAGTAAAAATTTATCGAAAAAGTAAAAAAGAAAATCAGAGATGAGAACATTTAAACGCTAAAAACTTTTTTGCAGAAATCCATCAGAAATCAAACCCCTAGCTTTTAGGGTAAATAAAATCGGTCAATAATAATAGTAAAAACAGAAAATTTTAAGGGAGAAATACCAAACAAACACAAAATCGCTTCAGATCTAAAGAGATCTAAACGGATTCAACCAAAAAATAGCTAGGTTCATGAAAATAGACAGAAGCGAATCAAATCTTGTTTGAACCTAAAATTTGAAAGCCCAAAAATACGAAAATACTCGTACTCACAGGTATCAGAGTGAACATAGACGGAATAATCGAGAAATAAACCAGATTTGGTTCGAGTCTCTTGAGATTCACATCAAGCAATATAGAAATCATATAACTAGTAGAGAGGTGAGGCCAGATAAGGCGTGAAATCGAAGGAAAATCCCATGAATCAAGAGGGGAGTTGTGACGGTAGGGCTAGGGTTTGAGGGGACGTCAAAGAGAAGAGAGGAGATAAGGGATCCAAAGGCGGCGGATTGGGGGGAAATGATGGTAGGGTTTGGGGTTTGGTACATTAAAAGGGGTCGGTTGATTTAGGGCCGTTGATCTTCTGAGATCAACGGCCAAGATTAGATTTAGGCAGCGCAGGTACAGGTACTTAGTTTTGGGTATGGGTAGTTGGGTTTGGGTATTGGGTTATTGGTTAGGATAATTGGACTGTCTAGTATTAGGCTGGGAGGTCCGAAAATTTAATTGAAAAAGGCTATGTTTTAAATACCCACTTAAATTAATAAAAAAATAATTTATAAAAATAGTTAATAAATGATAAAAATGCTATTAGTATATGAAAATGATTTAAAATAATTACTTAATATTATAAAAATATAAAAAATTCACTTCATGTGTAAATAATGTGATTATGCATATATGAGTTATTATTGTAAAGTTATTGAAATTATAGCCTAAAGATACAAATATAATTATGCATAAAATGATTAAAGCTCAATATAAATATAAACGATAAAAATTAAGCAATAAATCATTGTAAAATTATTTGTGATGCAATTAGAAATTATTTAGATAATAAAATGCTGGAATAACTTAATTAAAATCCTTTTAAAATTACAGAAAATTATGGACAAATACTGGTTGATGCTCATGCACTATTTTAAAAGCATATATGCACTTTTTACAAACATATGAGGGAAAAATTGGGTATCAACAATACTCCTCTCTCAAAGGAATAAATTCTCCGGTAAAAGATGTGAAAACTGATCCCAGGTAAGTGAAGGCAAACCAGCTTGTCTGATCAAAATATAATCTATCTACCATCTCTTGGCAAAATCGGTCATCTGGAACACTTAAGTTGACCCCATTGGTCTCAATAATACTAATGTTGTTAAGCACCTAGTGGCAACGGTCCAAGTATTCACGTGGATCCTCAGAAAGTTCACCACTAAAATGAACATGGAAGAGCTTGGTAAACTTATCTAGCCTCATCAAGGCCTCAGAAGACATAGCGGCCTATCCCTAGCTTGTGCCGCAACAACCGGCTGAACTACCCTAACTGGCTGGCCTGCTGGAGTCATATATAGGGGAGCCATTTTCTCTGGAATGTGAGTAGCAAGAGTCTGTGTTCCCCCCCGACCTTAGAGACAACCTATGCCACCAAAAATACACCGCCCCGGGCCACACTCTCCATAAGGCCCACCAAACGGACTAGAGTGTCCTAAAGCACTGGGGTGGCTATGAAATCCTCCGGGACCTGAGCTCGTCCAATTGGTACGGTTTGAGTTGGGATCTCCTCCTCATGATCAATCTGAGGCTCCACCGCGGGTGTTGCTGCACGAGCTCTAGGCTGAGCTCTGCCTCTGGAAGGAAAGAAGTGAAATGTTTTCTAAAACTCCATAGCCTCTGGAAGATAAGTACATACGTCTCTATACCGATCCTCAGACTCTAGTAAACTTGCTCATTACTTGTGAGACCTAAGCAACCTAGTGCTCTAATACCATCTTGTGCTCTAATACCATCTTGTCACGGTCCAGAATTCCAACCTCGGGGTCATGATGGTGCCTGACATCTACTTGCTACGTAAGCCGAAATGAAAAAAAATTAATAACAAGATATTAACTGTGATAAAGGTATAAGTCCGAAGTAGAGTAAAATAATACCGAACAACGAAGTTTAAACATAACCTAGAACCTGGAGTCACGAGTACATGAACGTCTAGAATACTACCGATAATTGTCTTAATATAGCATAACTGTTTGAATTAAAATAAATAGTAATGGTGACAGAGAAGGGAAGGGGACTTCAGGGTTGCGAACGTCGTGCAATTATACCTTAAGTATCCGTCAGCGACAAAATCCGAGCAAAAGCTACTGAATGCCGCTAGTACCAACTCTGTACCTGCACAAGAAGTGCAGAGTGTAGTATGAGTACAACCGATCCCATGTACTCTGTAAGAGCCGAGGCTAACCTCAAGGAAGTATTGACGAGGCTAAAGCGGTCCACTTACAATAACCTGTACGCAATAATAATAATAACAACAGAAAAGGAAGGACAAAAAATGGAGCAAAGAAATTAATTCGTGAAAATGAACTAAACCTCACTATTAGAGAGCCCAAGATAACAAGTCTCGTAATTTCATATAAAAATGCCGAAGCCAACACAACAATAACAACAAGTACAACACATACAATCCGTTGCAACGCGCAACCCGATCACACTGTAACATCCTTTATCAGTATCAAGTACCACATATACAATCCGTTGCGGCACGTAATCCGATCCCACCATATCATCATTTATCAACATCAAGTACCACATATACAATCTGTTGTGGCACGCAACCCGATCTGTAACGACATGCAGCCCGAGCCCAAAGATATGTATCACTGCTGTGGCGTGCAGTCCGATCCCAAATAATATGTATCACCGCTGCGGCGTGCAGCCCGATCCCAAAAACATCCTCACAACGCAGGCCCTCGGCCTTACTCAGTCAAAAATCACATAAGCCTCTCGGGCAACAGTAAAACAGTATTTCTTAGCCCAATCAGAACGAATACGTCACAATATGCTAAGGGAACAAAGCCCAAGCGAAAACAATCAAAAAAAATACCAAAAATCCCGAAATTAGCAAAACCCGAGCCCAGGCCGACTTCTCGAAACTCAGAAATTTTACTATCAACGGGTTACCTTCATC
>NC_031995.1:73460002-73464048 GCF_001879085.1 Nicotiana attenuata | reverse complement strand
CTCTTCCCTGAGTTGTGGTTCCAAATTGGACACTTATTTCGTTTCTCGTTACATTCTCCTGATCCCCTAAATTGATTGCCTCTATGTCATTTCAATTTAGGTTCGGGTTTTTCTTCAAAGTGGTTTAATTCTTTACCGATTTCCTCAAAAGCTTCCTTATCATCATATTCTATTTCGCCATCACATTCAACTTCTTGTATTATTATGTCTGAGTTAGATTGGCTTTTAAGACTGGGCTGAAGACTCCTCATGCATGACACATTACTGAAACCAGCATAAAAGGGACTGTACAAGAAAGAAAAGAAAGACAAAAATGAATACTATCAGGAATGAAAAGAGGGAAATTGCATTAATATTTAAGATAACAAGGTTTAACTCATCCAAACAGACGGAACATAGCATCCGAATTACAACCTTGGAAATAATCCAGATAAAACTGAAAAGAAAATCAAAACTAACTACCAAGACTCCCTCCGGGTGGGCTCCTGATTGACACCTCCTTTTTTACTACTACACCCCCGGAAAGGTGTAATAAAGGAGTTTTTCCAAAGGCCCATGGGTTTATCAAGTCTTCGATACGGTATCGGTTGAGAAGATTCCGGAAGGGAAGTGTATTCCTGTGCCAAAGGTAGCTGCTGCATCTGTCATGATTGCATCGGAAATGCTGAAGAACAGATTTGTACTTGGAAAAGGCTTGGGTGCTTCTTTACAAGGCATCCTACAACCCGTATCCCTTCCTGCAAACCCAGATACTTTTGGTTTGGGTTTTAAGCCTACCGCTGCAGACATAAGGCGAGCTAGAAAAATGAAAAAGAAAGCATGGACCCTTCCAAAACCCATTCCCCGCCTTTCCCGTTCCTTTGTCAGGCCTGGTACTAAGAAGCGCCTAGCAACATCAATGCCAAAAGGTGTGGTTGACCCCGACAAGGAGCTGATTGAGAAGTTTGAAAAGCTGTTTCATGAGGTGAATGTGTTAGAAGCCGGAGAAGGTCCAAGCAAGGCAGATGTTCAGTTCGTGGGGCCCCAGGCCAAGCTTAACAATTGGGAAGCAACTCCCCTTCCTACCCGGAGGGAGTCTTGGTAGTTAGTTTTGATTTTCTTTTCAGTTTCATCTGGATTATTTCCAAGGTTGTAATTCGGATGCTATGTTCCGTCCGTTTGGATGAGTTAAACCTTGTTATCTTAAATATTAATGCAATTTCCCTCTTTTCATTCCTGATAGTTTTCATTTTTGTCTTTCTTTTCTTTCTTGTGCAGTCCCTTTTATGCTGGTTTCAGTGATGTGTCATGCATGAGGAGTCTTCAGCCCAGTCTTAAAAGCCAATCTAACTCAGACATAATAATACAAGAAGTTGAATGTGATGACGAAATAGAATATGATGATAAGGAAGCTTTTGAGGAAATCGGTAAAGAATTAAACCACTTTGAAGAAAAACCCAAACCTAATTTGAATGACACAGAGGCAATCAATTTAGGGGATCGGGAGAATGTACGAGAAACGAAAATAAGTGTCCATTTGGAACCACAACTCAGGGAAGAGATAATTAAAGCACTTTTTGAGTATAAGGATGTTTTTGCATGGTCGTATGACGACATGCCAGGTTTAAGCACTGATTTGGTGGTTCACAAATTGCCCACTGATCCAGCAGCTTCTATAAAAGGCACAATGGCGTCACCCAGAATACACGAACTATCTTCCCCATGCACCACAATCTCTTGCCTGTCCCATTCGAATTTAACCATCTGATGCAAGGTAGATGGCACTGCCTTTGCTACATGGATCCAGGGTCGGCCTAACAAGAGATTGTAAGAGAGCCACATCGAGCACCTGGAACTCCATAGTGAATTCAACTGGGCCTATTGTCAGCTCCAGCACTATATCCCCAACTGTGTCCTTGCCTTCTCCATCAAATCCTCGCACGCAAATGCTATTCTTATGAATTCTCTCACTGTCCACTTTTAACTTTTCCAGGGTGGAGAGAGGGCAAATGTTTGCATTGGACCCGTTATCAACAAGCACCCAGGTGACCACGGAGTCTTCATATTTCACCGTGAGGTAGAGTGCTTTATTATGTTCTGTGCCTTCCAAAGGCAGCTCATCATCAGAAAATGTAACCCTATTGACTTCAAAGATCTTGTTTGCTATTTTCTCTAAATGGTTCACAGAAATCTTATCGGGAACGTGGGCCTCATTCAGAATTTTCATCAATGCCTGGCGGTGCTCATCTGAGTGAATCAATAATGATAGCAAAGAGATTTGCGCCGGGGTCTTTCTCAACTGTTCTACAATGGAATAATCTTGGGCCTTCATTTTCTTCAAAAATTCTTCTGCCTCCTCTTCAGTTACAGCTTTCTTCACTGATGCTGGATTGTCTTTGGTAAGTCTAGCCTTTCTCAACTCGTCAGGAGCAAAACATCTCCCCAAGCGAGTCAGACCATGTGTTTCACAAACTTCTTCCTTGACTTCCTTTCCCTGATACATCACTGTCACTCGGCCGTAATTCCATGGGACGGCCTTTCTACTGAGTACCGGTATCTGAGTCACTGGCTTGATGACAACCGGCTCTGTGCGAGCCCCTTTCCAATCAAACGGGCTTAACAGCTGCCCCAGACACTACCACCTTAACTGGTTCTTGTTTTTCTGCAACACTGCTCAAAAGCTCTTTCTTCATCACTACAACTGGTTTGCTAACTGTTTCTCCTACCTCGATCGATGCTCTCTCCTTTGCTAGTTTCTCATTTGGTTTATCCTCACTAGCCCTGATCATCATTACGGTCTGTGACAGCTTCTTATGCTCTCCCTTTTGGACTAGCTCAATCATATGGGTCTCGTGATGGGTTGGTAATGGATTTTGGGTGATGTTAGGCGTTTCCGGAGCTTGTACTTCAATTCGGCGGGTATCAATGAGCTCTTGGATAGCTGTTTTCAAGTGCCAACATTTTTCTGTGTCATGTCCCAGCGCACCTGAGCAATACTCACAACTTACAGAGTGGTCAAGATTCCTTGGGGGAGGATTTGGCAATTTGGGTTCGATCGGGTTCAACATGCCCAACTGTCTTAGTCTGTGGTACAGGCTAGTGTAAGATTCACCCAAGGGAGTGAAAGTCTTCTTCTTTTGCAGCCTGTCATTCTTAAATGCGGGATTGGGTCAAAAATCGGTTCCAGCGGGATTTCTGTTGGTTCTTGGGGGTAGGTAGGTGTTTTGAGATGAGTAAGTATTTTGTGGGGCGGGTGCGCGCCATTGTGCATGGGTAGGAGGTTGGGGGTATGTTTGGGCGTGCTGGACAGAGAAATGGGGAGCGGGAGGTAGGTAATAATGTTGCAGTGGGCCATATGGGGTACGTGGGTAGGTTTGGGGGTGAGGGCGAGGTTGGTGATAATATGGCGACGGACCTCTGGACCAAGCTCTAGATTCCACTACTGCAACTTCTTCTCTCTTCTTCTTTCCCAATACACCTCCGGTGCCGCTCTGAATAGCTTGAGTAGTTGCTTTGATTGCTGAATAGCTCATAATCTTGTTAGACTTGAGACCCTCTTCCACCATACTTCCCATTTTCACGACCTCATTGAATGTTTTCCCCAATGCGGACACCAGATGACCATAATAGGTTGGCTCCAAAGCCTGAAGGAAATAATCAACCATCTCGTTCTCTTTCATTGGAGGATCGACTCTTGCTGCCTGCTCTCTCCACCGAAAACCATACTCTCTAAAGCTTTCTCCGGGCTTCTTCTCAATTTTAGTCAGTGATAGACGATCTGGGACAATTTCGAGGTTGTACTGAAAATGACATGCAAATGCTTGAGCCAGTCGTCCCAGGTGTACCATCGGGCATGGTCCTGTCGTGTGTACCACTCCAACGCTGCTCCACTTAGACTTTGACTAAAGTAAGCCATTAATAACTCATCCTTTCCTCCAGCTCCTCTCATCTTGCTGCAGAACCCTCTTAAGTGGTCCACCGGATCACCATGGCCATCATATAAGTCAAACTTGGGTAACTTGAATCCTGCTGGCAACTGGACATCAGGAAACAGGCACAGGTCCTTG
>NC_031995.1:73351951-73459326 GCF_001879085.1 Nicotiana attenuata | reverse complement strand
GCATATAACAGAAAGTTCGCCCCAAACTGGCAGGGGCCATTTGTCGTTAACCAGAGTCGTTGTCCAATGGCGCTTTATATTTGACAGATGTGGAAGGAAAATGTGTAGAAATGGCTATCAAACTCTGACGCAGTCAAGCAATACTATGTATGATTTCTTGGTTTAATTGTACTTTATTGTATTTGGCATATTTTTTAGATTGAAATGATGAAGGCATTTTGTTCTGCTATCCAAACACTTTATCCTTTGTTACCCCTCTTGAGCCTCATTTACTTTCTTTCGTACCCCTCTTTCGGAATCAATAATAACCCGGAAGCTCGAGCCGGGCAGATCAGTGAAGAAACAAGAAAACACAGTCCAACGAAAAAAAAAGAGAAGAGAAAAAGAAAAAAGAAAAAAAAGAAAAAAGAAGGAAAGAAACAAAGAAGAAAAGAAAATGAAAAAAAAAAGAAACGAAAAATGAAAAGGAAGAAAAAAAGGTGGAAGAAAAGGAAAGATTGCAACAGCAAAGTAATTCCTATGACCTGAACTACGTTTGACTTGATCCCGAAAGGGTACGTAGGCAGCCTCTCCTTGGGGTTCAGTCACACCAAAATAAAAATCCAAAAGTCCCACGAAAGGAACTGGGGCAGCAGTTATGGTTGTGCAAGAAAGTTGATTCCGAAAGTTGTAGTTGTGAACCCATAATTGAATTGTTTTTTAGCCTTTTATACCCTTTCTTTCTAGCCCTATCCAAAAGCCTGCATTACGGTCCAAAGAAAGACCTTTTGATCAATCTTCAGGAAGTGCCAATATGAGCGAGTAAAAGTGATTCGCGTCAGGGGCAACACTCCGGTACAAGAGAAATAATGAAAATGAGAGAGTCTTATCGGTGAAAACCCTCACGGGTACCATAAGGCGAAGTGAGTTGAGAGAAATCAAAATGAGAGAGTCTTATTGGTGAAAACCCTCACAGGCACCGTAAGGCGAAGGTGAGTTGTCAGGCAAAAGAGACATGTCCGTGGTCAAAAGATGCTCAGGATATTGCAAGACGAGCAAGGTTTGGGTTTGGATAAAAAAACAGGTTGTGAAAGTCCGTAACAGCAAATGTGGCGATCGAAGTTGATTGGTAGACAGACTGGGTTGATTAATCCAAAATGCATGGCATGCTCAATGGTACCAGCTGTTCCACTCAGATAAGTTTCATTCTCTCCTCTCTTCATCACAAATCATCCGTTCTTGGATTCTCTTTATCTTTAACCCTTGAGGTCATTGCATTTCATTCTTTTGAGGTCTATCTCTAGGATGTTTCAGTGTTAGTTCTGTTCGAAACAAAGGAGGGAATATCAAAGCTAACTACCAGCTTCCTAGTTGCATAGATAGGGCCAGAGTATATCAAAGATGGCCAAAAGCAAAGGAAGTCATAAAGGACCACTGGAAGTTTCATTGTTGCATTAGTTGGATAATTGTGGGGAAGAAGTGAAATGCCAAAAGAGGGGTCGGAAACACAAAAACAACAATATGGGATAGAACACTTGGGTCATCAGAGTCAAGGGGTTGAAATTCGGTCAGGAATTCAAGGGGATTCAAGGCAAGGCCAGGAAAGCGGGACGGAGTGAAGCCCGGCAGCAGGGATGTACCTAGCAAGAATGCCAGCAACTAGCCACCATTTTTAAAAATTGACAAGATTTTTCTTTGATTGAAACAGGGGCAGAAATTTCGTTCATTTCGGAGAAACCCTCCTTAAGAGAAGGTAGCACCCAAGCAGGTATGACTAGCAACTCTCAGGACCCTCCTGGAAAATGGGACTTAGTTTAAATCTCAAAACAATCATGAGTAGCATAATTTAGCATAAATGTACGCCAAGGAACATAAGTTGGTTTCAAAGTTGCCTGTTTAAGATAGGATTCAATTAGGAGTTGTCAGGACTCTCCTGAATAATGGGACACAGTTTTAAGATCTCCTTAGGTAACGAAATTAATTGTAGGATAGTATAATTTAGCCGTAGAATTGGCACAATAGGATAAGACTTGAATTGTGATTTTCAGGACCCTCCTGGATAATGGGACGTAGTTTTAAGATCTCCTTAGGTAACAAAATACAGTGGAAGTCGTACCTTCAGTAGATATAGTTTAGGTTAACATTGTCTTTTGATTAGTAGTTGTCAGGACCCGCCTGGATAATGGGAAGTAGTTTAAGACCTTCTAAGACAACAAATGTAGTGGGAGTAATACCTTTAGAAGATATAGCTTAGGTTCTTAATTATTAGAAGTTGTCAGGACCTCCCTGGATAATAGGACTTAGCTTTCAAATTCTTATAATAGTTGGTAGAATAATTCAGTTTAACACTTACCCATGTACCCAGCCACCGAACTGGGGCAGAAAATTTTCTTTGTTTATTTTGTTGCAGTCAGGAGCCCACCTGGAGAACAAGGGAATACTTTTCAAGTTCAGCAATCAGGAACCCACCTGGAGAACAAGGGAAGTACAATTTCAATTTTAGCTTTTAATATTCGATAACATGCTGCACCCAGTCCCCAAACTGGGGCAGAAAATTTTCTTTGTTTATTTTGTTGCAATCAGGAGCCCACCTGGAGAACAAGGGAATGCTTTTCAAGTTCAGCAATCAGGAGCCCACCTGGAGAACAAAGGAATACTTTTCAAATTTCAGCAATCAGGAGCCCGCCTGGAGAACAGAGGCATACATTTCAAGTTTCAGCAATCAGGAGCCCGCCTGGAGAACAGAGGCATACATTTCAAGTTTCAGCCGTTAGGAGCCCGCCTGGAGAACAGAGGCATACATTTCAAGTTTCAGCCGTTAGGAGCCCGCCTGGAGAACAGAGGCATACATTTCAAGTTTCAGCATCAAGCGCCCGCCTGGAGAACAGAGGCATGCATTTCAAGTTTTAGCAGTCAGGAGCCCGCCTGAAGAACAGAGGTATTACAATTAAAATTTTAGTTTTCAAATTCTTACTAATATCTGGTAACATGATGCCCAACCACCAAACTGGGGCAGACAATTTTCTTTGTTAGCCTACTTTGTCAAAATCAGGAGCCCGCCTGGAGAACAGAGGCATACATTTCAAGTTTCAACAATCAGGAGCCCGCCTGAAGAACAGAGGAATACCGTTCAATACAGCAATCAGGAGCCCGCCTGAAGAACAGATGAATACCGTTCAGTACAGCAATCAGGAACCCGCTTGGAGAGCAGGGAATACTTTTCAAGCGTCAGCAATCAGGAGCCCGCCTGGAGAATAGAGGCACATATTTCAAACTTCAGCAGTCAAGCATCACTCGGAGGAAGGACGAAACATCTCCGATCTCAATACAAGGCAACAACAAAGAATTCCACCGGAAGAATACAAGTCAACAATGCAACAAGGACCACAAAAGCAAGTTTGAAGATATAGATAGGATTTTTTTTTTTGTAATTCATAGATCATAGCTTAGGTTAGCTTCTTTTTATTTTGACACGGTGTAATAAGGAGGTCAGCGAGCAGTAGCAGCAGCAACAGCAGTGAAATCACAGCTCCTAGTAGTCCCAGCTACCAAACCTTCCCGAACTACACTGACCTGATTCCTTTTTAGCCAAGGATATGTAGGCAACCTCTGAAGCAGGGTGCGGTCAACTCTTTCAAAAATGCTTCACACGGAATATTCAGACGGGCAAAAATCGCTCGTATTTGCTCACTTATCTTTGCCCGAAAACTTTTCATGTTTCCGAGCAAAGAGGGGCAGCTGTGAGCACGTGATTTTTGCCCTATATATGAATTATTCCCAAAATTCCAAACAACATGATTTCTTTGCAATTTTGTGAAGTTTGTGTTTTTCTGTTAATTGTTTGTATTTATTTGTGCATTTTAATTCATATGAAAAATATAAAAATACACTTGGCACTTGCATTTAGGATTTAATTTCATATTTTAGGATTAATTAGCGGTTAAGTTTGCTTTTAGAACAAAATATAAAGAAAATAACAAAAATAGTTCACTTTTGCATTTTTAATTGTTTAATTGAGAATTCGTCACGAAATAGATTTTAAACAATTTTAGGAGTTAATTAGTTTAACTTTAAAATATATTAGGACTTTATTTTAATTTTTAGCATTTTTATAAAATCAAAAAATAAAATACAAATAAATATATAAAATACAAAAATGAAAACAAAACAAAATTGAATAAAGAGAAAATAAAAAGGGAATTAAAAGAAAGAGGGCTGCTCTCATTAGTCATAATTGGGCCATTTCTTCCGCCCAAATACTCAGCCCAGAATCACTCCACACCCAAGCCCAATCGAACCCTGACCCGGTCCAGCCCCCATGCCACTGAAACGACGCCGTTTCGCGTCATTAGATCTCGGCTGTCCATCGTTTTTAATCCAACGGCTCAGGATAGATCTTGATTTCACATAAAGCTGTCCAATTAATTTCAAAACCCAAAAAACCATAAGTCGCCTTCCTCGTACACTCTCTGTATTTCGCCGGAGCCGCCGCCGCCGGCGAACACCATCCATCGCCGTTCACTCCCAAATAACACCCATGATTTCTCCTCTCTTCCTCCTCTGCCGAATTCATATCCATTTATTTCAAATCTCATCCTAGGCCGTCGAATTTTAAAAGGTCTAAACTTTCCCGGCGAAGCGCTACTTCGTTGGCCCAAATCTCGTCCAAATTAACACACCATTGAGGTGTCTACCTTACCATCTTTTGCCCGAATCATTGCAATTAGTTTTCTTCAAATCATCTCCAGGCGTCTCGAAGTTTTTTAGTTAAAGTTTGGCCGGAAACCTAAATTCTCTATAAATCAGCCAAGTTTGTTGTTGTATTGGTCTTTTCCTATTCCTCGTGATGAAGGATTCATAGATTAGGGCCCTCGAATTCAATGGAATCGGTCGAAGCTTTGAGTTGGGAACCGCCCAGTGAGTTCATTTTTATTTTGTTCTTGGTTTGGCAATTGCCCTCTTCGTTCTGTTCATGTTGAGTTGTGTTTTAAGTTCTTGGCATTATTGATTGATTTTGTTCACTTTGTTAATTCAATGATTTCACTTCTTTGAGATTTAATTCATAATTTGTTGACGCCGTATTAGCTTGTTATCACTGGTGTGGTGTTATTTCCAGCCATGTTATGTCTAGTTGTTCCAAACTTTGATTTAGTTCAGTTTCTCAGTTATTTATTTTCTTTTAATATTTGCTAGTTAGTTCTATCAATGTTGTTTTTAAATTAATTTCTTGTTTAGTCTTGTTTATGTCAAGTCTTAGCTGATTTAGTTTCAATCCTTAGTTTTGTTAGTTTTTGTTCGAATTAGGATTAGTTTTCCAAATATGTTGGTAAGTCAGAGTAGGGGTTTGTTTGGGTTATAGTTGTAGTTTTAGATTAATTCCAGGGGGCAAATTGGATATTTGGGATGGGTAAATCATGTTCTAGTTAAGTGCTAGAACTCCCTAGATCTTTCTAGATAGGGGTATGCTTAGAATTTGAGGAAGTTATGTACGAGAGGTAGCTTGAGACTGTGTTGACAACATAAGTCAATAAGTAAGGGACAAAATAAGTAAATAAAATAGGGACTAGAGGGCAAAACACAAGATCTGAGGGCTGGCCTCATTTTGCTCTATAAAAAAGGCAATGAATAGTTGGCCTTTAAGAAGGAGATTTTTTTCAGCCATAGAATTCTCCCCAAAAAATATAGCTCTTATTCAACAGCTTTTTCTTACAGATTTGAAATGAAAATTCAAA
Source organism: Nicotiana attenuata (assembly GCF_001879085.1). Classification (NCBI taxonomy): domain Eukaryota; kingdom Viridiplantae; phylum Streptophyta; class Magnoliopsida; order Solanales; family Solanaceae; genus Nicotiana; species Nicotiana attenuata. The sequence goes on along the minus strand of NC_031995.1, from coordinate 73,453,615 downwards.
AAAAATATCAAAAACCAGATACAAAAAAAAAAACAGTTTAGAAAATTGTCCATAGGTACTGTTCTATTTGAAGAGAATCTTAGAAATCAAGATTTAATATTAGCTCTCTAGGTGAGTCCTGAATCAGCAAAAGTTTTAAAAAAGGGTTTGAGCACTGCATGCATATCATTCAGTTCAAGTTCAAGGGATTTTGGTTAATTTCGAGTGCACTTGGTTCAATTAATGTGGTTTTCATTTGCTATTGGAGCCTGATTTGTTGCTGTTGATTCCTGTGGTGTTTTTGGGACTGAAATCGATATGCTGCGTTAAATCTGGGCTGTTATTCACTACTGCTTCAACTGACCTTCACTACTTCTTCACTTTTGCAGTTCAATCCCAGGTACACATCCTAAATTCAGTGTGATGTAGATCTCCAATCCTAAGAGTGAAATGAAGAAGCTGTTTCTGATATACTTAGCCGCCTGCTCTGTTGTGTTTTTGTTTCAGATGGACTGTTTGTTGTGTTTTCCTTTTAATTGAGTTGTAATTGAACTGCTTGAAGTTATTTGATGCTAATATATGCTCATAGATCAGAATGGTTATAGTATAGACATTGGGATATTGTAAGTCATTAGAATTGTTTTGGACTTTTAAAATTTTGATTTGTATTAGACTGAAAGTTGATTTTGAATTAGCTGGAAGGTAGTAATTTGAATTCAGCACCTCATTGTGTAATTGTAGCTAGATTCACTGTTTGGACTGTATTAAATTGAAACTGAAGTTGAATTGGCCAGATTGTTAAATTCTGGATTTAATTTCATTTCTTCTAAACTTGCAGCTTCAATGAAGTGTAATCGAATTCCTGTTTAGGTTTTGGCATAGTTGGAATCAGAATAATCAATGTCTTATTAAGTGTTGAATTAAGTGTTAAGTGAACCAAGTGAATTAATAAGTAAAACGGGCGTTAAGTGCCAAGGTGACGTCTATAGCTGGTGTTGGGGATTAATTGGGGCCGGTGGGTATTGTGCCCCCACCAAGGTTCGAACTCAGGCAGTGGACCTCAATTCACTAACAAGCAGCCCAGGTCCCTTTTTATGACCGTGTATGTTTGGGCCTGGGCTGAAATTGGTAGCTGGCCAGTTCGGCTTTGGTATAAAGTTACCATTTAGTTTGCTTCAATTCAATAACCAATTAATTAGGACTTATTTGTTAGGGACAAAAATAAATAGAAAAATCATAGTCGCTTTAGGATTGGTCTTTAAATAAAAATGAGATGAGCCTCGCCAGAAATAAAAAATGCAGAATTGCGGGGCCCTCGATAATTGTTTATACTAAAATACTTAGACTTCGGGATAGGTCGTTTAGCGAATTTCGCGGCCTTCCCCAAAGATAATAACTCGTTAGTCACTTTAGGCGCGTTTTTAATAATCTTACCTTCTTAATTACGGGTGCACATTTATGTGACCCAAATCCAAATCTCAACGAAGTCGAAATGTGTCAAAAATCGCGGGTGCATTTATGTGACGCGATTCGAGACATGTTTTCACGGCATTGCAATTCTCTTAAACTAATAACATAAAAGCGGTTCAAAGTTAAAAAGCATGTAAGATAAGACATGTAGTAAAATCAAATAAATAAGCCAAATATGACAGCTGAGCGACCGTGCTAGAACCACGGAACCCAGGAATGCCTAACACCTTCTCCCGGGTTAACAGAATTCCTTACCCGGATTTTTGGCTCGCGGACTGTTAACAGAGTCATAATTTCCTCGGTTCGGGATTCAACCGATGACTTGGGACACCGTTAATCTCCCAAGTGGCGACTCTGAAATCTTAATAATAAATCCCGTTCCGATTGTCCTTTAATTGGAAAAACTCCTTTATGCCCTTGCGGGTGTAGGAAAAAGGAGGTGTGACAATCGCGTTCGTGGAGAGTGCATCGCGTTCGCGAAGGGTGTTTTGCATGATGATGATTTTGTTCTACGCGCTCGCAGAGGGGAGGACGCGAACGCGAAGGTGAAGGCAACATGTACATCGCGGACGCGTGACTGGGGTCGCGTTCGCGAAAAGGAGTGAGGTCGTTGGGCACCACAGGCCCTTGTGCTATGCGTTCGCGAGATTGGTATCGCGTTCGCATAGTAGCTCGCTGGCGAAGCATCGCGTTCGCGTGGCTATGTTCGCGTTTGCGAAGGATATAGTGGTGAGGCAGTGTAAATTGTTCTACGCGGACGCGAGTGTGAGGCCGCGTTCGCGAAGAAGGAAATAATATCTGGGGCAGAATGTTTAAAAGTGGGTTTTCGCGATTTTTGGTCTACTTCCTCCATTTTTGACTCGGTTTTGGAGCTTGTTGAGGGAGATTGAAGAGGGAACCAAAGAGAACTTCTTGGAGGTAAGAATTTCGAACTTAATACTCGATCCTATGTTGATTCTTACTTGTTTAAATATGAAATATGTGGAATTTAAAGCCTAAAATTGGGAAATTAGGGCTTGAAATTGGAGAGTGTTAATTGGGGATTTGAAGGGCCATTTGAGGTCCGATTTTGATGTTCTTGATATGTATGAACTCGTGAAAGTGTAAGGATTCCAGTTTGTAAATTTTATCGGAATCCGAGATGTGGGCCCGGGGGCCGGGTTTGGCCAATTTCGGGATTTTTGGTATAAATTGGATATTTTCGAGTGGGCTTTGTTCCCTTAGCATATTTTGATGGTATGAATCTGATTTTGGATAGATTTGGAGAAATTGGAAGCCGGTTCGAGAGGCAAAGGCATCACGGGCTAGAGTTTGGACCGGATTGAGGTAAGTAATGACTGTAAATACTGTCCTGAGGGTAGGAAACTCCGGATTTCACATCGTTGTGCTACTTTGAGGTGACGCACACGCTAGATGACGAGCGTGGAGTCGTGCACCGTTGGGGATTGTGACTTGGTCCGTCCCGTACGACTGATAAGTTGCGTATTTGATTGAAAACTGTTTGATATCATTGTGTTTTGAAAAGTGTTGCTACGTTTTGAGCGGAATGCCATATTTGGGTCTCGTGCCAACTGTTTTGGACGCTTATGGGGCTTTTACTGTTATTCCTCACTGTTTTGACTTAATAGTTGTACTCAGTCATGCTGTGTTTTACTGACTTCTTAACTCAGCCTTATGTACAAAATTTTAATACTATAAATTATATTCTTGAGCTGAATGCTCTGCTTTACTGATAGTCCGAGCGACTTGTGAGGTTGATGGTTGAGAGAGGCTGAAGGCCTGATTATAAGGTTAATGATTGAGAAAGATCGAGGGTTTGATTGTGAGGTTAATGAATGAGAGAGGCCAAGGGCCTGGTGGTAAGGATTATATTATATATATTTATGGATCGGGCTGCACGCCGCAGCGATATTATATATGTATTTATAGATCGGGCTGCACGCCGCAGCGATATTTAATATGTATATGGATCGGGCTGCATACCGCAGCGATATATTGGATCGGGCTGCACGCCGCAGCGATATAGCGCTTGGGCTGTAGGAGCCCTCCGGAGTCTGCATACCCCCAGTGTGAGCGCAGACGACTATATATATGGATCGGGCTGCACGCCGCGGCGATATATGGATCGGGCTGCACGCCGCAGCGGTTATTATAAGGTACCTATTAGGCGTGAGTGCTGAGTGTGAGCGCTGATTGATGAGAGTTGAGTCTCGAGTGACTGAGAGGCTTGCCCGAGGAGCTATATATATGAGTGATGCTTTGCCCGAGGGGCTTATTTTTTTATGAAATTACTGATTCGACTTCTCCTTAAAGTGAGTCTATATTGAATATGTTGAATTAAATTACCGATTTCACTCATCTTTATACTGAGCCTCTATAGAAAATGTTAAACAAATATTTTGAACAATTCTCATTGAAACTGGAGTTTTTACGAGATGTTCAGAATTTAATTACTGATTTGGTTTTGTTATTTCCTCTGGCACTTTTCCCGTTTTGAGATGTATATGCTTTATGTTTTGCCCGAGGGGCTGTATACGAACTACATTTTGCCGAGAGGCCGACTATGATTTTTATCACTTTCACTATGAACTACGCTAAACCTCTACTGAATTGTTAGAAAGACATTTTTCAAAAGGATTTTTACTGAAATCAGAGTTTTAACGAGATGATATGATTTGTATCCTGTTTTGGAAACATACTGCACTCACTGCGGTGCTATGGCGTGGTTTACGTGATTTCTTATTGCTCAGTCATTATTTACTGGGTTGGCGTACTCACATTACTCCCTGCACCTTGTGTGCAGATCCAGATATTTCTGAGCTCGGTGGCAGGTTCATTGGAGATAGTAAGGTAGCTGCATGGCGTTCGCAGTCCTGCCTTCCCCTCCCTATCCTTATTATTTTATATTTCAGGCTTATATTGTATTAAGCAGACAGTGTTGAATTGTATTTAGTGGCTCATGACTAGTGACATCTCGATGTCGGGCTTGTGTATTTATTCCACACTATTCATTTAGACTTACATGAGGAGATTGTCGATTAATAAATGGTATAAAAATGACTTTTATTTAAAAACTGTTAATTCGGGAGTTTGTGTCAGCTGGCCTAGTTCCACGATAGGTGTCATCACGACCGGGTTGGTTTTAGGGTCGTGACACATTTTGTGAGAGAAAAATTAAAGATGGTCTGATCGCACCTCAATACATTTCCACTAAAGAACAACTTGCAGATGTGATGGCCAAATGACTGGGAGCTGTTGGGCAGCATAGAGTCTTAATATCCAAGCTAGGATTGTTCAATGTCTTTCACCCTCTAGCTTGAGGGGGAATGTGAAAATAACAAGTTAGTTGTTAGGTTGTTATTAGGACTGAAGTGTAAATGGAGAAACTAAGAGGTGTAGAAAAAAATATTACTGTACTCCAAATCTGAGTGTGTGTTGCATGTGTGGATCGAGTGAATATTTGCTCAATTAGAGCAAATTGTTAGTTTTATTTTGGGAGAAAAACATGAACGACCCAAAAAATAAAAAGTTTACTACCACTTAACATTTTAGTCGTTTAACCATTTTTTGCTAACAAAAAATGTACAACGTTCAAAATACTCTGAGATTTTTTTTTCCTCAATGGTTATGGTTGGAATTCATTGAAACACATAAATGAGGCAATGTGCAAAATTTGAGGAAGATTGACGGTGGTTTTAATTGGTTTGGAGTAAAAAGTTATAGTTAAAATTGGCTTGAAATTTTTTCCCGCGACACATGTATACATAGATATATACAGGGACCACACATGCGATACACAATCCATACATATGGGACACACAAGTGATATACGAAAGATACACATTAGTGTAACATCTCATCTTCTTTTATGTTCATATCTACTTTCAATTTGACTTAAAATTTTAATTCAAAACACCTCAAATCTCCATCAAATCGTGGTATCCAATCTATTCCAACCAGACTAGTTCGAAACAAAATTCAATTCCAATTCTCAAATTTAAGCTTAGACGAATTCCAATGGCTTGTTCACTTTTAAGTAACTATCTCCTTCCTTAACTAATTAACAATTTTTCCAACTTCAATTTTCAAGCAATCTCGTGCCAACAGTGTTCCAATCGAGATTTTTAGCTCCAAGTAATAAGTTTCAATAGGCTTTAACTACAAATAGAACGCATCTTTAAATCTTCAATCAGGGGCGGTTCAATGGATCTTATGGGCTAAGGCGAAACTATATTGATAGGTCCTTCAGTTTATTCTATAGATTTTTATACTAACAACAAAATATACTTTCGAAAAAACAAATTAATCATTTAGACAAAAATAGTGAATTTCAAACAAAAACACTAGGAAGAAGAGTACAAAGAAGAAAGTGGTGGATTATCAGATGTTGAGGTCCAGAACTCAAAGTGAAAATCTTGATTTGCTTATCATCACAATCAAGAAAAAGAAATAAACATACATAACATAATAGCTTAAGTTTGAGCATTGATGGTGTTACAAATATTTACTCCTTCTAATCAATTTAAACGATAATTGTAGTTCATCTTATTAATTAGTACACTTATTGGTAAATATCTAAAATAAATTATAAATAACCTAATATAATATGTTGAATACACTAAAAGAAAATCAGTGCATGAATGCTTTTGTATTCATGCAGTTTCGAAGAAGATTGTAACGAAATTCATTATATTGTTGATATATAACTTAATTCCTATAGAAAAAGGATAAAATTAAAATTAAAGAGTGAAGCAAATATACTAATTAATGAGTGGGAAAATTATCATAATTTATGAACTTATTGGTAAAAAATAACCTCAATCAAATAACAAACAAATATGCTGAAACACTTTTCTTTATAATAATTATTTGTATAACTTATATAATATAGTAGTAGTAGTAGTAGTAGTAGTAGTAGTATTAATAATAATAATAATAATAATAATAATAATAATAATAATAATAATAATAATAATAATAATTTTGGGCCTTCAAATTTGGGGCCTAAGGCAATGGCCTCACTGGCCAGGCCTTTAGAGCCGCCCGTCTTCAATCGAGAAAACTACCCTCTATAGCCCCTCAAAATTTTAATACCCATGTTTTGTCCTACTTACAAAAAATGGCCCTTCGGCCCAAAAGTATTGCATATAGTAGCCGAAAGGAATGAGTATGACAACATAAGTGGTTGTAGCTCAGTGGATAGAGCGCCTGTTTCCTAAGCTGAAGGTCGTAGGTTCGACCCCTGCCTGGTACGATAAAGCAAACCTTTTTTGCAATGTATAAATATTGTATCCTAAGTTCGACAGTGTATCCTTGGTGTATATTGAGCCTATCTCGAGTGTGCTTGTGTATCTAAAGTGTATATATTTGTGTACCCCAAATGTATTTTGTATCGTGAATGTATAATCAGTCAGAACAATGTATCAAAATTGTATATAATTTGTATTTTCTAATATGTAAACATAGTGTATATAAATTATGTACAATTTTGTATGTGTAATGTGTGCACACTGTGTATTTGGAGTGTATCATGTATTTTTGTATAGTGACAGTCTTTTTTGTATATATTTTGTATAGTTACATCTATTGTGTATATATTTTGTATAGTGTTTGTATATTTTTTGTATAGTGACAGTCTATTTTGTATATTTTTTGTATAGTGACAGTCTATTTGTATATTTTTTGTATAGTGACAGTCTATTTTGTATATTTTTGTGTAGTAACAGTCTATTTTGTATAGTGACAGTCTATTTGTATATATTTTGTATAGTGACAGTCTATTTTGTATATATTTTGTATAGTGACAATCTATTGTATATAAATTGTATAGTTATAGTCTATGTAGTATATTTTTTGTATAATGACAGTCTATTTTGTATATATTTTGTATAATCATAGTCTATTTTTTATATTTTTTGTATAGTGATAGTCTGTTTAGTATGTATTTTGTTTCCAATTATCACTTTCAGAAACATACTTCAATACGTAAAATATGTTTGATTCATCTTGCACAGAAGAGAAAATCAAAAATTATCATAGCCTTATTATACATAAAATGAAACAGAGAGAGTAACAAGAAATTGAGGCTCAGATTTGTGTTTAACAACAGGCAAAAAAAGAGTATCCAACGACGCCAGGCTGCAAAAACTAGGGGTGTGCATTCGAATCGGTTTATCGATAAATCGAATCGATTATTTGTTATCGAAATCGAAATCGAAAAAATTGAAACCTTATTGAAACGATAACGATAAGCATATGTACAAATTGATAATCGATAAGTAATTATCGATAAGGGTCAAAATCGAATCGATAAATCGAATGCACACCCCTAGACTGTAGACACTTGTTAAATGAGTAATTACCTATTTGTGTAGATTAATATAACATACAGAATGTATATATATTCCGCTACTATTTTGAAATCGGCTATACAATATTATTTTCCCTAATCTATACCCTTTCTTTTACCCTAAGTCCCTTACCCTATTATTTCCTCTACCACATTTAAAGAATGATCATATTTAAAGATCAAGGGAATGAAGATCAAATTAATGGAAAACAAAATTAGTCGTGATGATGTGTTTTGTTTTGTTTTATTTTTTTTATACCGTTGGAGTGTTGGTGGCACACATTTGATCCCTTACTTTAGTTTTGTTGCATGTGCTTGTTGACACAATTTTTATATTATAAATGGTGTTCGTCTTATTTTAGCTTCTTTTTGTCCATATTAGTTAGGCGCGTTTTAGCGATATACTTTCCGTGGAATCCCGCAAATTTTCTTATTGGTGTAATCGATAACCGAATCGATAAGCCCCCAAAATCGATAAATCGAAATCGAAAAAATCGAAACCTTATTGAAACGATAACGATAAGCATATGTACAAATCGATAATCGATAAGTAATTATCGATAAAGGTCAAAATCGAATCGATAAATCGAATGCACACCCCTAGCAAAAACCCACTAGGAGCATGCCCCGCAAGATACGGGTCGGGTTTTCTCAAAATTGCTCGTTTGATTAATAAGCTCAGAAGGGAATGACAAAATCATCATCGCCTCTTTTTAGCCGCCGATTATACTCACCGACACCGCTTTCACCAGCTCCACCGGCAAACATAGAATGCTCCGGCGAAAGCATTAAAGAAAGAAAAAGAAAAAAAAAAGTGGAACGGTTGTTACTAATGCTATTCTTATTTAATCTACTAAACGACCCCTTAATAAAATTGATAAAAAGGGATGTTGTTTGGGTTCTTACAGTATATGGAGAAATCAATGGCTATTACAGAGAGAGAGGCAACCGATCGAGATGATAGAAGAGAACGGGGCAAGGATAGGGATAGGGATAGCAGATTGAGCCGTAATTACTTTTGGGCTAGCCACTAGAATTGCTTTTGGGCAATAAAATGATATTGCAATTTTAGGGCTACCGGGTGATATATGTTTGGCTGATGGGCTATAAATGATTTTCTCTCTCTTCAATCACCCCATTGAGAAACTCACAAGCTCCAACGGGAAAAAATATAACTAGCCAATATTTAAGAAAAAATTACAAAACCATAGCAGTAATTATTGATTATCATTTCTGGCAATTAAATATTAATATGTTGTAGCAGCTTCTAACAGCGGAACCTTCTTTTTGCCGAGATTCATGCTTATTTCAGTCCTTGATTGCATGTATTTCGATTATTATTAGTTTGATATATTTTCTTTTATAAACTAAATATTTTACTTTTTATTGTAGTAATCATAATATAACCAGTACATCACTTTATAAGCAGTGGAAGATATATAGAAATTTAGAGCCTACTTTATGATAGATAAAAATAGGATTAAGAAAATATATAGTATCAATCTGATAGGTATAATAATGGTTTATTTTATTTGAAGTATTTTTTCCAAATGAACCTATTAATGTAATTCAAAATTTTAAATGTATGCCATACGTATTTTGAATATTTAACCGTATAATGATGGTATAATTTAAATAACAATAAATATTTCAAGTATGATTATATCATCGGTATGCATTTTTAATTATTAACTACATAATATCAATGGGAGGTCTTATATATTGTATAATGCTAGTATACTAATAATTTATTGTGATGATTCAAATGTGTTGTTATGTATTTGCAAATTATATATATGGTATAATTTTAATATAATAATGATACGCCGTATTATACTAGTATTATAATGGTGTATTCCACGGTGTGGGATAATATTGGGTATATTGTATGTTGTTGTTGTAATAATGGTATCTTAATGTTTTAGACTTTTTAGATGTGGTTTTTTTTTTATGATGTATATTAGTTTTAATATTATACATGAAATAATAGCTGTATCATTATAGTATCATGGGTGATTCATATGTGATTCGAGCTATTAGGCGCCATCACGGTCCCGGGAGTGAAAACTTCAGGTCGTGACAATTGGAGAACCTGGTAGTGCTTTGATGAAGTAATTGATATTCTAATGCATTTTTACTTTAGAGAGAGATCCATAGAAAGAAAAAGGAAATAATTCCATTTGTGTTGACTCCATAAAGCAAATCAAGTTAGATTTTTTAGGTTCGGAGAAAAGAATAATGTTGGGTTTTGGATGTGTTTAATTAATATATTAAATACTTAAAAGAGGGTGAATGGGAAATGGAGGGAAATAAAATTTTTGAGTGAAATTTTAAGTTCCCCCCCCCCCCCCCCCGGCAAATGGGCATTGTCCCATATTGGAAGAGGAAGAGGTTTTTTATGGGTATATAAGCAATTGCTCTTCTTCTAGCTCTTAAAGAGTTGAGAAGAAGGCAAGCCTCGCGCCGTCGTCGGCTTCGGCTTCGGCTTCGGCTTCGGCTTCGGCTTCGGCTTCGGATTCGGATTCGGATTCGAATTTGGATTTGGATTTGGATTTGGTCAAATGATCGATTGATTGATTAACTTTTTGGACCAAATTTATTTGTTAATAGTAAAATATTAACAGAAATGTTATTAAATATTTGTTTTAATAACAAAATATTAATATTAAATATTAATATTAAATCCAATCCGTTTTTCTGTTTTGGTAACAGAAAAGTAACTACCCTCTTCAATTTTCCCTCTTTATTTTCCCTCTTTATTATTGAGTAAATGGCCATTTATGTAATGGCATTTATGCTGTGGGCGTTTTGCATAAACAGCCATTCTGAAGAGTTGCACCTCTTCAGATTTCAGCCTAACTTTGGCTATAAATATAACACTATTCTGCTCAGAATTTCACTACGATTTTCTGAGTTTCTTCTCCTTCTTCTGTATACTTTTAGCATCAAACAAAGCAAAAAGTAAGTGTGATTTGCTACCGAACTTTGTGTTCGCTGAAACACTGGGGTTTGAAGTACCACTACACCAGTGTGTAATTCGTTCTATCCTGGGAGGAAATAATCCATAACCTTGGGTACTAGGAGGGGATTAAATTCCTTAAGGAAACACTGTGAATTCAGTGGGCTCGAATTGGTTTTATGTCATTTCTGTTTATGTTCATTTCTGTTTATACTCATTTATATTTCCAGAATTATTTTACAAATACAGTCTACTAACAAATAATTGGAAGGCTAAAAATATGGCAGAAATTAGGAGTACTGAAAATGTATAGTTTTAGTATAATAGTGTGATAGAAGATTAACAAATTAAAATGGAACAAAACTGATCCCTTGATTTGTGGGAAAGTCATGAACGTTTAATTTTTCAAAATCTATTCTATTTGTAAATAAATCTGCTAAATTTGGAATAAATGAAAAATGCTTTCCTTTATATAAATAGTCTCACAAAAGTGCTCTACCACGTAAAAATTCCAAAATTCGAATTTAAATTCAATCTTCAATCAACTGCTTAATAAACCTTCAATATATAGAATCATCTTCAAACAAATTTCCAACACACTTCAAAAATTTGAGTTTCAAATCGGGACAGCAACTCAAACAAGAACAACAAAAGAACTTTTCGAAACTCAGAGAAGGGCTTTAGCCATTTTGTAATAAAAAAAAGAATTTATGAATAATATTTGTAGCATTTTATAAGTAAGCTAACATTGATAATTTTTTATTTTTTTTTTGGGCTCTGAGCTGTCAAGTGTATAAAGTAAGAGCCTGTTTGGATGGCTTGTTTTAAGTGACTTTTAAGCCAAAAATAGCTTTTGGATTGGCTTGTTTTAAGTGCTTTTAAGTCAAAATCGCTTTTAAGTCATTTTGTAGTGTTTGGATAAAGTTAAAAAGTGCTTTTAAGCACTTGTTTTTAAGGTAAAATGACAAAAACAAGCCAAAAGTAAAAAGCTAGAATTCCTAACTTATGGCTTAAAAGCTATTTTGGCTTAAAAGTCACTTAAAACAAACCCATCCAAACAGGCTCTAAATCCTTATGGAAAGCATGTCAAGTGACACATCGTGATTTGCACCGATTTCTCAGTACCATAGGAGATACTAAGCTCGCGTTTGAACGTAAATTTAGTTGAAACTTAATAAAATAAGTTTTTGAATATGAGATGAAAAATAATTTTTAAAAGTTGAAATTGTATTTGGATATGCATTTTACTTGAAAATTCTTTGAAATTTTGTGAGTAGAAAACTTCAAAAATTTTTGAAAACTACTCTAGAGCTGTTTTTGGGATTTGAAATTTTATTTTCAAAATCTTCCAAAAAATAGTTAAAATCTATTAACAAACAGATATTTGAAGACAAAATTTGAATTTTTTTTCCACCAAAGTCTATGGCCAAACGGAAGGTAAGGTACTACTATCTTAACCCTCTCCATTATTCAAAGCAAACCCAAGTAAATTTATTCGATAATTATCTTTTTCTTGTTTTTAAAGTTTCAAACACTATAACAACACCTAGAGAACCCAATACCGACATACCGTATGATAAGTTAATAAGAAATAATGATGACGAGCGTCAACAAGGAGGTGCAAGAAACCAAAATAAATTAAATCAATAAATAAATTCTCCGAAAGAGAAAAACAAAAACAAAAGAAATGAAGGAAACAGTTAGGAGGATATACATCACCATCTTATTCTTAGCTAATATGGTGACTTATTAATTGCTTTAAAATTTCTGTAGTAGTTTATAGTTCACAGAAAAGGCGTATGAGAACGAAAGCATAATTAAATGCCTCGCTGTATCATAGCTTAAATTAGCCGTAATTAACTAAACCAAGATTTCATTAATATCTCTTGTCGTCCACCTAGCTTCTACATCTAGTTTTGTACATTAATTTAGGTACTGAACGTATGATTATTATTTCTTCTACAGTTTTCGGGTTTTGCTAAATGCAAAAAGGATATATGATATGAGTATTAAAGATATATGCGTGGAGTCAATTACTCACATGGTCATTCAACTATCTCAAATTATCTCCTAAAGTCATTTTTCTTTTGTTTGTAACAATAAAGTCACTGAACTATGCATATTGCACTCAGAAGGTCGCTCAACTATATTTACCAAATTTTTGATTGCAAAATACCTATTTTATCCTCTAATTATATCTTCTTTTATTTATTTTTTTAAACTTTTTAATATTATTATTTTCCCTTTTTAATTTATATTATGGACTTACCTATAAAATAAATAAAAATTATTTATAAATTATAAAAATAAAAAGTATTTAAGCATCTATAATGCTGGAATAACAAAATAATGAGCATAATAAAAAAATTAATTAGAATAATTTGTTTGTAACAATAATTTTAGTATGAACAACAAAAATTCAAAAATTTATTTACACAATTCAGAATGAAAAAAAATAAAGGTTATAAAATATATATTCATGCACGTAATATAAAATTAATTATTTACCCTATACAAATGGTCCCTGCTTTTCGGTGACATAACTTTGTGTCGTCGAAAAGTTGGTAGAAACATAATGATATAATTGAGCCTAATTTTCAAGAATATATAATGTATATTATAAAAATACCTTTATTTAAATAATTATTTTTATATTACGTGCATGGAATATATATTTTACAACCTTTGTTTTTTTATTCTGAATTGTGTAAATAAATTTTTGAATTTTTATTATTAATACTAAAATTATTATTACTAACAAATTATTTTAATTAATGCTTTTTTTACTATGCTCATTATTTTGTTATTCCAGCATTATAGATGCTTAAATACTTTTTATTTTTTCAATTTATATTATAATATTTATTTATTCTATAGGTAAGTCCATAATATAAATCAAAAGGGAAAATCATAATATTAAAAAGTTTAAAAAAATAAAAAGAAGATAAATGCTTATAATTTATAGGGTAAAATAAGTATTTGACAATCCAAAATTTTGAAAATCTAGTTGAGTGACATTCTGAGTGCAATAGGCATAGTTCAGTGACTTTGTTGTTACAAACGAAAGTAAAGTGACTTTAGGAGATGATTTGGGATAGTTGAGTGACCATTTAAGTAATGAACTCTAAGACACAATCTACTAATTAATCTATTTCATTCCAATATCCCACTAGAAAGAAAGAAAGAAAACGACAACCTTCTAGAAGACGTAAGTATATATTCTATGCGCTAATTCCTTTCATCCTCGTATTTTTCCTCATAAAGAAATATCGTATTATTTCCTTTTCTCTTTAAGTTAAAGAAAAGAAAAAGAAATCATCATTTTTGTGCTAATTCCTTTCATTCTCGAATTTTCCCTCATAAGACCTAAATGAGAATCGTATTATTTTTTTTTATAAAATAAAGAAATAATAAGAAATAATAAGTTTCAAAGGAATATTGAGTTATTTACCAAAAAAACTAATTATTTTCAATCCTCTCTTGAGAAAACTTCTAAAAATAGAATTTGCAGTGAGGAGTACAAAACCTTAATTATATATGAAAAAAACTTCGGAAAAGGGTCATATATATTCCTTTACTTTCAAATATTATTTATATTTACCCTCCGTGATACTTTCCGACTCTATATACCCTCGCCGTTAGACTTTTAAACAAAAATGCCCCTCTGTCTAACAGACCAGTAGGACCGAACAATCAAAGAGACACGTGGAAGCTATATACTCATTTGGATATACCCATCTATTTAGCCTAATCCATACCCTTACTCACTTGGTGTATGTTTAATTCGCGAATTTTTCTCACTGTACAAATGGATGGCTTAAAAGGATATCTTCTAATACCCCTTTTTCTTATTTTTGTACAGATCTATGTATGTGTGCGCGTTTTCCCCTAACTTTGGCATTTTTCGAGCACCTGGCATGGTCGACTCTGGAAAAATTGTTTTCTTCAGATTCGAGAAGATTGACCCATTGTTGTTGTCGTTTAAGGTGTTGGGAGCAATCTCCTCATCAGCAGAAATCATTGCGCATTGGTTTTGGTCGATTTGGACAGCCGGAACTCCATTTCCGGCCACCTGGTGCTCATCAGAGAGTTGCAGAGGTTTGGGGACGACGATTGGCACGGTGGAATAGCTAGTACGAACTAAATGAAGTGGCCGAAAATTTCTTTTTGTTCATGATAATTGTGGCCCTCTCTGTAGCTGTTGTACGAGGATTCAGTTCAAGAATCAAGTATGGGATTTTACTCGTCGACACTAATATTAATTCCGTTTAGTTTTGAACTTTGGTCAAAACAGTCCTTAGTAAACAAACGTGCCCAAACAATACTGAAAGTGAATTGCAGCAATTACCTAGCTTATGTCAGTATGTGCCAAATCGGATTTGCTGCCGTCTTGGTTTGGATTAATTTTGAAATAAAATCAAAAACCCATTTCGGATTTTCATGTTCACAGATCTGAATATTTAATAGATGTTCAGTGATTTATTGTTTAGATCTTCTAAAAATTATTTATTTGTATTAGATTCGGAGTTTAACACTTATTTCATCAAGATTTAAGAGAAGAAAACTTGAAAAGTCCATTTCTGAATAGTGAAAAGAGTTGAAGAACTCTTCAAGTTCTTCAAAATCTGGAAAAGTCCTTGTGAAAAAAAAATGAGAACAATAATTGTTGTTGTTTTCTGGGAATATGAAGTTACTTGAATCCGATTTGGGATTGTTTGGTTGTAACGGTGGTTGGAGAGACGGCAATGATGTCGGTGGTGAAGGCTAGTGTTATTCGTTGAGCTCAACTGAAATGGAGTCTGTAGGGTTTTAACTTGGTGTGATTAATTAATGACATGGCAGCTGACATGGCAGCTGACATGGATAAAATTGATGTGGTCATCTGCCACAGTGTCAAAACGTTAGGGTTAGGGGTATTTTTTCAAACTTCATTAACGGCAGGGACGAGAATGGCCGAAAAGTGTAACGGGTGGCACAAGTAACCAATAAACAATAGTAGAGGGGCAATTTTGACCCTTTGCCCTACACTAATTGGGTCCATTGAAAAGCTTTCTATCCCACATGCTTTGTATATATTGTTGTAGAAAAGAGCAGAAGAACTGAGTGTGCATTAGAAAATAATTAAAATTCTTTGGATTGAACACGGGTTCGAGCCCGTGGAAGCATCCACTAATATTTGCATTAGGGTAGATTATCCACATCACACCCTTGGGTACGGCCCTTCCTCGGACCTTGCGTCAACGCGGAATGACTTGTGCACTGGACTTCCCTCTTTGGATTGAACACGTTAATTCTATAAACAAGGCTTGGAAAAAATGAAAAAAACAATATAAGCAAAAAGAGTCTACGGCTGCCTTATCCGTGACTTGTGAGTAATGGCCAACTTCAAGTCTTGGCATTTTAATACTTGAGTTGTTAGTTGAAATGGATAATCGTTAAGACTAAATAGTGCTAACAAAGAAAGAAGAAGAAAACAGTAAAGGAAGAAGGCGAGAAGCAGCAAAGAAAAGAATACTGGAATTTGGAAGGAGGGAAAAAGATAATTTATTCATTACAGAAAAGGAATATTGTTTTGGTCGATGGGGGTTGGGTTAAGCAGCTTGGTCGGGCGTGTTATTCATTTAAGAATGAGTGGGTGTTTTTGTCCCATGACAACATGCCACGTGGATTTTTATGGTTCGGATGGTGGATTTAACGGATGAGGGGTAAAAGTAAAACTAAAGTATAACGATAGGGATGAATTTATTAGCAAACTAAAATTAACGGGGGATAAATATAACTTATTTCTAATAGTAGAGGGCTATATATAACCTTTTCCGTTTTATCTTCCTCGTCCGTCGTGACATTTCTAAAACGAAATGCTAGCTTTTGTTGTAATTAAATACAAGGAGATGGAGATCAGTATGAAAAACAGTTTAGGGCATGAAAAACATACGGTATTAGAGGAAGATGGTTAAAGGTGATGGAAGTTATAATAAGATAGCAACATTATTTTGGTCTCCCACCTGCATGTGTTCGGCACCCGCCTTGGGAGGTGCACCTTCGTGCAATCGGTTTATTTTTAAGGCTTGAACGCGAGATCTTTGATTAAAATTAAAGAATTCAAATTTATTCCATCATAATTATTGGGGGTGTAAGGAAGCACATTTTATTCTCTCTCTTACCATAATATTACTTCTATATATAATTGCCTCATATTGTGGTGGTCAATTTTTCTGTTTATATTAAAGTAAACTAAGTTATAGTAAATAATTTACGGGCATGATAAAGCTCTCTTCTGTACATACGTGGCTTTTTAACTAACATTATTGGGCAAACAAAAAATAAATAATGTACGTACTATATGCCAAAATATATATGTAGCCTGAAAAAGACATACAAACAAATCTATACCAAATAGAGTAAACGTAATAAAGTTTGAAGTATATTCTAGCGAATTGTAAACATTGGTGAGTTTTGGACCAATGTCTTTAAGGACAAGTCATTGTAAGATATATCGAACTCATAGTAGGAGCAAAAAGTTTAATAAAAGGGGAAATACAAATGCAGCCAAAGAGTAGAAAACTCTTTGACACATTTTCTCATTTAGTTTGAACCACTCAAAACAAAAGTAAAACCAGATTAAATGATGGGCACATGAGTTATATATCATTTAAGTTTCGAAATTAAAACAACTGCCACAAGTCATCACCATATTCATGCCCTGCTTTCATCAGCTAAGCCATTGAAAATGACTTCATTTAATCTGCATGGACATAGCCAACTTGAATATCAACTACTAGAAACTCACCCAATTAATAAAAAATTGCATTTAAAACTTGTACATTCCAATCAAAACAATATACATATTAACCATTTATTGATAAAAATCATCATCTTGATCATCACAATACAAGCATTTTTTTTTCCTTTTCAGTCTTTGTCCCTTTCTTTTTCTTTACCATGATTAAAAAGACGGAAAAACCCACGAGGAAGACGTAAAAAGTAGTTGAAAAATAAATCTTTCATTTAGTTTTTACGTACTAGCTAATTCATTTAGTTTTCTCTGTTCATCTCTTTCTCCTTCTCCTTCTCCTTGTCTGGAACACGACCGTTTGTTCCAGCCATCATGGCGTACTTGTCCTTCCTTGTTAAATTAGTACATTCGAAGCCAAGAGTACCACCAAGAACTTTCTGAATATAATTAGCCACTTCAATCGCTGATTTTCCACCATTACTACAATTGAGCTCAGGAGGGAGTTGATTCAAGAAAGTGATCTCATAAGTTGGCCTTGGATTCATAAAAACAAAATAAGGATCCAAGAATTTATACCCACGAACTGTCGTACCATAGAAAACACTTTGTTTCGTATTAATTGCCACTGGAACAATTCTATCAGTAAGCTCAGCAAATAATGCACTAAATCTCAACAAAAAAGGTTCCCTACAAGTAGTCCCCTCAGGACATATAACCAAATCACCTTCTTCAAGCAATTGCTTAATATGTGCAGCATCTTTCTCCCTTTCTCTTGACAATGCAACGGCTTTTATCGGCGAAATCATTTCAGAAAATTTACTAATACTATATGTAACACAACTAATTTTTCTGCCTAGTGCAACAGCTGTGACAACAGGGTCTAAGACAGTTCTATGGTTACAAACAAAAAGTACACCACGTTGACCATCTTTAGGGGGTGGAGGAGGGGTACCTTTGACAATAAGTTTAATACCAAGGATCATATAATTGTATCTGGCAATTTTTTCTGGTAAAGGAATATTAAGGTATACTCTAAGAATGGAGAGAATTATTCCTATTGGCATCCATAAGAAAGTTAAGAGTGCCATAATTGGTGTAGGCCTTTGTACTAAACGACCTTCATGGAATATGACAGGACATAAAAGTTTATTTCTTGCTAAGGGTTCGATTTTTGTTCTTGGGACCATGTACCCTTCCTGCAATAATATTCAGGCAATGAGTTAAATAGCAAAAAGACATGTACAATTTTACTTTAAAAACTTGAAAGTAACATAATTCTCAAATTTTTGAAGAGTAATTTTTAGAAAGTTTCCACTAATAGTGTAAATGAATTTTTATAGTATTGGTGCAATATATCTACTTGTTCCAAAAAGTTACTTATCTTCATCCAGTTGGTTCGTTAATTTTTAAGGTATTTTTGGGTTAACAGAAAACAACGGGCATTTTTAGCTCACGAGTAGGTGGATGGAAGGCATTTATATACCAAATTAAATCCAACATATTAGAGGCAGTTTTAGCCCTTTTTCCATTCCATTAAATATGAATTTTCATGTTTAATTACCCTTAGAATGACATGACAATGTAATTTTTTGAATTGTTAATTTATTAAAGTTAAATTTTCTTCATCAATTTGGTCCCCAAGGAGAGAGTTAGGAGAAATATTCATGGTTTTGGTAGGTAATCCTTTTAGAGGTACATCTTAAATGAAAATGTGGTGGAACAGAAAGATGTATCATGACTTGTCTATTTTACTAGTACGCTGAAATAAATGTCAACAATATAACTAAGGACGAATAATAAAGTGAGCTTATTAATAATTTTACAAAATAACAAAGCTATGTGTACGGCAAGTCATAAGATCAACCTTTTCTTTCTGGTCTTTGTCATACTAATCGTGCTCTGAAACAAAGTCTTTAGTGAAAACCCCTAAATTGGGATCACAAAAAAAAACCAGCCCATAAATATAGACACTATAATTTCTATACACTACAAAAAATTAATAAACTTTTAGCAGCAATAACTATTTACTCCAATACGTAGTCTACTTTGATTGATGTAACTAGTATCCTAATCTAATCATTTAAATTCCCATTATAATGCATGTGATGTACATGTACTACTAAAAACAGATAGGAAAAGCAAAAACAAAAAAACAAAAAAAAAAGATTTTCTTAGACAAGAGCTATCATGAATTAGCATCAAGAACAATAAAACATCTTACTAACCCACCAAAAATATAAAAATTGTAATGCCAATATAGGATCGATTTCTTTTATTCAAACTGCAATTGGCCATAGGTGGTCATTTTCGCAAAAAGGACATGAGTAAGGGCAGCCTGATCCACTAAGCTCTCGCTATGTGCGAGGTCCGTAGAAGGGCCAGACTACAAGGGTGAATTGTACGCAGTTGTACCCTGCATTTCTGTAAGAGGCTGTTTCCACGGCTTGAATCCGTAACCTTCTGGTCACATGGCAGCAACTTTATCGGTTACGCCAAGACGAAAAAGACATGAGTAACTATAGTAAAAGATATATAGGACTAAAGTTTACCTTGCATATGGACATGAAATCATGATCAGTCTCTCTATCTCCAAGTCCTAAATCAGGTACATTTGTGCCAAATTCCTTAAGAATAGCAACCCTTTTGTGCTCTCCAACAAGAACACCTGGTTTTCGAACAAAACCAGTTGCACGTCCAGATTTAGAAACTTCTAATTCTGTTCCAAGAACCTTATCAGCACCTAAGAATCTCTTGGCAAAATGTTCAACCATGATTCTTGGACTTGCAGTAACAATATATCTTTTACCAAAAGAATTGAACACTTTCCAAGTTTGTGGATGGACATCCTCGGAATAAAACTTAGGTAAAACAGCCCTCGACACGATTTCGATGTCTTTAATCTTTACTCCAACAAAGGAAATGAAGATTAAGGTTTCAATGGCAATAGACTCTGAGATAAATATGTAAATAAAGTAGACAAATGGAACAGATGCTAATAGGAATAATGCCCTTATAAGGTTACCAGCTTCTAAGGCAATAAGAAAATAATAAGGAAATGCAGTTGTTGATATCAAGAGTGTACCATCTAAATCAGAAGCAACTGTTTGATTTGATCTATTTTTTTTGCTATATTTTGAAATTGGTTCAAAATGGGGAAGAGCACCCATTATGAGAGAAGGAAGAATGAGAGATTATGTGTGTATGTGTGTGTGTTTGGGCTATGTGATCTCTTGTGAAGAGAAGGGAGGGGTTTAAAAAGAAATGAGAAAAGATGACCATGTTATAATTGTTGTTAGTCTAACCTTACTTGAAAATGTTATGTGGTTGATAGAAAGTGTTTTATTTTTTTGTTTATTTAAGTTATATATACTGATAATGTAAACAATTTGATACTATTATTAGTGCAAATTAACTATATATAGCAGGTAGTTATTCTATCTTGTAGGCTATCGAATGAAAAATCACCCGTTATTATAGATTAATTTTTGAAGGATTTGACACATACCTTACGTAATATAACCGGGGTGAGAGGTAGGGTTAGGGAAAAAGAGAACCATTATGTAAATAATGTGATATTATCATTAGTGCAACAAAACTGTATATAACGGATAGTTATTCCATCTTGTAGGTCATCGTATGAAAAATCACCCGTTATTATAGATTAACGTTCGAAGGATTTGACACGTACCTGACGTAATTATAAGAAGGCTTTTGTTGATACTTAGATTATGGTAGTTGTAGAGGAGGGGTCCAAGTAGTTGATAAGTCAATATAACAGTTCTACGTTAACATTCAATTAGCCTACTTTTTAGTTCTTAGATGCCGTCTTCGCCATGCTATTATACTTTTTCAAGGATTTATTTGATCCTCTTTTTTACCTGTCTTAATTAAACTGACATCTTCATAGTCAGTGCTCTTTCGGCTCAATAAATATCATAAGCTCAGGATTCAGGATTTTAGTACAAGATTTATAAGATCAATATAGTTTTATTTACTTTGTAGTATATAATATTACTATTTTAAGTGATCTGATAATGCAATTTTTTGTTATTTACAAATTGTATTTAAAGACGTTAAACTCTAAGCTTTACTAGTATCTTAAATAAAGTCCTTCAAAAGATCTAAAGTTAGTCAAAACAAAACAAAATAAGACATGTATTAAAATGTGGTGAATGGGAGCCTTAAGGTAATGATAAAATTGTTTCTACGTGATTTATAGGTCGTAAGTTCGAGCCGTAAAATCAGTCATTGATGCTTGTGTCGAGGTAGACTACTTATATTATACCCTTTTGAGGTGCGACCATTTCCCAAACACTACATGAACACCGAAAGCTTTGTACATAAGACTACCCTTTTTAACTTTAAAATGTGGTGGAAGTTCATTAACTCAATGGTTGAGATCAACCGAGGTAATTTTTACCACAGTAAAAGAAAGAAAAAACATTCTGTCAGAGCAGGAAATGAATGTCTCTCACAGCAACTAAAATTAGGTGTACCAAGTACTCTAATACACAGGTTTTAACTTCCCTTTTCACCAAAAATGTTGGCAATTGTGTTAGTACTATGACTTCATTGCACCTATATATATTATCCCAAAGCAAAGAAACGTTAGAAAAGTGAGACGAGAAATATTTAAAAAAGAAGAAAAAAGAACAAATTGCATTAGATATAGTTAGATGCAAGCTACGCAAGAAATTTGTTTGCTTTTGATCATATAAACTCTCAACTAACAACTATTGCGGTGAAAGAAGTAGTCAACTCAAGAATTAACAAGAGAATTTTCTTTTGTTATCAATAGTTCAGAAAGTTGGTTACTAAATTAAGGAGACCAAATCTAAAAAGATGATCTTTTTAAAAAAAAAAATTCTAAAATGCAAATAGATGCATGTATTCTCTTTGGATTTCTTGTTGACAATATGATCCCCTGCAAATAAAAAATTGAAAGAGAGAACGGGATCGGAAAAGAACAATACACACACACACACATATTTGTATTATAAAATAGTAGAAGAAAAGTATATATGGTTCAACAATTTGGCCTATTTGCCTCTTTTAGCCATTAGTGAACACTACAAGTTTCTACATTTTGGTTATAAGAAAAAGGAAACCAAATACGAAATGTTCTGAGCTAAAGCCAGAGGATAAACCAGAGAAAATCCTAATCTCGAAAAAGTTAGCTCACCAAACGGCAAAGGTTATCACTAGCTAGTCTTAATTAAATCCTTATCACTTCGTTCGCCTTTTTACCATTCGTAAGTACATTCTATAATGGATAAAATTGTAAATACAAATATAATGCTCTTATGGAAAAAACAAAAATTGATGTATGATAAAAATGAATAATTAAGAAAAGAAGAAGAAGTAGGAAACTCCTCCTTTAATTAGAATCCCTAATTGTACTCTAACAAAGAATGTAGAAACGGTCCCTTCATATCCTAGCTTATGTCACGATTTTCCTTCCGTAGGATGCTGTGACGACACCTAGCCTCTAAGACTAGGTAAGCCTAACACATACTAAATTAATAGCAAAATTTAACCACGACTAACAAATATGAAATAGAAATCTCTATACAACACTTACAATCCCAAAACCGATAGTACAAGTGTCACGACCCGAATTTCCCACCCTCGGGAGTCGTGATGGTGCCTACTCGTGAAAGCTAGGCAAGCCAACCAGTTTAACTATTTACCTTGTTTCCATTTTTAATCCGATAATAATTAAGAACCAACATTGAAATAACAACAGAATTTAAATAGGTGGAAGACTAAGTTGCAAAGTTTTAATAATACTGCTAATACCAATCTATAACAAATCTACCCAAGACTGGTGTCACAACTTCACAGACTGTCTAAGTGTACTACAAATAAAGGTCTGAAGGAAATAACACAACTCTGTCTCTGGAAATACATGAAAGAAACAAGAATAATAGATAGAAGGAGACGCCAAGGCCTGCGGACGCCTACAAGACTACCTCGGGTCGCCTGATGAACACGAAACAGCTATCTCACTGCGGTCCGTAATCTACAGCAATGGGATCTGCACAAAAGAGTGCAGTGTGTAGTATCAGCACAACCGACCCCATGTGCTGGTAAGTGCCTGGGCTAACCCCAGCGAAGTAGTGACGAGGCTAGGACAAGACTACCAAATAAATCTGTGCAGTTAAATCATATACAGCGGAAATAAAGGCAGATATTTACAGTTAAAGAGGGGAGGGGGAAAACATGCTGCGGGGAGTATCAGATAACAACAGAATACCAAAGAGTAATATAGAGAAATCGAAATTCAATTGCTAACAAGAATAAGAGAAACAAACACAGTATTCTAACAAGAATAAGAGAAACAAATACAGTATTCACTTTCATCTCTTTATTGTTGCAGGCGTGCAACCGGATCCCATTTCGAATATCTTGTTGCAGGCGTGCAACCCGATCCCATTTCATATATCTTGTTGCAGGCGTGCAACCCGATAGGCGTGCAACCCGATCCCATTTCATATACCTTGTTGCAGGCGTGCAACCCGCTCCCATTTCATATATTACCGTTGCAGGCATGCAACCCGCTCCCATTTCATATATTTCAGTTACAGGCGTGCAACCCGCTCCCATTTCATATATTCCGTTGCAGGCGTGCAACCCGCTCCCATTTCACATATTACCGTTGCTGGTGTGCAACTCGCTCCCATTTCACATATTACCGTTGCAGGCGTGCATTCCGCTCCCATTTCTTTATCAACACCAACCAAAAGAATCCCAGCAAGGGAACAATAATATTAAAACAAATATTCCGGCAAGGGAACAATAATGATAATAACATCACGGCAAGGGAACTACAATGATAACAACATCCCGGCAAGGGAACAATAATGATAATAGCATCCCGGCAAGGGAACAATAATAAAATCCTCATATGAAACGCAATAAACCATAACGGAGGCATAATAATTACAATACAAGACTCGCGGGCATGCTTGACACCGACGTATAGATACTCGTCACCATGCCTATACGTCGTACTCCACAATTAACACGTAACAAATAAGACTCGACTCCTAATCCCTCAAGCTAAGGTTAGACCAAACACTTACCTCGATGCCACGAACATAATTCACGTCTCAACTATCGTTTTACCCCTTGATTTCACCACCAATTAGCTCGTATCTAGTCACAAGTTACTAAATTACATCAATAAACGCTAAATGAATCAATTCCAATGCATGAAAATGAATTTTCCAAAGTTTTACCCAATAAGTCAAAAATTGCCCCCAGGCCCACATGGTCAAAACCCGAGGTTCGAACCAAAACCCGATTATCCATTCCCCCACGAACCCAAATACATAATTTATTTTGAAATCGGACCTCAAATCGAGGTCCAAATCCCCAATTTTTGAAAAACCTAGGTTCTACCCAAAACACCCATTTTCCCCATGAAAATCATTGATTTTGAGTTGAAATCATGTTAAAAGATGTTAATGATTGAAGAAAACGAGTTAAAATTGACTTACAATCGATTTGGAAGAAGAGTTGTCTTTGAAAAATCGCCCAAGAGTGTTTTGGTTTAGAAAGAGTGTGAAAAATGGGAGATTTTCGGCCAAGTTATAAAATTGCAGGTTGCGGATATGGGAATTGCGACCAGGGCTCGCAATTGCGAACCCCGACCCCTGCTAGGTTCGCATTTGCGAAGGGGGTTCTCGCATTTGCGAGTTGGGAATTGCGAAGATTGCGTCGCATTTGCGACTACCGGTTAGGAGGGGAGTCATCGCATTTGCGATGGATTTCCTCGCAATTGCGAGGTAGCTGGCCTGGGCCATTGATCGCATTTGCGACAAGGCCTTCGCATTTGCGAGCCAGTCTTCGCAAATGCGAAGCCTGTAGGCTTGCAATGCACAGCTGAAAGTCTGCAATCTCCTCAAGTCCAAAATCCACCCTGTGGCCTATCCAAAACTCATCCGAGCCCTCGGGGCTCCAAACCAAACATGCACACCAACCTAAGAACATCATACGGACTTGCTCATAAATTCAAATCACTAAAATAACATCAACAACTATGAATTTAACATCAAAATCATGAAATTGCTCAAGAACTTCAAATTTTCCATGTTTCTCAAAAACTATCTGATTCACGTCGTTTCTAGTCCGTTTCTTACCAAATTTCACAGACTTATCTTAAATCACATATAAGACCTATACTGGGTGCCGGAACCAAAATACGGGCCCGATACTGTCAAGTTTTAATCATATTTCATTTCCAAAACTAATAAATAATTTCAGAAAATAATTTTCTTTAAAAATTCATTTCTCGGGCTTGGGACCTCGGAATTCGATTCCGGGCATATGCCCAAGTCCCATATTTTCCTACGGACCCTTCGGGATCGTCAAATCACGGGTCCGGGTCCGTTTACCCAAA
Organism: Nicotiana attenuata; assembly: GCF_001879085.1. Classification (NCBI taxonomy): domain Eukaryota; kingdom Viridiplantae; phylum Streptophyta; class Magnoliopsida; order Solanales; family Solanaceae; genus Nicotiana; species Nicotiana attenuata. The sequence goes on along the minus strand of NC_031995.1, from coordinate 73,427,718 downwards.
ATGTTGACCGAAGTCAAATTAATTTATTTTAATGTCAACATTCACCATTTTTCACATATTTTCACATATAGGTTTTCCAGCTACGCGCCCGGACTGCGCACGCAAATTGAGGTGAGATAAAAAGGAGGATTTTAGGCCTTGGAACATTGAATTTGTTTCTAGAACAAGTGATGACATTTTGGGTCATCACATCCTCCACCTCTAAAATAACTGTTCGTCCTCGAACGGACATAAGAAGGAAGTACCTGAGTCGGGGAAAAGATAGGGATAACGGCTCTGCATATCGGACTCGGACTCCCACGTCGATGCCTCAGCAGGCTGTCCTTTCCATTAAACACGAACACAAGGAAAACTCTTCGATCTCAACTGACGAACCTGCCGGTCTAGAATAGCTACCGGCTCCTCCTCATAAGACAAGTCCTTGTCCAACTGGACAGTGCTGAAGTCTAACATGTGGGATGGATCGCCGTGATATTTCCGAAGCATGGACACATGAAACACTGGATGCACGGCTGATAAGCTCGGCGGCAATGCAAGTCTATAAGCCACCTCTCCCACTCGATCAAGAATCTCAAACGGGCCAATGAACGTAGGGCTAAGCTTGCCCTTCTTCCCAAATCTCATCACGCCCTTCATAGGCGACACCCGAAGCAATACCTGCTCACCGACCATGAATGCCAAATCTCGGACCTTACGGTCGGCATAACTCTTTTGCCTGGACTGAGCTGTACGAAGACTATCCTGAATGATCGTGACCTTGTCCAAGGCATCCTGTACTAGATCCATACCCAACAACCGAGCCTCTCCCGGCTCAAACCATCCAACCGGCGACCGACACCGCCTACCATACAAAGCCTCATAAGGAGCCATCTGGATACTCGACTGGTAGCTGTTGTTGTAGGCAAACTCCGCTAAAGGCAAGGTCTGATCACACGAGCCTCCAAAGTCAATGACACAAGCTCGGAGCATATCCTCCAAAATCTGAATAGTCCGCTCGGACTGCCCGTCCGTCTGAGGATGAAATGCTGTGCTCAACTCAACCCGTGTGCCCAATTCTCACTGAACTGCTCTCCAAAAATGTGAGGTAAACTGCGTACCTCGATCCGAAATGATAGACACGGGCACACCATGAAGATGAACAATCTCCCGGATGTAGATCTCAGCTAATCTCTCGAAAGAATAGGAGACTGCCACAGGAATGAAATGTGCTAACTTGGTCAGCCTATCAACAATAACCCACACTGCATTGAACTTCTTCTGAGTCCGTGGGAGTCCAACAACGAAGTCCATAGTGATACGCTCCCACTTCCACTCAGGAGTCTCAATCTTCTGGAACAAACCACCAGGCCTCTGATGCTCGTACTTAACTTGTTGACAATTCAAACACCGAACCACATATGCAACGATATCCTTCTTCATTCTCCTCCACCAGTAATGCTGCCGCAAATCCTGATACATCTTCGCAGCGCCCGGATGAATAGAGTACCGGGAGCTATGAGCCTTCTCTAAAATCAACTCTCGGAGTCCATCAACATTAGGCACACAAACTCGAACCTGTAATCTCAAAAGTCCATCATCACCTAAGGTAACCTGCTTGGCACCTCCGTGCTGCACCGTGTCTCTGAGGACACATAAATGAGGATCATCATACTGCCGAGCTCAGATACGCTCCAATACTGAAGAACAAGTGACGGTGCAAGCTAACACACGGCTGGGCTCAGAAACATCCAACCTCATGAACTGATTGGCCAAAGCCTGAACATCCAAGGCAAGCGGTCTCTCACCGACCGGTATATAAGCAAGACTGCCTATACTGGCTGACTTCCTACTCAAAGCATCGGCCACCACATTGGCCTTCCCCGGATGTTATAAGATGGTGATATCGTAGTCTTTCAACAACTCCAACCACCTTCTCTGCCTCAAGTTTAGCTCCTTCTGCTTGAACAAATACTGCAAACTCTTGTGATCCGTGAACACCTCACATGCCACGCCATACAGATAATGCCTCCAAATCTTCAACGCGTGAACAATGGATGCTAACTCCAAATCATGAACCAGATAGTTTTTTTCATGAATCTTCAACTGCCACGAAGCATAGGCAATGACCCTGCCATCCTGCATCAATACCGCACCAAGTCCAATACGAGATGCATCACAATAAACGGTATAAGGCCCTGAACCTGTGGGTAAAACCAACACCGGTGCCGTAGTCAGAGCTGTCTTGAGCTTCTGAAAGCTCGCTCACACTCGTCCGACCATTTGAACTGGGCACCCTTCTGGGTCAACCTGGTCATCGGGGCTGCAATAGATGAAAACCCCTCTACGAACCGACGATAGTAGCCTGCCAATCCCAAGAAACTCCGGATCTCTGTAGCTGATGCTGGTCTAGGCCAGTTCTTGACTGCCTCAATCTTCTTCAGATCAACCTGAATACCCTCTGCTGACACAACATGACCCAGGAATGCAACTGAACTCAACCAGAACTCACATTTCGAAAACTTAGCATACAACTGACTATCCCTCAAAGTCGGAAGAACCACTCTAAGATGTTGCTCGTGCTCCTCCCGGCTGCGAGAATATATCAAAATATCATCATTTAAGAATATCATGTATAAATCCAAGTAAGGCCTGAACACTCGGTTCATCAAATCCATAAAAGCTTCTGGGGCATTTGTCAACCCGAATGACATCACCAAGAACTCATAATGCCCGTACCGAGTGCGGAAAGATGTCTTAGGGACATCGGATGCCCTAATCCTTAACTGATGGTAGCCAGATCTCAAGTCAATCTCCGGAAATACCTTGGCACCCTGAAGCTGATCAAACAAATTATCAGTCCTCGGCAATGGATACTTATTCTTGATTGTAACCTTGTTCAACTGCCGGTAATCGATACACATTCTCATCGATCCGTCCTTCTTCTTAACAAACAACACCGGTGCACCCCAAGGCGAAACACTCGGTCTAATGAAACCCTTCTCAAGCAAGTCTTGCAACTGCTCCTTCAACTCTTTCAACTCAGGCGGGGCCATACGATACGGCGGGATAGAAATGGGCTGAGTGACCGGAGCCAAATCAATGCAAAAGTCAATATCCCTGTCGGGTGGCATACCCGGCAGGTCTGAAGGAAATACCTCAGGAAACTCGCAAACAACGGGCACAGAATCAATAGGAGGAACCTCAGCACTAGAATCACGAACATAGGCCAAATAGGCCAAACACCCTTTCTCGACCATACGACGAGCCTTCATATAAGAGATAACACTGTGGGTAGAATGACCAGGAGTCCCTCTCCACTCTAAATGAGGTAAACCAAGCAAGGCTAAGGTCACAGTCTTGGCATGACAGTCCAAGATAGCGTGGTAAGGTGATAACCAATCCATTCCCAATATGACATCAAAATCAACCATGTCCATAAGAAGCAAATCTACACGAGTCTCAAGACCTCCAATTACAACTATACATGAACGATAGACTCAATCTACCATAATAGAATCACCCACCAGGGTAGACACATAAACAGGAGCACTCAAAGAATCACTAGGAATGACCAGATACGGTGCAAAATAAGATGACACATAGGAGTATGTAGACCCTGGATCAAATAAAATTGAGGCATCTCTGCTACAAACCAGAACAGTACCTGTAATAACTGCATCAGAAGCCTCAGCCTCGGGCCTGGCTGGAAGAGCATAACATCGGGGCTGGGCCCCACCACCCTGAACTACATCTCTGGGACAGCCTGCTGGTGGCTGGCCTCCACCTCTAGCGGCCTGAGCTCCACCTCTAATACCTCTACCTCCACCTCTAGCACATCTACCCCCACATTTAGCTGGCTGGGCGGGCTGTGGAACACTCGGTGCCTGAACCATGGCACGGGAACCCCGATGCTGAGAGTTACTCGGTGCTCGAGGGCAATACCTAGCAATNATGTGACCTCGCCATCGCGGAAGACAGAGTGAAATTATAGCACTGAGAACCAAACCGCACGACAGGAAAGAATACAGACGTCTCCGTACCGATCCCTCAGACTTTACTAAGCTTGTCTGTGAACTGTGAGACCCATGTAACCTAGAGCTCTGATACCAACTTGTCACGACCCGGATTTCCCACCCTCGGGAGTCGTGATGGTGCCTACTCGTGAAAGCTAGGCAAGCCAACCGGTTTAACTATTTACCTTGTTTCCATTTTTAATCCGATAACAATTAAGAACCAAAATTGAAATAACCACAGAATTTAAATAGGTGGAAGACTAAGTTGCAAAGTTTTAATAGTACTGCTAATACCAATCCAAAACAAATCTACCCAAGACTGGTGTCACAACTTTACAGACTGTCTAAGAGTACTACAAATAAAGGTCTGAAGGAAATAACACAACTCTGTCTCTGGAAATACATGAAGGAAACAAGAATAATAGATAGAAGGAGACGCCAAGGCTTGCGGACGCCTGCAGGACTACCTCGAGTCGCCTGATGAACACGAAACAACTATCTCACTGCGGTCCGTAATCTACAGCACTGGGATCTGCACAAAAAGAGTGCAGAGTGTAGTATCAGCCCAACCGACCCCATGTGCTGGTAAGTGCCTGGCCTAACCCCGGCGAAGTAGTGACGAGGCTAGGACCAGACAACCAAATAAACCTGTGCAGTTAAATCATATACAACGGAAATAAAGGCAGATATTGGGAGGGGGAAAACATGCTGCGGGGAGTATTAGATAACAACAGAATACCAAAGAGTAATGTAGAGAAATCTAAATTCAATTGCTAACAAGAATAAAATAAACAAACACAGTATTCTAACAAGAATAAGAGAAACAAACACACTATTCACTTTCATCTCTTTCTAGTTGCAGGCGCGCAAACCAATCCCATTTCGAATATCTTGTTGCAGGCGTGCAACCCGATCCCATTTCATATATCTTGTTGCAGGGGTGCAACCGGATCCCATTTCATATACCTTGTTGCAGGCGTGCAACCCGCTCCCATTTCATATATTACCGTTGCAAGCGTGCAACCCGTTCCCATTTTATATATTTCCGTTACAGGTGTGCAACCCACTCCCATTTCGTATATTTCCATTGCAGGCGTGCAACCCACTCCCATTTCACATATTACTGTTGCATACATGCAATCCGCTCCCATTTCACATATTGCCATTGCAGGCGTGCAACCCGCTCCTATTTTTTTTATCAACACCAATCAAAAGAATTCCGGCAAAGGAACAATAATATTAAAATAAACATCCCGGCAAGGGAGCAATAATGATAATAACATCCCGGCAAGGGAACTACAATGATAACAACATCCCTGCAAGGGAACAATAATGATAATAGCATCCCGGCAAGGGAACAATACTAAAATCCTCATATGAAACGCAATAAACCACGACGGAGGCATAATAATTACAATACAAGACTCACGGGCATGCTTGCCACTGACGTCTAGATACTCGTCGCCATGCCTATACGTCGTACTCCACAATTAACACATAACAAATAAGACTCGACTCCTAGTCCCTCAAGCTAAGGTTAGACCAAACACTTACCTCGATGCCACGAACATAATTCACGTCTCACTATCGCTTTACCCCTTGATTTCACCACCAATTCGCTCGTATCTACTCACAAGTTACTTAATTATGTCAATAAACGCTAAATGAATCAATTCCAATGCATGAAAATGAATTTTCCAAAGTTTTACCCAAAAAGTCAAAAACCGCCCCCGGGCCCACATGGTCAAAACCCGAGGTTCGAACCAAAACCCGATTATCCATTCCCCCACGAACCCAAATATATATTTTGTTTTGAAATCGGACCTCAAATCGAGGTCCAAATCCCCAATTTTTGAAAAACCTAGGTTCTACCCAACACACCCATTTTCCCCATGAAAATCATTGATTTTGAGTTGAAATCATGTTAAAAGATGTTAATGATTGAAGAAAACGAGTTAAAATTGACTTACAATCGCTTTGGAAGAAGAGTTGTCTTTGAAAAATCGCCCAAGAGTGTTTTGGTTTTGAAAGAGTGTGAAAAATGGGAGATTTTCGGCAAAGTTATAAAATTGCAGGTTGCAGATATGGGAATTGTGACTAGGGTTCGCAATTGCGAACCCCGACCCCTCCTAGGTTCGCATTTGCGAAGGGGGTTTTAGCATTTGCGAGTTGGAAATTGCGAAGATTGTGTCGCATTTGCGACTACTGGTTAGGAGGTGAGTCATCGCATTTGCGATGGATTTCCTCGCAATTGCGAGGTAGCTGGCCTGGGCCATTGATCGCATTTGCGACAAGGCCTTCGGATTTGCGAACTCGCATTTGCGAGCCACGAAGCCTGCAGACCTGCAATGCACAGCTGAAAGTCTGCAATCTCCTCAAGTCCAAAATCCATCCCGTGACCTATCCAAAACTCACCCGAGCCCTCGGGGCTCCAAACCAAACATGCACACCAACCTAAAAACATTGTACAGACTCGCTCGTGCATTCAAATCACTAAAATAACATCAACAACTATGAAATTAGCATCAAAATCATGAAATTTCTCAAGAACTTCAAATTTTCCATTTTACTCCAAAACTATCCGATTCACGTCGTTTCAAGTCCGTTTCTTGCCAAATTTCACAGACTTATCTTAAATCACATATAAGACCTGTACCGGGCGCCGGAACCAAAATACGGGACCGATACCATCAAGTTTTAATCATAGTTCATTTCCAAAACTCATAAATAATTTCAGAAAACAATTTTCTTTAAAACTTCATTTCTCGGGCTTGGGACCTCGGAATTCGATTCCGGGCATACGCCCATGTCCCATATTTTCCTACGGACCCTACGGGACCGTCAAATCACGGGTCCGGGTCCGGGTCCGTTTACCCAAAATGTTGACCGAAGTCAAATTAATTCATTTTAAAGTCAAAATTTACCATTTTTCACAGATTTTCACATATAGGCTTTCCGGCTACGCGCCCGGACTGCGCATGCAAATCGGCGATAGTAGACTCCCCCACTTGACAAAGCCATAGAATAAAACATCCGATAACTTACAATAACCATACCCCATTACTGCCATAATACCACCGTGAGGTTCAACTAAATCCTTCATAAACCCACGTAACACAATCCATATAATACCTCAAATCACTTGCAAATCTCGCATTCACCCTCGTGACGATCATGTCAAATACTACAACCGATCCAAACTCAAATCGCACAACTATAACCCATTGGTGGAAAAGAAAGCCTCCACACAACATCATAAAAATCACACATCTGTAGATTACCTCGCAGGTTATAACCCACCTACTTAGCCCCAAACTGACATCTCTTTATACTCTTTCGTGGCCACAACTACTATGTAATCGCTCAATTTTCTTGGGTCTGAACTCACCAACAAGGCATGAGAACCTAATTCGTTCCACGGTTAAACAACATGAAAGATCCTCCAATACTCTCATAACTCGAAACTATACACCACATCAAGACAGAAATCAAGCACCCAATAGTCTTTTTTTACCTCAAGCAAACTCTTCTCGTCACTTTCAATCAATCTGAACACATCCTGCAGTCACATCCTACTCATCATATAGCCATCCAATCATCCATCGAGCCATAATTCCACTAATAGGGAGACTACCGGACGTATAAGTCTAAAAGCACGTGCTCACACAACCAAAATCCTCGTGCTCAAGCTACAATCAAAACTCGGCCTCATGTCCTCCAGACTGGCCTATCATCATCATACCAAAATCACATCTCGCACCTCATCCATGGAATCACAATCCGTCGATGCAACACTGATACCGAGCGCTCACATGCGCATACGAATGCATGGAAAGAATTCAAAGAGTTATGTTTCAAACTGAATCAATTTCGCACGATAAGGAAAGAAAGATGGGAAATTATCAACGCCCTGTAGCCTCTCGAAGATAGGTATGGACGTCATCATACCGATTCGCAAGACTCTACTAGACACTTTCTCATGACTCGTAGAACCTATGAACCTAGAGCTCAGATACCAACTTGTCACGAACCAAAATTCAACTAGCTGTGATGGCACCTAACCCAGCCCGCTAGGTAAGCCAGTTAACAACAAAGCAGTTCAAATGATATTTCTTAAGAGAATAAATGATAATACAGCAAAACTATTATACAGAGAATCCCCAAGGACTGGTAGTACAAATCATGAGCTTCTAACATTTAGAGTTTAGAAAGCTAGTATGAAATAAGTACATCATTTGTCCGAATGTAGATAAACAGATTTTTAAATGTCTAGTGCTACCATGAACAAGAGGCATCTGTAACTGGAACGCAGGTACGTCTTCAATGCTAGCTTCCATCATGCACCACAACATCAACATCCAAATCTCCGCGCAAGATGCAGAATTATAGTATGAGTACAACTGACCCCATGTACTCAATAAGTAACAAACCTAACCTTAGGTTGAAAGAAGTGACGAGCTGGGACAAGGGTCGGAGTCCGACTCCAATAACCAGTAACAGTTCATAACGATATAATGAAAGTAACACAACTAATAACTCTAAGAAAAAATCTCATCAAAAAAATAGTCATTTGCTTTTCAAGTATTACAATAAAACTCAAATCCTTTGCCGAAATCACCAAAAATATGAGTAAGTATGAAAACTGTGATTTTTCTTTCCAAAACTTTTCCACAGGTAAATGTTTCATTATCAAATGGAATGAGGAAAATACATCTCTAAGCCTACATGTCAATGTGTATGTGAATTCATGAATGACGTGATACCGTACAACATGAGGAGAGTGCGTCTCTATGCCTATATGCCAAGTCGCATGTCAAATGCGATAGAACATAGTGAACAGCCATATAAATACTCTCAGAGTATCAATCCACTCAGTCCTCCCAGTCACTCAGTCCTCCCAATCACTCAGTACTCACAGTCACTCAGTAAAGCTAAGGAGAATAAGGAACTCAAAACAATACTTACAATGACACACTAATAACAACAATATTTAACAGGAAGCGGTCAGGTGATAATGCTGTGGTGTAAGCTGAACACAGTCTAAGTCCGATGAAACCAAATAAAGGAAAACCGGTAAGAACTCACTAAGAACAACCGCTATCACACCATATTTTGTTCAAGCATTTCCACGCGATACCGGACCTCATAATCACAGCTTATGGATCCAATTCTTAAAACCTAATCACTTGGAATCTTGTGCCCACATTACAATTCATAATCGCACGGATGACTCATGGGCCAATAGAACATTCCTCACTCAGAAGGCAAGTAGACAAGAGTACGTACAATGGTTAATGATGCCAAGAGTCCTCTTTTAAAACCGATATGGGTGATCTAACTATGTGTATGCTTGTGCAAGTGTTCTACCACAATTTCAGTCAACAAATAAGAGAAGAGACAATGAATGGCACATAAGAAATGACCACCACGAAATGTACAATGTTATAAAAGAAGCAATGAAGTTTGAAAAAGCGACCATCAAAACAAGATTAGCTACATAGAACTAAGCAAATAGAGGAATACGGAGGAAAATAATTAGTAGTATGATAAGGAAAACAACTGTGATGACCCAAAAGGTCATCTCTTGTTTTGAAAGTCAAATCTATGTCCTGAGGTCTTAAAAACCTCCTTTCGTTCCACCTCGATTTGTGTGCGCAGTCCGGGCGTATATCCGGAAAGCTCTTATGTGAAAATTTTGATAAAAGTGCTAATTTTGCCTTTAAAATTGAATTTAAGTTGACTTCGGCCAACATTTTGGGTAAACAGACCCGGACCCGTGATTTGACTGTCCCGGAGGGTCTGTAGAAAAATATAGGACTTGTGTGTGTGCACAGAATTGAATTCTGAGGTCCCTAGCCTGAGAAATGAATTTTTGAAAGAAATTGTTTAACTAAGAGTTTATGGAAATTTAAAAATGTTTGAATTTGATGGTATCGGGCCCGTATTTTGGTTCCAGAGCCCGGTACAGGTTTATTATGATATTTAATTTGTGCCTGTGAAATTTGGTAAGAAACGGAATTCATATGACGTGAATCGGACCCTCGGTTGTGAAATGGAAACTTTAAGAGTTCTTGAAAGTTTCATTGATTTTGGTGTTAAATTCATTGTTCAAGATGTTATTTTGGCGATTTGATTGCATGAACAAGTCCGTATGATGTTTTTAGAGTTGTGCGTATGTTTGGCTAGGAGCCCTGAGGGCTCGGTGAGTTTCGGATAGGCTTCGGGGTGTTTTTGACTTAGCAAAATCTGGTATGATTGCTGATGCTGGTGTCTGTTGCACCATGCATCGGGATCGCGTGGTCACTCCCGCGATCGCGAAGGGGAAACTGGGCTGGGAAGGATTTTACCCTATGCGAACGCGAGACCAAGGTCGCGAACGCGGAGCATTGGGGGGACTGCTCTACGCGAACGCGACCGGTCAACCGCGAACGCGTAGCTTTAGGATGGGATGGTCAGGGAACATAGGGAAACCTACGCGAACGCGACCCCTATATTGCGAACGCGAAGGCAGGGTTGGGCTAAACCTTCACGAACGCGTAGCTTTTCCCGCGATCGCGTAAGTCCTCAGTAGGTAGCTCTTCGCGAACGCGACAGTGCTCACACGAACGCGATGAACACTGTCACCCAGCACTTAAAACAGTAGCAGAACGGGAATTTAGACCACAACTTCATATTTTCAAAACTAGAGAGCATTGAGGCGATTTTCAAGAGGCAAGTTCTTCTCCAAAGTATTGGTATATGATTCTAAACCTTTTTCTTTCAATTTCCCTTTACATTTCATTAATCTTCATCCAAAAATCTAGGGTTTCTATGGTAGAAATTGGGAATTTGGATAGATTAGGGCTTTTTGAATAATTGGAATTTAGACCTCGTTTTGGGGTCGGATTTCGAAACTAATTGCATATTCGGGCTCGTGGGTGAATGGGTGATCGGGTTTTGGTTCGAACCTCGAGTTTTGACCAAGGGGCTCGGGGTCGATTTTTTGGCTTTTTGGGGAAAATGATAGAAAACCTATAATTTAGCATTGGAGTTGAATTCTTTAGCATTTATTGATGTTGTTAAATTAAATTGGGTTAGATACAAGTTAATTGGAAGTGGAATCAAAAGGAAAAGCGCTATTTGAGGCTTGAGTTTGGCCGTGGAATTCGAGGTAAGTGTTTGGTTTGACCTTAGCTTGAGGGAATATGTGTTAGTGTCGAGTACGACGTATAAGTGAGGTGACGAGTATCTATACGTTGGTGTCAAGCATGCTCGTGAGTCTTATATTAAGATTGTTGTGGTTTTTATTATGTATTGTAATTGTTGAAATTGATGATTAGTACTGTGGTATAATGTTTATGATAAATTCTTGGTAGTTGACTATTGTCGAGTATTGGTTCTAGCTGAGGTTTATTTGTGAAGTAATTGTTGAAACTAGTTTTGTTATAGTTGATTCCTTTCCCGGGATGATATTGTTTCTGTTGTTGACTCCCTTGCCGGGACGGTATTGTTTCTATTTGATGTTTCTATTGTGGATTCCGTTGCCGGGATGTTATCATTGTATTTGTTTGGGTGAGGAAGAGTGTAAAGCACGAAGGGTGATGCCGTGCATGAGATTATGAGAGAGTGTTAATGCACGAAGGGTGATGCCGTGCCGATATTGTGAGGATTAATGCACGAAGGGTGATTTCGTGCTATATTAATGATATTAAAAGCACGAAGGGTAATGCCGTGCCATTTCTGTTGATTTCTATAGTGAGGTCGAGAGTAAAAGCACGAAGGGTCATGTCGTGCACTTGTTTTTGTGTTATTAATACCGTTGCTTTAAGTTTGATATTTACTTTGTCGCCCTGCTTTATATCTGTTATAACTTGATAACCCTCTCAGCATGTTTTCCCCTTTACCCTCCTGTTATGTTTAATTCTTGTTATTATTGTTTCCGGGATATGATTTAATTGCACAGGTTATTTGGTTGTTGTGTCCTAGCCTCGTCACTACTTCGCCGAGGTTAGGCTCGACACTTACCAGTACATGGGGTCGGTTGTACTGATGCTACACTCTGCACTCCTTTGTGCAGATCCCGGTACTGGACCCTACGGACCGTAGAATGAGGTTGCTGCCTTCAGTCCAGTGGAGACCCGAGGTAGTCCTACAGGCGTCTGCAGGCCTTGGCGTCCCCTTCTATCAGATTTCCATTCTGTTTTTATCTATTACTGAGACAAACTTGTATTTTTCTTGTTCGGACCACTACTTGTAGTATTCTTAGATAGTCCGTGATATTGTGACACCAGTCCTGGGTGGATTTCTATTTTGGGATTTCGTACTAGTATTACAATAAACTGCTAAATTCTGTTCTTCCGCATTTTATTCCGCTGTTTATGTTATGTTATCTTGTAAATTGCTGAAAGATAAAAGAAAAAGGGTAAAATAATCAGCAACGTTGGCTTGACTAGCAGGTTCAATGTTAGGCACCATCACGTTCCCGACGGTGGGAAATTCGGGTCGTGACAACAACAATCAAAAACAAGTGCACAGAAAAGGGGAAATAACAACAGAGCCCTCCCGAGGTACCCCCTCATAGTCTCAAATAGTAAAATGAATTACAACTTTCCTTATATCACCGCGGGAGTCTTTATATTTAGTTTCGAAAATCATTTTCCCAAAATATCATCCCGCGTTTTATCCCACCTTGTCACACCGCATGGCTTCTATTAGTTCCCCTACTAGCCACACGTTTCAAGCTCGGCTTATCTCACCGCATGCGTTTCAACACCCAGACCATACCACCGCATGCATATCAATAACATCAGCACGAAAGAAACCTCGTGCAACACAATAACATCCTCATGGAAAAATCTCGTGCAAACACAATAATAACCGCACGGTAGAAATCCCGTGCCAACACACTAACAACCACACAGTAGAAACCTCGTGCAAATACAATAACAACTGCACGGCAGAAACCTCGTGCCAACACAATAACAACCGCACGGCGGAAGCCTCGTGCAAACAACATAACCATTCTCACAATAAAACACGGTTGCCAAAACATAGCAGCTCAAACAAATGACTTTCACAATATGTGCCCACATGACACAACATTTCCTCAAAACAGTTTCAGTATCACAACCACACATAGCCCTCGTCTTAACAACACTGAATACAAAAGCAACAACGACAATAACCCGAGAATACGGAAAGTAAACCAACTCAGTAACTTCAGAATACAAAGGAAATGGAAGAACGAGCTCACTAAGAAGGACACAACAGGGAAATAATTGTCTCAACAAGAATAGCTCAACAAGGAAGAGATAATATGTGGCAATGATTCTACAAAAGTAAAATTCGACGATAAGAGAGATAACACAAATCTATATTTCCAAATAAGGATAAGTCAACAATGATAAGGGATAACAAAATTTCATTTTAGGTTGAGTAATTATGGAGGAGGTACAACAAACTCAATTAAGGATAAGTAATTATGGAAAAGATAATAATAACTTCAATTAAGGATAAGCAATTAGGGAAGGATAGCATGGCAACAAAAAAGGTAACAACTTCAGTTAAGGCACATAAGAATTTAATAGAAAATAAGGGTGGAACATGAATCAATTAATTCCAGTTAAGACACGTAAAGGTGAAACTAGTAAATGAGGATTTAACATGGCAAAACAACTTCATATCTAAGGAACATAAGAACCTAAGAGCCCTATACTGTCAAATTTCAACAAATAAGTCCGGGCACGTACTCATCACCTTGCGTACACGGCGTTCACATGACACAAATAGCATAAATGACCCGAATCCTAAGGGGTAGTCCCCCCCCCCCCCTCCCGCAACTTTAAGCAAGATACTTACCTCAAAGAAGCTAGACCGTTATTCAAAAATGACCTTCTCGAGTGAAATAACCTACGGACGGCTCAGATCTAGCCAAAATAACTTCAAATAATAAAGAAAACTCATTGGAAACAATTTCGGATAATAAAGCTTCAATCTTTAACAAAAACTAAAAAGTCAACCCAAAAGTCAAACTGCAGGCCCGTACCTCGAAACCCGATAAAATTCACAAAACCCGAACACCCATTCTGATACGGGCTCAACCATACCAAAATTATCACATTCCGATGTGAATTCGTCTTTCAAATCATCATTTTATATTTTGAAAGATTTCTTAAAAAATTCCCATTTCCCTCAACTCAAAACACTAATTATAAGATAAAAATAAAGATGGGATCATGGAATATAATAAATTCTGGGTGAAGAAAACTTACCCCAATTATTTTCTTGAAAAACCTACGAAGAATCGCTCAAAAACCGAGGTCTACAACTCAAGATATGGTAGAAATGGCCAAACCCTCGATGTTGGAAAAATATATCCTGCTGCCCAGGTAACATGTATCGCGATCCTGAAGATATGTATGCGATCGTGAAGAAGAAAAATATCACCTGCCAAAAAATATGCTACGCGAATGCAAATGGCACTCTGCGAACGCGAAGGCTAACACTCATGGCCTTCCCCAGCCTGGTCGCCCACTACGCGTTCGCGAAACAACAAATGCAGACACGATGAAGTAGAACTCCCACTTTCGCGATCACGAACCTTTAGCTGCGAATGCGAAGAACATTTTCTGCTAGCTTCCAAATTACACTACGCAAACGCGGCTGTTTCATCGTGAACACGGTGAAGAACACTAGATACCAGCAAATCAGCAGTCCAACATCATGGAGAAATCGCCCGGCCCCATCCGAAATACACCCGAGGCCCCGAACCCTATCCGAACATACCAACTAGCTCCAAAACATAACACAGACCTACTTGAGGCCTCAAATCACATCAAACAATGTCGAAACTACGAATCATACCACGAATCGAACTTGTGAATCTTCAAATCTTCCAACTTTCCAAACTCGTGCCGAAACATGTCAAATCAACCCGGAATGACGTCGAATTTTGCATACAAGTCCCAAATGACATAACGGAGCTAATTCAACTCTTGGAATTGCATTCCGACCCCGATATAAGCAAAGTCAACTCTCGGTCAAACCTCTCAACCTTCCAAAACGTTAACTTTTCATTTTTCACCGAAATGCTTCGAACTACCCTACGGATCTCCAAATCCAAATCCGGACGCACTCCTAAGTCCAAAATCACCACATGAAGCTATTGGAATCACCAAAACACCATTTCAGAGTCGTCTACACAAAGTCAAAACTCCGGTCAACTCTTACCGCCTAAGCTTCTAAAACAAGAATCCTTCTTCCAAATTGATCCTAAATCATCCGAAAACGGAACTCGGCCATACACGCAAGTCATAACACATAATAGAAAGCTGCTCAAGACCTTTTGTCGCCGAACAGGACGTTAAGTTCTCAAAATTACCGGTCGTATCGTTACATTCTCCCCCTCGTAATCAAACGTTCGTCCTAGAACGTGTCAAGAACCATTTCGAAGTCATCAAATCACTGAGTGAACTTACCATACATACACCCGCGGGTGATCCCACGTCACCCCAATCCACATAGGCCCAATGAAACCATCTCAACTAAGGATTATTCCTTCCACTTGTACTGATAGGCCTTAGAACCAAATTTCTCACCATCCGTTAACTTCCAAACGACCCGATTCCTACATCAACACACAGTACCAACCTTAACCAGCTGCAACAACATATGGTACCAATCTCAACCAGCTGCAACAACTTATACCTACACTCACAAGGTGTAACCTCACGACGTAACGCTTCACACATATGCCTTTAACAACAACTCTAGCCATAGTAGTTGCCCATAATTACATCCAGTACCGGCAATTAGCCTCATATCCGTTAGAACCCTATTTCAAACCTCCACAACACTGACAATGATGCAAGAAACATGAAGACCTCATAACTATTCACCCGAATCAAGTAATATCTAACGCCACTAGGCACACACCTCGCAAGCTAAAACCCTATAGACACAGCACGAATATAACTGAATATGTAAGGAGAAACACATAAGAGAATTATCAAACAAGCCCGAAAGGTACGTCTCCTTATCAGTACCATACTATGAACCAATTACACAAGGGAGAATCAAAACATACGAACAAATCACAAGGATCTCATCTTAATACAAATCTACTGCGGCACGCAGCCCGGTCCAAACACACCAAAGCACATGACACCGCGAGGGTCTCACCCTCAACTCTGAATCACAAGTAGAATACACATCATAACAACCGAAACCTTCCACTAATTCAATTTCACCAACAAAATCACAACACATACTGAACTCCCACACTGGTAGAGCATCTAAAGCACAGATTGTAACCAACCATCCAAAAATCACATCAAACTATCGTAATGAGTAACAGAAATTCACTTCTAGTCTCATAGCTCTCAGTAATAAATTAAACAACACGTTAGACACGGGCTACCACTATAGAATCTCCCAACTGGGATAAACTCATAAACAAAGTACAAAATCACGAAACCCACCCATATGTGAGCAAACTGGGAGGACTCATCCCGATAAGCAGAACCGAAACAAAATGCGAATGACACTCCTCTATAACAAATCAAAACCATGCTTGTACAATATCATCTTGTGCAACGGCCTTAGCCCTACCGTAAAACACCTCAACGGGCCAGGCCTCCCCCTCTTAGGCACCCTCTACTCGCCTAGCCTGCACCCAAGTTGGCAGTGCAGGGATATCAGCAACTGAAGCAGAACTCATAGCCTGAATACCCTACTGTAATATATCTATCCGGTGTTTGGGACAAATCTCTCACCATGTGGCTGGTATCTCCACACTCAAAGCTACCTCTCTACCGACGTTGCCGTGAAAGTTGTCAGATACAGGTACCCTGAGACCTATGGTTACTTGAAACACCATGTGAAGCCTTAAGTGCAAACTAAACTGGCTGACCCACAAAACCTCTACCATACCGTACCCTGCCTCTAGAATATGGACCGGTAGATCTCTCCGGTCTACGAGGCCTCTTATCTTCCATGCCCTCTCTCTCCTAGCCCGCATACCTTCTCGTCGGCAACCGATCATTACTACCTGCTAAAATAGAACATCCGACTTCAGCTCGTGAGCCATGCTGAACCAGATATCATGACTAAGTCCCCCAATGAACCTACAGACTCGCTCTCTGGCTGTAGAAACCAAAGCAGGCACATGTCTGGACAAATCACTGAATATAACGACATACTCTGATACTGAAATAGTGCCCTGGCGCAGCTGCTCAAACTCCACGTGCCATGCATCCCGAAGGGTCTGGGGAACAAACTCTCTCAAGAACATCTCTGAAAACGAAAACCATGAAAGTGAAGCTCCATCGGCCACACTACCCAACTCATACGCTCGCCACAACTGGTATGCTGCTCCCTTAAGCTGGATCGTAGTAAAATCAACCCCACTCTTCTCCACAATACCCATAGTGCAGAGAATACGGTAGCACTCCCCTAGAAACCCATGCGCATCCTCTAAAGCAAACCAATGAAAGTAGGAGGACACTCCTTCTTGAACCTCGCAAGCCTGAGTTGTTCTCCCTCATATGCTGCTTCCCTAACCACGGGCTGAACTGGAATAACAGGTTGTGTCAGCATGACACCTGAATCCTGACCATTGTAGGCTCGCTACTCTAGAGTATGGGCGGCGGGAGTCTGAGCTCCTCCCTTGATCTATGAAGTAGCTGATGCAACCGGAATTAACCCTGCCTGGGCCAACATACCGAACATGCTCAGGAGCTGTGCTAAAGTCTCCTGAAGTCTTGGGGTAACAACAGGCGTTTCTGATACCTTTCCCCCAACCGGATCTACTGGCAGCTCCTCAACTGTTTCTCTGACAGGTGCTCCAGCTGTAGCACGTGCTTCTTTTCGGCCTTTGCCTCTGCCCCGGCCCCTGGCAATACCGACTCTGGGGCAGCGTCGTCGGTAACTATAGCTCCTGTCCTCACCATATGTGAGAGAATAGAATGACAAAGGTTCAAACTCCGAGATTAATAAACTCGCACGATAGGAATTAAGGAAGTGAAACTGTCCTAATAGCTCTGTAGCCTCTCGAAGATAGGTACAGACGTCTCCGTACCGATCCGCAAGACTCTACTAAACTCGCTTATGACTTGTAACACCTACGAACCTAGAGCTCTGATACCGATTTGCCACGGTCCCAATTTCCCTCCGTAGGATGTCATTACAGCACCTAGTCTCTAAGACTAGGTAAGCCTAATACTTACTAAATAAATAGAAGAATTCAACTATCAAATAAAAAATACGAGATAAAAATCTTATGCAAACTACAATTCCCAAAACCAGTAGTACAAGTCATAAGCTCTACTGAGTTTACTAGGAGAATCCCTAAGTAAAACTATCCGGAATGGAAATTAAAAAGTACAAATACAAAATCAGAGGGTGACTCTGAGTCCTACAAATGCGACGGCAGGTTTACCTTGAGTCTCCACAGCACGACCAGCCAGCTAATAATCAACAACAACCGCGGCACCTGGATCTGCACAAAACTGTGCAAAAATATAGTATGAGTACACCACAGCGGTACCTAGTAAGTATCAAGACTAACCTCAGTGGAGTAGTGACGAGGGAAAGTGAAGACACCTATTGGACTAAACAACCTGAACAAGTGTGAAGGTGAACTAACAGATGAAACAATATCAATATAAAGCTAAGCAGGATAAGGAACTCAAAACGATACTTACAATGATACAATAATAACATCACTATTTAACAGGAAGCGCTCAGGTGATAATACTGTAGAGTAAGTTGAACACGGTCTAAGTCCGTTGAAACCAATAAAGGAAAACCATCAACAACTCACTAAGAACAAGCGCTATCACACCAGACTTTGTTCAAGCATTTCCACGCGGTACCGGACCTCATAATCATAGCTTACGGGTCCCAATTCTTAAACCCTGATCATTTGGCATCTTGTACCCACATTACAACTCATAATCACACGGACTACTCACGGGCCAATAGAACATTCCTCACTCAGAAGGCAAGCACACAAGAGTATGTATAATGGTTAATGACGTCAGGAGTCCTCTTTAAAACCGATATGAGTCATCTATCTATGTGTATGCTTGTGCAAGTATTCTACCACAATTCTAGTCAACAAAGAAGAGAATAGACAATGAATGACACATAAGAAACGACCACTATGAAATGTACAATGTAATAAAAGCAGCAATGAAGTTTGAAGCAATGACCAGCATAACAAGATTAGCTACATAGAACTGAGCAAATAGAGTAACACGGAGGAAAACAATTAGTAGTATGATGAGAAAAACAACAATCAAAGACAAGTGCAGAGAAAAGGGGAAATGACAACAGAGCCCTCCCGAGGTACTACCTCGTAGTCTCAAATAGTAAAATGAATCACAACTTTCCTTATATCACCGCGGGAGCCTTTATATTTAGTTTTGAAATCATTTTCCCGAAATAGCATCCCGCGTTTTAGCCCACCTTATCACACCGCATGGCTTCTAGTAGTTCCCCTACTAGCCACGCGTTTCAAGTCCGCCTTATCTCACCGCATGCGTTTCAACACCCAGACCTTATACCACCGCATGCGTATTAATAACATCAGCACGACAGATGCCTCGTGCAACACAATAACAACCGCACGGCAAAATCTCGTGCAAACACAATAACAACCGCACGGCAGAAACCTCGTGCCAACACAATAATAACCGCGCGGTAGAAACCTCGTGCCAACACAATAACAACCGCACGGCAGAAACCTCGTGCAAACAACATAACAATTCTCTTAACAAAATACGTATGCCAAAACATAACAACTCAAACAAATGACTTTCACAATATGTGCCCAATATCACAAATGAAATACCACAATATTTCCTTAAAACAGTTTCAATATCACAAACACACATTGCCCTCGGCTCAACAACACCATACAACAACAACATCAACAATAATACGAGAATACGGCAAGTAAACCAACTCAGTAACATCAAAATACAAAGAAAATGAAAGATCGAGCTCACAAAGAAGGACACAATAGGGAAATAATAGTCTCAACAAGAATAGCTTAACAAGGAAGAGATAATATGTAGCAATGATTCTACAAAAGTACAATTCGACAATAAGAGAGATAACACGAATTCAATAATTCCAAATAAGGATAAGTCAACAATGATAAGGGAACAAAACTTTGTTTTAGGTTGAGCAATTACAGAGGAGATACAACAAACTCAATTAAGGATAAATAACTATGGAAAAGATAATAATCACTACAATTAAGGATAAGCAATTAGGGAAGAATAGCATGGCAACAAAAAAGGCAACAACTTCAGTTAAGGCACATAAAAATTTAATCGACAATAAGGGTGGAACATAAAGCAATTAATTCCAATTAAGACACGTGAAGGTGAAACTAGTAAATGGGGATTTAACATGACAAAACAATTCATATCTAAGGAACATAAAAACAAAAGAGCCCTACACAGTAAAATTTCCACAAATAAGTCCGAGCACGTACTCGTCACCTCGCGTACACGGCCTTCACATGACACAATTAGCACAAATAACTCGAATCCTAAGGGGTAGTTCCCCCACACAAAGTTAGATAAGATACTTACCTCAAAGAAGCTAGACCGTTACTCTAAATGACCTTCTCAAGTGAAACAACCTCCAGACGCCTCAAATCTAGCCAAAATAACTTCAAAGCATAAATGAAACTCATAGGAAACAATTTCAGATAATAAAGCTTCAATCTTTACCAAAAACTAAAAAATCAACCCAAAAGTCAAACCCCGGGCCCGCACATCGTAACCCGATAAAATTCACAAAACCTGAATACCCATACCAAAATTATCAAATTATGATATCAATTCGTCCTTCAAATTATCATTTTACATTTTGAAATATTTCTTCAAAAATTCCATTTTCCTCAACTCAGAACACTAATTATAAGATAAAAATAAAGATGGGATCATCGAATATAATAAATTCTGGTGAAGAACACTTACCCCAATGATTTGCTTGAAAACCCCACGAAAAATCGCTCAAACCGAGGTCTACAACTCAAGATATGGTTGAAATGGACAAACCCTTGATTTTGGAAAAATATATTCTGCTTCCCAGGTAACATGAATCGCGATCGCAAAGATATGTATGCGATCACGAAGAATCAAAATATCACCTGCTAAAAATTATGCTACGCGAACGCGAATAAGGAGGTGCGAACACGTTGCACTAAGGATCTAAAGCTACGCAAACGCAAATGGCTCTCCGTGAACGCGAAGGCTAACTCTCATGGCCTTCCCAGCCTGGCCGCCCACTATGCGTTCGCAAAACAACGAACGCGAACGCGATGAGGCAGAACTCGCACTTTCACGACAACGAACGTGTAGCTGCGAACGCGAAGAACATTTTCTGCCTGCCTCCAAATTACACTATGCGAACGTGGCTGTTTCATCGGGAATGCGGTGAAGAACACCAAATACCAGCAAATCAACAGTCCAACACCATGGACAAATCGCCCGTACCCCATCCAAAACACACCCGAGACCCTCGAGACCCCGTCCGGACATACCAACTAGCTCCATAATATAACGCGGACCTACTCGAAGCCTCAAATCACATCAAACAATGTCGAAACTACAAATCGCACCACGAATCAAACTTGTGAATCTTCAAATCTTCCAACTTCCAAAACTCGTGCCAAAACATATCAAATGTGATGTCGAATTTAGCATGCAAGTCCCAAATGACATAACGGAGCTAATCCAACTCTCAAAATCGCATTCCGACCCCGATATCAATAAAGTCAACTCTCGGTCAAACTTCTCAACCTTCCAAAACTTCAACTTTCCAATTTTCGCCGAAATGCTTCAAACTACCCTACGGACCTCCAAATCCAAATCCGGACACACGACTAAGTCCAAAATCACCACAAGAGACTATTGGAATAACCAAAATGCTATTTCGGAGTCGTCTACACAAAAGTTAAAACTCCGGTCAACTCTTACCGCCTAAGCTTCTAAAACAAGAATCCATCTTCCAAATTGATCCTGAATCATTCGAAAACTGAACTCGGCCATACACGCAAGTCATAACACAAAATACGAAGCTGCTCGAGACCTTATGCTGTTGTTAACGACCCGTCGGATCATTACACCATGAATCCGGGCATACGTCCAAGCCTAAAATCACCATCCGGACCTACCGGAACCATCAAAACTCCGATCCGAGGTCAAATATTCAAAAGTCAAACTTGATCAACTCTTTCAACTTCAAGCTTCTCAAGTGGGAGTCCTCCTTCAAAATCAATTCTAGAATCACTCAAAAACCAAAGTCAAGCATGCACGCAAGTCATAATACACTGTGTGAAGATACTCATAACCTCAAACTACCGAACCAGACGCAATTGCTCAAAACGACCGGCTGGATCACTACACTCAAAGACTAGTTTAAATAAAAGTATAGAAGATGTAAATAGAATATAGGAAGATTAATAAAAGTAAATAATTATGGAAATATGGTTTAGTAAACAAATAGTACAAGTTTGTAAAACGGAGTGCAGTACGCGGTACGCTATTTTCTTGCAAAAACTTAACGGACCGTTAGACGTTTTACATTTCAGAAAAGCTTAAAAACGCATCGTTAACAATGAGTTTCCACGATTTTTTTGAATTTAAATTCTGACAACCCCGTTTATTGGAATGATTGAATGAAGTCTTTTTTTCTCCACCATTTTAAGAAAAAAAAGCGAGTAAAAAGTATCTACAACTCAGTGCGCCTTCTTCGTAAGTGAATTGCTGATAACATATCCGTCTATATTAATACAAGCCTTTATAGCATCATGCATGATCATAAAGTTATGAATTAATTCCTTGAATAGACACTCAAGTTTTGAGTGCCTATAAAAATTATTTTTGTTTCTTTCAATGACACTAAAATCACTCAACTATCACTATGTTCCACAAAAAATAGTAAATAACTCAAAAGCCTCCTTGTATTTATATTTATAACTATATCTATCTATCTATCTATTTATATCTATATCTATATTTATCTATCTATTTATATTACTATAAAAACACGAATAATTTTTGCTAAATGTTGGATGACTAAAATATCCTCGAAACTTTAATAGACTTTTATACCCTTAAAAATTCGAGTTAGGGGTGGATGTAATTGTAATATTCCAAATATATTATCCAAGAATGAAATTCTTTCTAGATTAGAACTCCACATATATCGACACCAAATTCCTACTCTATCAATACCTAGAACTTTTAATACAACTATAAATTGGTAAAACTGAAAATATTTATGAATTTGGATAAACTTACTATACTTTTCATTACGAAAAATAACCTGCATAAAAACTAATATTAAATATTATTTTCATTCTTTAACATATTTATAAATTTATTTGTATCATTGTGTAATTCTAAATTGTTTAGTTCCATTCTGTTATTTGATTATCACAACGCTATTACGATTTGGTTTGCGTTACATATATATAAAACTCTATTTTAAGCAACTCATATTCTAAATTTAACAATTATTTATAGTACGTGTTTGTAATATCTGACACAAGATATTCGTGCAACGCACAAGTATAGAGACTAGTTATTATAAAAGTACGAATATTCTATGCTAATTGTTAAACGACAAAAATATCCTTAAAATATTAACCGCCTATTATGCCCTTCCATAATTAAATTTTATCTTAAACCTTAATGCCTAAAAACGTAAAAGCAGTTCAAATATTATAGAGTCCAAGTCAAAATATCATTCTTAGAATCCACTTCGTAAAGAAAACGTAGTCTTCCATTCTTTACTCTAATGGAAATCAAATTCTATATTCATTATCTGTAGTTCTGTACTATAAAGATTATACAATCGGGAAGTTAATTATGGACTGGAACCAAAACAAGTCAAATATTAGATTTATTTTAATCCTTCACTACAGAACCAAGTATAAAAAATACCACAACTAGCAATGTTTACGCCTCAGGTTATCAAAATTAATTTATTATGTGGCGTGATCGCAAATTTTGAATATATACCTTCTCCATAAGTGTTTGTTGTATTCTCGAGGTGATTTTAATCTTTTAACATAATTCTCAAAATGCCCAGTTTCCTTTTATCTTTAGACTGTATCAAAACTTATTAATAAGTTGGTTTCAATAACATTTATTATTCTTTTTTTTTAAGGATTGTTGAACTTCATATATATTTGTATTGGTCAAAATTTGGATTAGACTTAATAGTTGCAAATGGACATGGTCGAGGATTGGACCGACCACGACACAAGGGCGAGGAGTCGTCTTAAGATAGACGAGCGCCGAGGTCAAGCAACGGGCGTATGAAAGTAACAGTAGGATAAGTTAGAATAGAAAGAAGGAATATTCCATTGAATATTCTTTCAGTTGTACCTTTTTAGGATTTTTCAGGGGCATCCCCTATAAATAGAAAGAGAAAAAGAACAAAGGTGGATCTTCACTTTTTGATAAGAGAACATTGTAAAGGGTTGACAAAAGAGAATAGAGATTTTTTCTTTCCTATACCATATATGAAACCTTATTACCAAAAATGTACATAGTTTCTAATTTACCCGCCCTGTCCACATTTTTTCTAAAGTTATTATACCAATCATTAACTACTAATTAATAGTAGCTGAATCTTCCTAATTTGTCGAGCTAAAATTGAGGAACAGAATATTCTAAAAAGATTTGGCGTAAATCAGATCAAATCATATTCTTCCGGATATTCCTATTTAGGCGCGCTACAATTATGGAAGTAAATATTCTTCCAGATATTTTCCAGCCATTAAAAAGCTTGAAAGCTTTGATTCAAATTTGGGTTTCCAAAAATCATTATTTGTTTGGATTGGGTGTTGTTGAAAATAATCGGGAATATGGTTTGGAGTTTATATCTCAATTTTGAGGGGTTTTGGTGAAGATTAGACTTGGTTTTGACTGAAATTCAGATTGAAACTCGAAGAAGAAGAAGAAGAAAAAGAAGACATATTGCAGAAATTGTAGATAAATTATAGATAAATTGTAGACAAATTGTAGATTATTTGTATTCTGATTGTAGATGCTTTATTTTCTGTTTTCACAAATAAAAAACGGCTAAAACTTCTACAAATCTTCTGAAAAAACGTAATTATGTCAAAAATTACAATTATGCTACAATTGGATTGGAATTGGGATATAAAAATTCAATGTACCCAGTTTGTAGATATTTTGTAGATAAATTGTAGATTATTTGTATTCTAATTGTAGGTGCTTTGTTTTCTGTTTTCACAAATCAAAAACGACTAAAACTTCTACAAATCTTCTGCAAAAAACGCAATTATGTCGAAAATGCCATGCTACAATTGAAATGGGGATTGGAATATTAAAATTCAATGTATCCAGTTTGCAGATATTTTGTAGATAAATTGTAGATTATTTGTATTCTGATTGTAGATGCATTGTTTTCTGTTTTCACAAATCCAAAACGACTAAAACTTCAACAAAATCTTCTGCAAAAAACAGTCTACAATTTATCTGCAATTTATCTACAACTTATCTATAATTTCTGTAATATGTCTTCTTCTTCTTCTTCTTCTTCGAGTTTCAATCTGAATTTCAGTCAAAACCAAGTCTAATCTTCACCAAAACCCCTCAAAATTGAGATATAAACTCCAAAACATATTCCCAATTATTTTCAACAACACCCAATCAAAATAAATAATGATTTTTGAAAACCCAAATTTGAATTCAAAGCTTCAAAGCTTTTTAATGGCTGTCAATGGTGGAATTGCTGCTCTCTTGTCTCTTTGAAGGTTTGTTCTTCTTCATTGAGAAAATTTGAAGCTGAAGGTAAATGTGTGTATGAACTTTGAAGATTTGACTTCAATTTTGATGAACTTTGTTGTTTTTCATTGATGAACTTCAACTGGAGTAAAATGGAAAACCAACTTTGTTGAAGGGTTTCTTCAATTTTCTGTGAATTTAGAGGGAGAATTTAGTTTCAGAAGATGGAAAATGGTCAAAAGAACGTGGGTATGGGTAAAACATGGGTGGGACTGAGGGGTTAGGAGAGAGAAACGTGCAAATTCCTTTAATTAAGGAGTAAAAATATACAATTAATTATACCCTTAATTAATTATGGTATAAAAATGGTAATTTGATATACTAAGTGTAATTAAGTCAAACCTTAAATATTGAGGGTAATAAGGTTTCCTATGTGGCATAGGAATGTAAAAATATACCAAAGCTTGTTCACTGATTACATTGTTCGATTTACGTTGTTCATTCACAATATCCAAAGATTCCTTAAACATCTTCATTTCCTATCACCCCACGTTGTTTTCAGGGAAGAAAATCGTCCAAGTCACCGAACATTTGGGGGTGATAAATCCCTTCTTATTACATTTATTGTCATTATCTACATTCATTGCATGCATCTATTACTATATTCATTGACAATCATTGGTCATATACTTGACATTTACTGTTCTTGAACACGGTCTCAGCTCACCGACATATCCCAATTTTAGATCCAGAATTTATTATGTTTAACTAAGATTCACTCTCTATTTTCTCATTAAATGGTTTAAAAAAAGCTCAACCCTTTTTGGTCAAACAATATTCAGTGACAAGACTTTAAATACTTATCGTAATAGAAAGTTTATTATTTCGGTGCGCGTTTTATAATATTTGAATGCACAAAATATTTCATAGTCATAATTAACTTTTGTACAATATGATTTCTCCTATATTAAAACAATTGAATGTGCGGCTAAGAAATCTAAAAAATCTTGACATAAAAATATATAAAAATTGAAACATGTTATGAAATATTATTTTGTAGTGGATGTCTATAACTCCTAAAGAAGTTACTCCCACTACTCTTCTCCATTAACCTCCCACTACTTCTTACCATTATGGATGTAACTCTCACACCTCCATGATCTTCCTCATGTTCTCAATAGTTAATACCATGTTATTGCATCCCTTTGTATTACCTATATCATCCTATAAATAGAGGGTTTGGGCATCACATTGTATACACTTGAATACATGGAAGAAATAGATTTTCTCATCTCTTTCTCTCTACATTGTTGTCTATCTTCTTGTTTTATATTATTACTTTGAGCTAAGTTTCATAATACGTTATCAGCACGAATCTCCAACTAAATATGCTCTCATTTTTGTACACCTCCGTAAATGCATATATTGTGCACTATCCTTATACCACAATTAGTGGCTATCAAACAAAACAAAAATAGAAGTCTGACAATTGATGGAAGCCACTGGAATGGCTGCTAATAAAAGAAATGTTTACATCCTTCTAGTTCATTCATATTTCAGCTTTACTAATCTCAAAATTATTTATTTTCCCATGATATTTCTTCTGCCAAGTGGGATCTTACATTTTTTCTTTTTCACATTAGATGATTGTAATATGAATGTTGACTTAAGTTTCTGTACTATTGCAGCCAATCTTTTGATTTGCATGTGTATTATACATGTCCATGAGCAGTCATTTTTTTTTGGCAATTGATGGAAATGTTATTTAAGGCTCTCCGTGATTAAAGGCTCAAGGGTGATGCATTATGGCCTATTATGCCGAAGGTTAAGGATAAGACGGTAGGTTTTAAGTTCCACCGCACCATGGGAGTAAGACATCGGGTTCGAGTCCTGGTGCACCATAATGATAAGAGTTGACTTCGAGTCCCAACTCATTATTGTCTAACATGCCTTTATATGGGTAAGGCATTGGGTTTGAGCCCTAATGCACCATATTGATTATATAATGAAAGAAAAATAATGTATCTTTCATGAAAAGGCATGAAATGTCCCACTTGATTTGCTCCATTCTTGAAGAGAATGTGATAGCGGCGCATAATAAGTCTAAATGAAGACAAGTTGTTGACCAATAAACCTGGGCGTTCCAAAGATCAAATAATAATAGTCATCATTATGGTAATTGTAAAATGAGAACAATGAGGGTTCTCAAAATAGTCCTTCAAAATGTGAAGGCAATGTTTACCATCAAATTGGTGTGGAAAAATAACAAAGCACGTCGCTAATTATGATCCATTCCTTGAAGAGAATGTGACTTGTGATAAGCATTGAGAATGCAGACCCATTCATGAAGATGAATGTGGCAATATGTGCTAAAAGTAATGAATAAAGACGTACAATGCATGATTGAATAAATACTATAACTCACCTCTACGGGAAGTTTGAGAGAAAGAAAGATCATAAACATTACTATGTGGTTACACGAATATGTCATTGGTCGTGTACATGTGGTAAGCCGAAAATATTTTGTCACGCCTTATAAAAAGTTATTAAAGGCAAAATTAAAGCAAGAAAAGATTTTGCTTATGATGATTTTGACCAAGACAATTATTATGATAAGATAATTTTCTCTGTGGAAGAAAGATTCACCACTTGGATGGTGGTATAAAAGATCTTGTAGTGCAAAATTATTGAGAGCTCCAAAAGAGCGAATTTGTTACTACCCGAATAAATAAAATTATTTATGGCATTGGTGGTAGTAAGTCTCAAAAGAAATTTTTTGAGTTTCAAATGTATTAGCCAAAGTGGTTGGCATATTGAGACTATAAATGAAAGGAAGATTGATTATCTTCATATTACTATAATATACCGGGTAAATATGAAGGTTACCTGATTTTTCTTCTATTTGTACTACAGATGTATAAGCATGATGATAAAATTACATGCCATAGTAAATTAAATATTTACTGAAACAAATATCAGTTAGCATAACCGCTTGGCCATCCCGGTTCAATTATGATGCAAAAAATGATTGAGAATTCACATTGACATAAATTGAAGAATAAGTAGATTCTTCGAGAATTCTCATGTATGACTTGTTCTCATGATAAATTGATTACTATACCAGCTGGGGTTGAGATTGTATTATCTGATTTTTGGTACGTATAAAAGGTGATATATATATGGACCCAGTCACCTGCCATGTGGACCGTTTACTATTATATGATTTTAATAGATACATCTATTGTATGGTCACATGTGCGTTTGTTATCAACTTGCACTTTGGTTTTTGCAAGGTTGTTTGCTCAAATTATTATAGCACGGTTCCAGAATATATATTATGATAATTTATCTTGATAATGCTGGTTTAAATCCAAGTTGGTTTAGCAGAAATTGTATGCCTCCAATTAAACTAAACCATTGGTTATGAGAATAAAACTCCCAAATCGAAATTTGGTATGAGGTATATTATTTAATATATAACAGCACTTGTACGCATCTAGCCAACAGTATGATAAATTCTCCCCATCACAATTGGTTTAGGGTCAGGAACCAAATATTCCCATGTAGAAATATGGATGTGCTATATGATTTAATTGTGCTGTCACATTGCACAAAGATAGGTTCCCAAAGAAAGTTGGGAATTGTGTTGGTGATCCCAACATTAGAGGGAGAAAATGGGCAGCTGAAAAAAGTAATACATGGAATAAATTATTATGAGTATCCATAGATCCTCGTACAAGAAAATGTGAATTTGAAGTTCAAGTGATAATTCATTTCCAAAATATTGTCAGACGCATTTGATGACCCAAAGCTAAATGTCATATTTCAGCTGTTAATGTTCCAAATAGAATAAAGTCCATGATGGACATAGTCTGTGGAACGCATGAAGCGTAATAGACTAATCGGTTCCAAAGATAAAACTCCTTGAAGAAGGAGAGGAGCATATGTTCAAGATGGTCATAATAAGGAGGCAAGTGCTTTATAAGAGCACCATGACATAACACTTTATAAGACCTCATGGGAGAGGCTCAGGTACCTGAAAATAATGAGATCTCGATAAGTTATGTCTTTATTGTGCGATGATGGAACCGATGTAAAATGATCGTCGATGATGTTGTTAATATAATGTAGCGCTCAATATTATTAATATTGACGAGGATCTTGAGCTCAAATCTGTCATGGAATTTGGACAGATAAATGATTGGCCAAATGAAAAATATGCAATGAAATTGACTTTACCTGAAAAATGTGAAGTTGGACGGATAGTCTCCACACCTGAAAGTGAAATGAAAAATCAAGTCGATAGACTTAAAGATGACTTGTGGCACAAAATTTTCGTAAATATCCTGGTATTAGGAGACATGTTCTCCTGTGGGGAATGGAGTCATCAGATTTTGGCCTGACAATACATTTGATATGCATATAATGAAAATTCTTGAATAATTTAAATTGTTCTGAAGCATATTAAGGTTCCCAAGAAATTTATTATATAAATCTTCGGCAGATCCTTATGTAGATTAGAGCGATCATGGCGTACATGATTTATTTTTGTGTCTAGTGCAATTGGTGCACTAATATATCTGGCTAGAACCATGAGTATAACAATATGCTAGCAAGATATAGTTTTATTTCAATGTGGAGATATTGGAATACAATTAGTATTATATTTCAAAAGGAATACTTGATATAGATTTGTTTATTCTAACAAATATTGCCAAGATTTTGTTGGTTATGCAAATGCAGGCATTTTCCTGAAGTTCGTTCTTCAAACATTCTATTTGAATGTGAGAGTACTGCCATATTATCATATTACAAGGCAGTTAATTGTTGATACTTATTCAAGTCATGCCAAGATAAGCAACTAATAAAGCAAGGGGCTCAACACACAACAGGCGTGTGACTTGACTTTGAAGAGAAGATTCCAATAATACTGAAGATAATGTTGTTTGCTTATATCAATTGAAAGAAGGACTATCGAAGGAGACAAAATAAAGCACATTCACCAATGTTCTTCAACAAATTTGTTCAAGTGATAGTTTGACAAACTTCTTCACAAGACATTGCGGATCTCAATATTAGAGAAGTTGTTATACAAGCTTGGAATTCGTCGTCTCCGAAGAATAAAGTGATGTTTTCATCAGGGGGAGGCAAATACGTGTTGTACTCTTTTTCCCTTAGCTAAGATTTTATCTCACTGGGTTTTTCTGGCAAGGTTTTTAATGAGGCAGCAAATAATACGTATTACAAGATATGTATACTCTTTTTCCTTCACTAAGATTTTTTCCCACGGGGTTTTTTCTTAGTAAGGTTTTAACGAGGCACATTATCTATAGACATCCAAGGGGGAGTGTTATGAAATATTATTTTGTAGTGGATGTCTATAACTCCTAAAGAAGTTACTCCCACTACTCTTCTCCATTAACCTCCCACTACTTCTTACCATTATGAATGTAACTTCCACACCTCCATGATCTTCCCCATGTTCTCAATAGTTAATACCATGTTTATGGCATCCCTTTGTATTACCTATATCATCCTATAAATAGAGGGTTTGGGCATCACATTGTATACACTTGAATACATGGAAGAAATAGATTTTCTCATCTCTTTCTCTCTAAATTGTTGTCTATCTTCTTGTTTTATATTATTACTTTGAGCTAAGTTTCGTAACAAAACAAACTAACGTCCAACGCAAAAGAAAAAAGAAGGGCCACGGGAGGCATGAACTAAAGTTCAATGCTCAAGTCTTAACACATTAGATTTTTATATACCTCATGGCTTAACTAAAGTAAATCATGCTTCACAAACAATAGTGAATAATATCGTATCTAAAAGTGAGTTTACAACTTTAATCATAACGTTGTGATTCTAAAATATTTAATTACTTCTATTTTTTCCTCCTATATTATGTCAAAAATGTTATTGGTAACTTGATTTGAATTATATATTATATTATTTATGTTTAAAGAATTGATTATTAAACTTCCTACTGTATATATATTCAACAGTGTAAGCAATTTGAAGTTTATTATTTTCAATACGTATTTCTCGTGCAACACACGAACATAGAGACTAGTACTATATTAAAAGTACGAAAGCCATAGCGAAATGTTATTTGCCTTTTTTATCCTTCAAAAGTGTAGTTGACACTAAACAAAATAGTCATTTGATTATTTCACTTATAATATTTAAAAGTAGTCACTTAATCATTATCCTAATATTTAGTACTTCAAATTCAAATAAATTTTGGTTTATTAAATTATTCCTTATTTTAGTCATGTAATGTAACATTTTTTTTTAAAAAAAATATGATAACAAATTGAACGGTCAATTCTTTCCAAATATTTTAGGCAAACTTTTTTAGCACTTTAATTCTTTAAACGTTTGGGATTCTTTGTTTTCCATAAAGGAAAAAAGATTCTTCAAAGTGATCTTTTTCATGAGTAATTATTGGCGTGGCTTTGAATTTTCAATAGGTAGAACACAATTTCAATTTTCAGACATCACTATTCAATTATTAGTATATATTTATAAATAAAACACAAAGGCCTAAATATTTTAGGTCAAATTATCGAGCACTTTTAACTCTTTTAGGTTTAGAAAATACAATAACTTCCATAAGGATTTATAAATCTAATACCTTCAAATTTCTCTATAGCACTCGCGTTTGTTTCGATATTTTTTGGACGTTATAGTATAGTATCGTTATAGAGAAAATATATTATAATATAACATAAAACATCAGTTTAGAGAAAAACGTGGCTATTAGAGTGAATGATTGTTTTATAAGAATGTTGTTATAGAGAAGTCTGATCGTAAAAATATTTTACGCAATCAATATAACAAAATTCTTTACGTTTGTAACTAAAGTTAACATTCATAAGGGTTTATAATCTTATAAAAATATTCTGCGAAATCAACATAACAATTTTTTTACGTTTGTAACTCAAGTTAGTTTTCGCAAGGAATATAAATCTAATGAAATATGCAACTCTTTTTTTTTTTTTTTTGGGTTTTTTACTTGGTATTTGATACTTGTATTGGGGCCGATTAAATCTGATTTCGCACTAAGGACGTAAATCAAATACCTTTGACTAAGATGAATCTGCTAGATTTACAATAATTGAAGGAATCTTCCAAGTATAATGCAATCAAATTAAAACTTTTTCCAAAGTTTAAATCTTTTTTGAAAACTTAATTAATCAAAAAATATTTTATGCTATCGATATAACCAAATTCTTTACGTTTGCAACTAAAGTTAACTTTCATAAGGATTTATAATCTTATAAAATATTCTGCGCAATCAACATAACAATTTTTTTACGTTTGTAACTCAGGTTATTTTTCACAAGGAATATAAATCTAATGAACTATGCAACTCAATTATTTTTTGGTTTTCTACTTGGTATTTGGTAGGGTCGATCAAATCCGATTTCACACTGAGGACTTAAATCAAATACCTTTGACTAAATGAATTTGCTAGTATACAATAGTTGAAGGAATCTTTCAAGTACCATTGGAATAAGATTAAAACTTTTCCCAAAGTTTAAATCCTTTTTGAATTAATTAATCAATGGTTTATTATATATTAGAAATATCTATCGTTTTTGTTAATACAAATTGTTTTTGGTTTAGAACAGTCAAACGTTGTCTTTTCTTTTGTTTCCTTTTAAAAAAAAATACAAAATCTGTAAAACTCAAACGAGGCAGTGACCAAAAAAAGGCATGTTAGATGCTACTTTTTTCTTTTAAATAGATCCAGATTATCAAAGTTTTACTTTTAACATATTCAATTTAATTGAATTTCGTTTCCATGGAACAAGAATAATAGACAAATAGATTATGATAAAATCATATAAGTACATGGATTAGGTACTCTAAGTTGTAAGAAAAGAAGAAATAGGCTTTTTCTCTATTGAGTATTCTAAATAGGCTTGGCATTTATTTTCAGAAACTTAGGAACATTTATCATTACTCTCTTTTTTATACCTAGATACAATTTTAATAATATATGTGATGTTTTAAAATTTTAAACACATTAGTATAGATACACGTACGTACTAGTATAGTTGAATTATGGCAAGTGATATAATTAAGGCCTAATTGATTTACGGCTGGTAATTTAATTAAGTCTCAGTTGAATTACGGCTATTCTCGATCATTGATCCTAAAATTTGTTGCATATTTTGAATTTATTGATGTTTCTTCGCTGTTACCTCTAAGAACGTGGAGATCATAACTGCAACTTTTTTCTTACATCACTTTCTTTTTCCACATAATAAATACACTATAAATGACCCGTCCTCAGGTTTAAAGATTGAAACCAAAAAAAAAAAAAAAGTTTAAAGATAATAAAGTACTTTCTCCGTCCACTTTAATCGATTTTTTTGACCTTTTTTTTAGCTCACAATATTTGATTTTCTTTAAATATCAAAAAGGAATTAATTTCTTTTTGCAAAGTTGCCCTTGGACAGGGGCGGATCTACGGTGAGAGTTCGGCGTGGTAACTCGCCCGCTTCAGCTAAAATTTTAAATATGTAAGGATATATCTAGGCTAAAACATATATATAGCTAAAGTGCTTTCACAAATGTGATGCGGGTGCCACTGGTTAAATTTGTAGGATATATCTAGGCTTGCTGCCTCTTTGTATTTTCTTTTGCTCTTTTCCTTTTGTCGAAGGTAAATTAATCTAGTAAAAAATAATTTGCGGTAGTTAAGTTACTTTTTAAGAAAATTTTATAATCGGAGACATTCTTTCAGTAATTTTTTTTTTGCAATTTTCTTCCATAATAGAATTTAAATTAAGCTTGAGAAAAAAGTAATTAGGCAAAATCAAACTTATTATCTATATTTTGTGAATAGAAGGCTTAATCAACTAATTGGAGTAACAAAATCTTATCGAGCCGCCCTGCCCTTTCTATCGGTCTTTGTAGCTCAGGTAGGTATACTGTTAGTGGCACTCACAACCATTAAATTCTAGATTTGCCTCTATTCTTGGAGTAATGAGCCTAGAAGTATTTGTTATATTTTCAATGAGCAAATTAAGGTTAATATGTCAATTTCAATGTTAATTAATGCTAAAAGATTGATTCCTTAATATGTGTAAAAACAGTCAAAAATTTAACTAAACTGGACCGGGTGAAGTAATTTTCTGCGGACTTGACCATTTGATGACTGACATGCTTTTCTTAACTTTCCCTTAATGTAACGACCCGACCGGTCGTTTTAAGAATTAGCGTTCCGTTCGGCGGCGTAAGGTCTCGAGCAGCTTCGTATTATGTGTTATGACTTGCGTGGGTGGTCAAGTTCGATTTTCGGATGATTCAGGATCAATTTGGGAGAATGATTCTTGTTTTAGAAGCTTAAGCGGTAAGAGTTGACCGGAGTTTATGTAGATGGCTCCGGAATAATGTTTTGATGATTCCAATAGCTTCGTATGGTGATTTCAGACTTAGTCGTGCGTCAAGATTTGGATTTGAAGGTCCGTAGGTTAATTTAAAGCATTATGGCGAAAAATTGGAAAGTTGAATTTTGGAAGGTTAAAGAGGTTTGACTGGGAGTTCACTTTGTTGTATCGGGCTCCGATTGCGATTCTGAGAGTTGGATTAGCTCCGTTATGGCATTTGAGACTTGCATGCAAAATTTGACATCGTTCCGGGTTGATTTGATATGTTTCGGCACAAGTTTTGGAAGTTGGAAGATTTGGATATTCATAAGTTTGATTCGTGGTGCGATTCGTAGTTTTGACGTTGTTTGATATGATTTGAGGCCTCGAGTAGGTCCGTGTTATGTTATAGGACCTTTTGGTATATTCAGACGGGGTCCCAAGTGGCTCGGATGGGTTTCGGACGAGTTTCAAATCATTTTTGGTCATGAAGGCATGTCTGTTCCTGGTGTGTCGCACCTGCGCATTTTGGATCACAGGTACGGATCCGCTTCTGCAAAGTGGTTGTCGCTTCCGTGATGTTGGACTTGGGCAGGAGTTCCGCTTCTGCGGAATAGAGAACGCAGGTGCATGGCCGCATTTGTGGTGAGCCCACTGCAGATGCAAGTTTGAGGCTCCAGTTGGAAGTCTGATTCTGCGGTATACTTGGCGCTTCTGCGGCATCGCAGATGCGACAGGAACCTTGCAGGTGCGAAGAATGGGCTGCTGAGTGAGGGCCGCAGATGCGAGATTGTGCTCGCAAAAGCGAGAAAGCAGGTGCGAAATTATTGACCGCAAATGTGGAAAGTGCTGGGCAGAGAGGTTATATTCGAGGTTTTGCCATTTTTACCATATTTTGAGTTGTATACCTCGACTTTGGGAAATTTTTCATGGATTTTTCAATCAATTCATTGGGGTAAGTGTTCTTTACCCGAATCTTATTATGTTTCATGAATCCATTGTTATCTTCATCATTTAATTAGTGAATTAAGTTGGATATTTGGCGGAACTTTTTTAAAAAAATCTTTCAAAATGTAAAATGAGGTTTTGAAGGGCGATTCAATATCGAAATTTGATAACTTTCATATGGTTGAATTTGTATTGGAATGGGTGTTCGGGTTTTATGAAATTGATTGGGTTCCGAGGTGGTGGCCCGATGGTTGACTTTTTACTTTTAATTGAAGATTGAAGCTTCATCCGGAATTGTTTCCTATGAGTTTTATTTATGATTTAAAGTTATTTTGGTTAGATTTGAGCAGTCTGGAGGTTGCTTCACTCGAGAAGGTCATTCTAGAGTATCGGTCTAGCTTCTTTGAGGTAAGTATCTTGCCTAACTTTGTGTGGGGGTACTACCCCTTAGGATTTGAGTCATTTGTGCTAATTGTGTCATGTGAAGGTCGTGTACGCGAGGTGAAGAGTATGTGCTCGTGCTTATTTGTGGGAATCTGACCGTTTAGGGCTCTTAGGTTCTTATGTTCATTAGATATGAAGTTGTTTTGTCATGTTAAATCCCCCATTTACTAAATTCACCCTTATGTGTCTGATTTGAAATTAATTGCTTCATGTTCTACCCTTATTTTCGATTAAACTCTTATGTGCTTAAACT
The DNA here is from genome assembly GCF_001879085.1 of Nicotiana attenuata. Classification (NCBI taxonomy): domain Eukaryota; kingdom Viridiplantae; phylum Streptophyta; class Magnoliopsida; order Solanales; family Solanaceae; genus Nicotiana; species Nicotiana attenuata. Next base: position 73,390,934 of record NC_031995.1, on the reverse strand, counting down.
GATGTTTTTGCCTCTGTTATTGCCATGCTATCCTTTCCGTAATTGCTTATCCTTAATTGATGTTATTATTTTCTTTTCCGTAATTGTATATCCTTAATTGAAGTTATTATGATCTTTTTCGTAATTGCTTATCCTTAATTAAATTTGTTGTATCTCTTCCGTAATTGCTCAACCTTAAATGAAGTTTTGTTATCCCTTTTCATTGTTGACTTATCCTTATTTGAAATTATTGATTCATGTTATCTCTCTTATCGTCGCATTGTACCTTTTGTGGAGTCTTTGCTACACATTATCTCTTCCTTGATAAGTTGTTCTTGTTGAGACCATTATTTCCTGTTGTGTCTTTCTTTTTGAGCTCGTTCTATCGTTTCTTTGTGTTCTGAAGTTCCTGAGTTGATTTACTTGTCGTATCCTCGTGTTATTGTTGTTGTTGTTGTTGTATTCAGTGTTGTTGAGCCGAGGGCTATGCGTGGTTGTGATATTGAAATTGTTTGAGGAAATGTTGTGGCATATGGGCACATATTGTGAAAGCCATTTTATTGAGTATTTATGTTTTGGCACACGTGTTATTGTTGGGAAGATTGTTCGGGTGTTTGTACGATATTTATGTCGTGCTGTTGTTACTATTGATATGCATGCGGTGTAAGGTTTGGGTGTTGAAACGCATGTGGTGAGATAAGGTGGGCATGATACACGTGGCTAGTTGGGGAACTACTAGAAGTCATGCGGTGTGATACGGTGGGCTAAAACACGGGATGCTATTTCAAAAGAAAAAAAATTAAAACTAAATATAAAGGTTCTCACGGTGAAATAAGGAAAGATTGGGATTCATTTTGCGATTTGAGACTACGAGGCAGTACCTGATAAGTAGGGATTTTGACCGCTTATTTGCTCTCTTTTACTTGTGTTTTAGCTCAAAAATGCAAGGTATTCCCGGAAACTAACAAAACGTGCGTAATTACAGGAATACTGGGAAACGAGCCAAAGAAGCAAAAAATCAACTCATAAAGGAGTCGAAAGTAAACAAGAACCAAAATAGGGCTAATGAGATTGTAGTGCGGAGCGCACAATTCTAGTGCGGTCGCAGAAGGAGATTCAGAGAGTATGTTTTGGCCAGCTCAGGGAGTGCGGACCGCACTGGAACTGTGCGGCCGCAAAAGATCAAGTGCGGCCGCATCCACTTTTATGCGGACCATAGGACTGAAGGTTCAGAGAGCTGGAAAGTGAAGGAGTGCGGACCGCATCACTTTTTTGCAACCGCATAATCCTTAGTGCGGCCGCACCTACTTTTATGCGGACCGTAGAAGCCTCAAGAGTTCAAGACCAATTTCTCAAGACTGCGGACCGCACTAGAATTGTTTTTCCTTTATTTGGTTTTCACCGGACTTAAATTGTGTTCAGCTTACTCTACATCATTATTACCTTATTGCTTCCTATTAAAAACTGTTGTTACTAGTGTGTCATTGCAAGTATTGTTTCGTATTCCTTACCATGCTTAGCTATATATTAACATTGTTTCTCTGTTAGTTCACGTTCATACTTGTTCAGGTTGTTTAGTCTAGTAGGTGTCTTGACTGTCCCTCGTCACTATTCCATCGAGGTTAGTCTTGATACCTGGGTACCGCTGTGGTGTACTCATGCTACGCTTCTGCACATTTTTGTGCAGATCCAGGTACTTTGGAGTTGGTTGTTCACTAGCTACCTGTTCGGGCTTGCTGTGGAGACTCAAGGTAAACCTGCCGTCGCGTTCGCAGGCCTCGGAGTCACCTTCTGAAATTTCATCTTGTACTATTCTATTTCTCTTTCGGAACATTTGTATTTAGGAATTTTCTAGCAAAACTCAGTAGGGCTTATGACTTGTACCACCGATTTTGGGATGTTATTTAATGTTGTAAATGTTGGGTTCATTTAGAAATATCCGGTTTCTGCTTAACAGTTTTGTTGGTAAATTTCTATCAATATTTTCAGTAAGTGTTAGGCTTACCTAATCGTAAAGACTAGGTGCCATCACAACATCTTACGGAGCGAATTTGGGGTCATGACAAGTTGGTATCAGAGCTCTAGGTTCATAGGTGGTACGAGCTGTAGTTACTGATGACGCTGCCCCCAGAGTCGGTATTGCTCGGGGTCGAGGAGGAGCATATACTACAGCTAGAGCACCTTTCAGAGCAGCAGTTGAGGAGCCGCTAGTAGCTCTTGATGGGGGACATGTACTAGAGACGCCTGTTGTTACCGCAGGACTTTAGGAGGCTTTAGCACAGTTTTTGAGCATGCTTCGTACATAGGATCTGGCGGGGTTGATTCCGGTTGTACTAGTTACTTCAAAGATCGGAGGAGGAGCTCAGACTCCCGCCACCAATACTCCGGAGCAGCGAGTCCACGTTGGTCAGGTCCCAGGTGTCATGCCGACACATCTTGTTATCCCAGCTCAGCATGTGGTTAGGGCAGCAGCATTTGAGGAAGAACAACTTAGACTTGCGAGGTTCAAGAAGTATTACCCTCCTACTTTCAATGGTTTGGCTTCAGAGGATGCGCATGGGTTCCTAGGGGAGTGCTAATGTATCCTCTACACTATGGGTATCATGGAGACGAGTGGGGTTGCAATCACTACATTCCAGCTTAAGGGAGCGACATATCAATGGTGGCGACCGTACGAGTTGGGTAGTTTGACCGATGCAGCTTCACTTTCATGGACTCAGTTTTCAGAGGTGTTCTTGAGAGAGTTTGTTCCCCAGACCCTTCGGGAAGAGTGGCGCGCGGAGTTTGAGCAGCTGCGCTAGGGCACTATGTCGTTGTAAGAGTATGCCGTTCGATTCAGTGATTTGTCCAGACATGCATCCGCTCTGGTTTCTACAGTCAGATGAGTCTGCAGGTTCATTGAGGGGCTCAGTCATGATATCCGGTTCAGCATGGCTCGGGAGTTGGAGTCAGATGTTCCATTTCAGCAAGTAGTAAATATTGCTCGCCGATTAGAGGGCATGCGGGGTCAGGAGAGTAGAGGGCAGGGAGGCCAAGAGGCCTCATAGACCGGGAGGATCTATTGGTCCCTATTTTGGGGCAGGGTACGGCATGGTAGAGGTATTGTAAGTCAGCCAGTTTAGTTTGCACTTCAGGTTTCGCAAGATATTTCAGGTACCCACGGGTCTCAAGGTACCCGTGCCGGATAGCTTCCACGACCACGTCAGTAGAGAGGTTTATTTGAGTGTGGAGATACCAGCCACATGGTTAGAGATTGTCCTAGACTCCGGACAGATGTGTCATATTAGGGTATTCAGGCTATGAGTTCTGCTCCAGTTGCTGATATTCTTGCACCGCAAGCTTGGGGTGCAGGTCAGGAAAGTAGAGGGCGCCCAAGAGGGGGAGTCCCGGCTCATTGATGTGTTTGCTGCGATAGGGATGAGGTCGTTGCACCAGATGATGTTGCACATGTGAGGTTTCGATTTGTTATAAAGGAGCACCATTCGTATTTTCTTTCGGTTTTGCTTATCGGGGTGAGTCCTCCTATTTTACTTCGCATATGGGTGAGCTTCTTGATTTTGTACTCCGCTTATGTGTTTATCTCTGTTGGGAGATTCTATAGTGGTAGCCCATGTCTATCATTTTGTTTTTATTCATTATTAAGAGCTATGAGACTAGAGGTGGCCTTTTATTACTCATTTCGGTAGTTTTGATGTGATTTCCCGATGATTGGTTACGATTTGTGGTTTGGATGCTCTACTGGTGTGGGAGTTCAGTATATGTTGTGATTTTGTTGGTGGAATTGAATTAGAGGAAGGTTGCAATTGGTATGATGTGTAAACTACTTGTGATTCAGAGATGAGGATGGAACCCTTGCATTTTCCTATGGTTGATATGTTGAACCGGGCTATGTGCTACGGTGGAAGTTAAATCAAGATGAGATCCGTGTGATTAGTTCATGTGTTTTGATTCTCCCTTGTGAAATTGATTCGTAGTATGGTACTGATAGGGAGTGGTGCCTGTCGGGCTTGTTTGATAGTTCTTTCATGTTTTCCTTGTATATTCAGTCATATTCGTGCTATGCTTATTGGGTTTTAACTTGCGAGGTGTGTGCCCACGTGGTGTTGGGTGTGACTTGTTGATTTGAGTGGATAGTCATGGCATCTTCGTGTTTCATGCCTCGTTGTCGGTGTTGTGGAGGTTTGGAAAGGGTTCTAGCTGATATGAGGTTAATTGCTGGTGATGGGTTTGATTATGGATTGTATTGTGATAAGAGAAGTGGTTTTGGGCATATGTGTGATGTGTTATATCGTGTGGTTGTACCTTGTGGCTGTAGGCATAAGTTGTTGCACCTGGTTGAGGTTGGTACCGTGTGTTGATGTAGAAATCGGGTCTTTTGGAAATAATCGGATGGTGAAAAATTTGGTTCTAAGGCCTATTACTGTGGGTGGGAGAAATAATCTTTAGTTGAGTTGGTGTTGACAGACCTATGTGGATTGGGGTGACGTGGGATCACCCGCGGGTGTATGTATAATAAGTCCACTCAGTGATTTGATGACTTCGAAATGGTTCTTAACTCGTTCGAGAACGAATGTTTGTTTAATAAGGGGGAGAATGTAACGACCTTACCAGTCGTTTCGAGAAATAGCGTTTTGTTCGGTGGCATAAGGTCTCGAGCAACTTCGTATTATGTGTTATGACTTGCGTGGGTGGTCAAGTGCGGTTTTCGGATTCGGGATCAATTTGGGAGAAGGATTCTTGTTTTATAAACATAAGCGGTAAGAGTTTGACTTTTATGTAGATGATCCGGAATGGCGTTTTGATGACTACAATAGCTTTGTATGGTGATTTTAGACTTAGGCATGCGTTCGGATTTGTATTGGAGGTCCGTAGGTTAATTTAAAGCATTTTGGCAAAAAGTTGGAAAGTTGAAGTTTTGGAAGGTTAAGAGATTCGACTGGGAGTTGACTTTGTTGATATCGGAATCGAATCGCGATTCTGAGAGTTGGATTAGCTCCATTATGTCATTTGAGACTTGCATTTAAAATTTGACGTTGTTCCGGGTTGATTTAATATATTTCGGCACGAGTTTTGGAAGTTGGAAGATTTGGAAATTCATAAGTTTGATTCGTAGTTTCGACGTTGTTTGATGTGATTTGAGGCCTCAAGTAGGTCCGTGTTATCTTATAGGACTTGTTGGTATATTCGTACGGGGTCCCGAGTGGCTCGGATGGGTTTTAGACGAGTTTTAGATCATTTCTGGTGATGAAGGCAGGTCTGTTCCTGGTGTATCGCACCTACGCATTTTGGATTAGAGGTGCGGAGCCGCTTATGCGAAGTGGTTGTCGCTTCTGCGATGTTGGACCTGGGCAGGAGTTCCGCTTCTGTGAAATAGAGAACGCAGGTGCGTGGCCGCATCTGCGGTGAGTCCACCGCAGATGTGAGTTTGAGGCTCCAGTTGGAAGTTCGCTTTTGTGGTATACTTGGCGCTTCTACGGCATTGCTGATGCGATGGGAAGTTCGCATGTGCGAAGAATGGGCTGCTGAGTGAGGAACGCAGATGCGAGATTGTGCTCGCAAAAGCGAGATCGCAGGTGCGCAATTATTGTCCGCAAATGCGGAAAGTGCTGGGCAGAGAGGTTATATTTGATTGTTTGTCATTTTTACTATATTTTGAGTTGTAGACCTCGACTTTGGGAGATTTTTCAAGAAATTCATTGGGGTAAGTGTTTTATACCCGAATCTTATTATGTTTCATGAATCCATTATTATCTTCATCATTTAATTGGTGAATTAAGTTGGATATTTGGGGAAAATGTTTTAAAAAAATCTTTCCAAATGTAAAATGAGGATTTGAAGGACGATTCGATATTGGAATTTGATAGCTTTGGTATGGTTGAACTCATATCGGAATGGGTGTTCTGGTTGTCACACCTTCTTTTTACCCCCCAAAAGGGGTATAAGGGAGTTTTTCCAATTAAAGTGAAAAAATCGAAACGGGATTATTTATTTATTCAGAGTCGCCACTTGGGATAGTTTATGGTGTCCCAAGTCACCGGTTTAGAATCCCGAGTCAGGGAAGTTTGACTCATATTTATGGTCTACGATCACAGAAATCCGGGTAAGGAATTTTGTTAACCGGGAGAAGGTGTTAGGCATTCCCGGGTTCCGTGGCTTTAGCACGGTCGCTTAACTATTATTATTGGCCTAATTATCTGATTAATAAAATATTTTTGAAACCTATGTGCATTTTATCCCTTTTAAACCGCTTTTAATAATCCACGATTGTCATATAGCTAATTATCTGATTACACATTGCGAATCATGTCACGGGAACTGTACCCACGATCTACAACATGTTTATTTTATTAACAAAATTAAATTGTGGCCGGGTCATATAAATGTACCCCCGGATTTTAAAATTGTGTATCACAACTACGTCACAGGAACCGTACCCGTAGCTATGATACTTTATTTAATTAACGCACCTAAAGCAAACTACGAAAGTTCAAAGCATTTTTCTACATTAGTCACGAATGTTCCATGTTTTTCCATACTAGTTTTAATATGAGGGCCATAAATTGGGATTCATTTATGAATGGCACGCCTCGATTTGTTTCAAAGATTTGTGCTCAAATTAAAGTGAATTACGGGTATTCATACTTAAACTAATTGAATTTAGGGATCACAACCATGCTACGGGAACCGTACCCGTAGTTGTGATGATTTAACTACGTTGCCTAAAGCAGACTACAGATGCTCATAGGTTTAATTAACAGGGGTAGATAGAGTTACAAGAACTAAATTACTTCAACTTGTAGGGAATAACTGTAAGTAACAGCGATAAAAGCATAAAAAGCTAGTACGAATTTAATTGATGGGAAAAGAACTATATCAAACATACAGGAGCATTTTAGGTCACGTAAACATACAGTCATATAGGGCCAACATAGCGGGTGGGTGAACATCAGTTTGAAATTGTTTATGAATGGGGAGGGGATTGCGACTAAGAACAAAAAAGGATTAATTAACTGCATCCATGTCTTGAATGGGCTCTCCTGGTAAAGCCCAAGACTTGTTTTCTCATCAACCAGGCCAATGTTGCCATCACGGCCCACAGGCCCAATTGAATTGGCTCATCCACAGAGCTTGATGCATACAACCTTAGACATACAATTAAAATAATTTACACTATTACAAAATTGGATGATTCTAGTAACAGATTACTCTAACAAAATCAAAGTCCAAAAATTGAGTTCCATTACATCTAAGAAAATTCTATCAGTCTCAGCAATTGTCCAACATCTAAAATCCTTCAATACTACAAAGCTGATCTCTACAATTAGAACTCTCATTCATGTAACAGCCATGGAATTTATCATTATGACTTCTGTATCCAAGACTCATTAAGCTGGGCTTCCTCCGAGAGAAACTGACCAACTAGTGATCAGCCTCACAGGTGTATCACCCTTAAATCAACTTAAACATGCAATCACTTGAACAATGTTAAAATGAGCAATATTTCAATTGAGTACACCTAACAATCAAACATGGCCTACTTTGGACTGTCCAATACATATCTAACATTCTCAGATAAAGACCAAATGAACCAAAAGGTTATTAACCATTTTTGAGACTGTCAATCCACACATAGAACAGCCATACTAATCTGAATATTCATACAAATGGTTAAGTCATATACTAGCACATCAGATTTAGAATAATTAAACACTAAAACAAAAATGATGAACTAGATGATTTGCAAATAGCATACATGAAGATAAAACTGGGATTTCAACATTTGAATATCCAACTTTATTACATTAAAGACTAATACATGTTTTAAGCTTCACTTTGCCACTCAAAGTTCATAGAGATACCTGGTTACAAAATAAGAACGAGGTGAGGAAGCTGATAGCAACAGAAAAACAACAAGAGAAAAACTCGAACTCAGCAGCAAATGACAGCAGTAGCCCAGCTCCCAAAATTAAACCATGTTTAAGCCTTTAAAAATCAGAAATCCCAAGAGAACTTGTTATATTTTTTTTTTTTTTTTTGAAAACTCAGAGAAAAATTCAACTCTTCAATGAAATAGTACAGAACTTTTAGGTGTTTTTTTAGGGTCTCAAATCTGTATCAGCGTGTCTGTAATGAGTGAAGAAAGGGTACTTTTATAGGCCTAAATGCCATGTGCTGGAAAAACTGAAATCAGGGATTTATTCCCTCACACAACCCCTAAAAGCATCTTTCTAACACAAATGGGACAACTGGCAGCTTCTAACTGGTTTTAACATTTTTGTACTGGCCAAATAGAGCTAGTTGCCCCTATTCTAGAACCTTCCCACATGGTTTTATCCTATTTCATTCTTACCCACCCTTCAAATAAACCCCTTAAGTTTCTTAATTTTCAATTAACCCGTACAAGTTCTTAAGGACTTATAAACTATGGCAAACAGAAACAAACAAATAAATATCAACAAACGAATCAAAAGCAAAACCACAGAGCCAAAAGTTTGAACATCTTAAAGCTTGAAAATAAACCTAAAGCTCTAAAATGTACCAAATTCATAAAAAACTCCAGATAAAAATGAAATTAAACCAAACTAAAGATTTAAACTAATTAAACGATGCAGGCATACTAAACTATGATTCGAAAACAGCACAACGATAATTGAAACTACAGTAATAAACTAACCATTTTACGAGCTAAACTAATTAAACACGAGCTAAGCCAAATTAATAAATATAAATGAAACCTAAAGAAAAAAAACTACTGACTAAGCATTACAAGATCCTATTAATCCATAGATTATGGTTACCTAAGTTTCTTTATTTTTCGGTCAAGAGAAAAGGAAAATAAAAGAAACAGAGTAAGAAAGGTGGAAGAAAAGAAAGGAAAATAAGAAGAGAAATCAAAGAAATAGATAGAGGAAAAAATAAATGAGATACCTAGACTAGGCGGACGACGGTTGGCTCAGACAAACTCCGGGCTGCTCCGATTTAAGCCAAAATTAATGTTAATCGAATGTTCTTGTTGAGAGCAAACGATTAACATCAGTTTCAGGCTAAATCGTCCTTGGAAACTTGAAGGCCTGAGACTTAGGTTTTTGCATGTCACAGATCTGAAATTTGGTCAGATTGAACGGGGTTTGAGTGAAAAGGTTTAGGGATTTGGAAAGGGGAGGGGACGATGGTTGTGTGGTGAGAATTTGGCGGGGTTTGGGGAAGTTCCGCTGCCGTGAGGCGATTTCCGACGGCGGAGACGGTGGTGGAATTTTATGCGGCTAGGGTTTTGTTGATTTGGAACTGGAGAGTGAAAATGAGAGGGGTTCTGGGGAGGGGGGGTCCGAGTTCAGACAATTATATAGTAAGTGAGTATTGAGTTCCTGTCCGTTTGATCAAAGGAGATCGACGGCTGGGATTTAGGCAAACAAAATGACACCGTTTGGTTACCTAAGAGGAAACTGGATCGGGTAAAAGGGGATGGGTTGGGCGGATCTGGGTCAAAGAAAAAAGGGATTGAACTTGGGCTAATTAATGAATTGGCCCAATATATCAAGACCAAGCATTTTCCTATTTCCTTTTATTTGTTCTTCACTCTTTTTTTCCTTTTTCTTTAATTAATTAAAACCTAAATTGAGTCCTAAATTAATTTAATTTATAAAATTAAGCTAATTATCTAATTATAATATTTAAAAAAATTAGTTGATCCTAAATTAAAGAAAAAAATGACTAAATTAGCATTAAAGGCTAAAATGTAAAATGAAAGATATTTTTGTGATTTTCATTTTAATAAAGCAATTAATTAACTAATTAATCCTAAAATATGAACACAAAATCTAAATGCAACGCATGATATTTTTTGACATTTTTTCATGATTTTAACAGAATTAGACGTGCACAAAAATGTAAACAATTAACAAAATTCTACAAAAACCCTATAAAATTGCAAACAACTTGAGAAAATCTATTTCTTTAATTTGTAAGAGTATTTCACATAGGGCAAACACGTGCTCACAGCTGTCCCTCTTTGCTCGGAAACACGAAAACTTTTCGGGCAAAGATAAAGTGAGCGGATACGAGCGATTATTGCCCGTTTGGATACTCCGTGAGAAGCATTTTGAAAAGTCTGATCGAACCCTGCTTCTGAGGTTGCCTACATATCCTTGGCTATAAAGGAATCAGGTCAGTGTAGTTTTGGAAGTTTTGGTAGCTGGGACTACCGGGAAGCTATGATTTCACTGTTGTTGCCGCTGCTACTGCTTGCTGAACTCCTTATTACACCGAGAAAAAATGAAAAGGAGCTAGACTAATCTATGATCTATGAGTTACAAGAATCCTATCTACATATCTTTAAACTTGATCTTGAAACCTCTGCGGTTCTGCCGTGCATCTTGAACTGTTAACTTGAACTCTTAAGGCGAGCTTTGCTATTTCAAACATGAATCGGCCTTATTCTTCGGGCGGGTTGCTGCTGTTGTCTTGAGCTTACTTCTGAAATGAATTCCCTTATTTTCCAGGTAGGCGCCTAATGCCAAAACTTGAACGGTATTCCCTTGTTTTCCAGGTGGGCGCCGGATGCCACAATTTGAACGGTATTCCATTGTTTTCCAGGTAGGCGCCTGATGCCAAAACTTGAACGATATTCCCTTGTTTTCCAGGTGGGCGCCTGATGCCAAAACTTGAACTGTATTCCCTTGTTTTCCAGGTGGCGCCTGATGCTGAAACTTGAAATGTATTCTCTTGTTTTCCAGGTGGGCGCCTGCTGCTGAATTAAGATTCGAAATAAATTCCCTTGTTCTCCAGGTGGGCGCCTGATGCTGACTTAAAATTTGAAATAAATTCCCTTATTCTCCAGGTTGGCGCTTGATGCTGACTTAAATTTGAAATAAATTTCCTTGTTCTCCAGGTGGGCACCTGCAAATTAAAATTTGAAATAAATTCTCTTTTTCTCTAGGTGGGCGCCTGATGTTGACTTAAAATTTGAAGTAAATTCCCTTGTTCTCCAGGTGGGCGCCTGCAATCAAAAACATCAAAACAAACAAAATTTTCTGCCCCAATTTGCACTAGGAAGATTTGTGAATTCTTTGCAAAACTGTAAATCACCTATGATATTGATGAAGGATGCAATTATGAGGTTAAAACTAAAAACTCGACTAGGATGTGCGTCTCCTGTGAGATCGAGCTTAAGGAAAACTATAAGCTAAGCTTGACTAAACTAAAAATTGCCCCTATTCTTCATGTGGGACCCTGAACTCAAGAAAAACTAGAGATTGAAAACTCAAAGAAACTAACAATTGACCCTATTCTCCAGGTGGGACCCCTGAACTTTAAGAGAAACTAAAGATTGAAATCTTAAGGAAACTAACAACTGACCCTATTTTCCTGGCGGGACCCCTGAACTCAAGAAAAACTAGCGATTAACCACTTAAGAAAATTAAAAATGACCTTATTCTCCAGGCGGGGCTCATAAACTTAAGGAAAACTAAAGACTAACAACTTAAGGGAACTAAAAACTGACCCTATTCTTCAGGTGGGACCCCTGAACTAAAGGAAAACAGAATATCAACAATTTAAGAAAATTAAAATTGACCCTATTTTCCAGGCGGGACCCCTGAACTTAAGGAAAGCTAAAAACTCTTCTGACCAGGGAGAATGCCTAGGAGGTACAATTCTTCTCAACTAGGGAAAATGCCTAGGAGGTAATGGTCATCTCAACTAGGGGAATATGTAGGAGGTGAAAACCTTCTCAACTAGGGGAATGCCTAGCAAGTGAAAACCTTCTCAAACAGCCTTTGTGCTGACAAAATTTGGGCGTGGCACTTCAAAAATTCAAGCTTCCAAGCTTTGATTTGGACATAGTCTTTGTACCTGTTTCAAACAAAGAAAACTTGTGAGTTTAAACATGGTGGTTGGTTTGTGGCCTTGACTTTGAGGGCGATTGCTCCTTCACTTGCCATGATAGCTTTGATTTCGTATTGAAAGACCCTGCTTGTTTATTGACTAACCACTTTCTGCTGTCACCCTTATCACAGAAAATACCTCTGATCCGTTCAAACCCAATACCCTCTATCTATTGCATTGTGCTCATGAATTGACATATACCGAACCTTTGTATTTCACATGAATCCCAAAGCACGCGAAACATCGCCAACTCAGTGCGCATACTGCTCTTTCTTGACTTATACCACTTTGATGTACTAGCCAGACTCTGCTTTGTGCAATTGGAAAGCTGGTAGCAGATTTTGAAGTCATTTCTCACTTGTTCTGACCAAGCAGACTCAAGAAGAGGGAGTAAACAAAACAAAGGGAACAGAGTAAGGGATAATGGAAAGAGATGATACCTAACAAGAAAATTACAAAGTAGAAACTTATCATATGTGGATACCAACTCTAATGACCATGACATGCACTTTTGGATTAAGTGGCCTAATCTGTCAAGCAAGTCTAATGCTCAACTCTTGTTGTACCTCTGGTCGTGAAACTGGGCTTCAATGCTCCGATTATCCTATCTGATTCACGGTCCTTATTCGACTTGTAGTGCCCGAATGGATTTTCACCATCAAGCCTCTCTCATTTTGTTCTTTCTCTCAACTTACCGTCGCCTTATGGTGCCTGTGAAGGTTTTCACCGATAAGACTCTCTCATTTTTTCTTTTCTTCTTTTTTTTTTCTTTGATTCTGCAGGTGACAAGGCATTAACCATGATAGAAATATCATATGCTCCTGGCATGTCTGACTCGGCACTCTCAAAGATTATCTGGGAGGTCTTTTGGACTGTAATGTGGCTTTTGGACAGGGTTAGAAAGAAGAGATATCATAAAGGCTCAAAATAACTAAGACAACAGGGTTAATTTATCTACAACTTTTGGAATCCATTATAAAAATTTTGCCCCAATTTCTAAAGAGAAAATCTCACTTTATACCCATTAAATTATAAACTATTTACCCTTTAATGCCCAAGCCTAAACTATTTACCACTCCTACCCATACCCCCCAAATTATTTACCCGCTAATTTTAGATGAGAAACTAACTCCCGCTTCCTTTAGCTTCTCCAGGACAAATGTGGCTGTGTCACTGTGTAGTATTTTATTTCTTCTTATATTATATTAAATAATATTAATATTATATTTTTTTCTTATTCTCATTGAGTTCATTTGACGTGAACTCTAACTTACCACTCTAGTCACGTAGAGGAAATTTTCGAGTTAAACAAGTCTTTACATAGTATTAATATTATATTTTTTTCTTATTCTCATTGAGTTCATTTGACGTGAACTCTAACTTACCACTCTAGTCACGTAGATGCAATTTTCGAGTTAAACAAGTCTTTAAATAATATTAATATTATATTTTTTTCTTATTCTCATTGAGTTCATTTGACGCGAACTCTTACTTACCACTCTAGTCACGTAGAGGCAATTTTCGAGTTAAACAAGTCTCTATCTTTTCTCATTCAACTCTCACTCTTTAAAGTAGGGGTATACAAAGAAAATCGATAAACCGCACTAGATCGATAATCCAAGTCAAACCATTTTTATTTATCATAATCGATAAACCGCACTAATACCTTCTGGAAGTTCATACTGAACTTTGATAGCATTTGGAGCCGATTTGAGGTGATTGAGATCGAAATTTTCAGGCAAAAATCGAAAAAGAACACAACTACCCAATAGTATACTGCTACGGTATACAATATGCTGTAAGAGTATATAGCTATACTGCAACAGTATACTACTATACTTTACAATATACTGCAATGATATATTGTAATAATCGAAAAAGAACACAGTTACCTAATAGTATACCGCTACAGTATACAATATACTATGGGAGTATATAGTTATACTGCAATAGTATACTATTTTAGTATACAATATATTTGTTATAATATACTCTAAGAGTACGCAGTAATAGTATACAATATGCTATAATAATATACTTATTATTCGTAAATTCACTTGCCTTTTCCTTTTTAATTTGCTTTAAGCTTTTACCCAGCGTGAGGGGCAAATTGAAAATGCAAAAAAAAAAAAAATAATAATAATAATAAATTATAGTATGCTATATAATATAATGGTATACTCTTACAATTAGATCCTTTGAGAGTTTTTTGAAATTTTTATTGACAAGTGATATTATTTCGGTTTAATAATTGAATTAAATTTTTTTTAACTCTTTGCGTACAATTGTATACCCTGTTGGTATAGCTATATATTATACTAGTATCATATGTTAGTTAATATTTTTGGTTGTATTAGCTACATTTAATGGGTACACAATTTGATTTTCTTTAGTAATAATATAAAAAAATAATAAAAAATAGGGAAAACAGTAAATGAAATTAGATTATGAAAAGAAAAAGAATATATAAAAAAAGTTAGATGAAATTAGAAAAGGAAAAAAAGAAGAAGAAGAAAACGAGAAAAAGAAAAGGAGAAAAGAAAAAAAAGAAAAAAGAAAGAAAAGATTCATAGAAATAAAAAAGAATTGGAGAATAAAGAAAAAATTCCCCACAAAAACTACTATAGGTAGGAAATGTAATTAGTTTATGGGTAGAAAAATAAATGGGTAGACAAGGGTAAATAGTTTTATTTTTGTGGGTAACTGTGTCAAAACCCCATTAAAAATCTCACTTTATACCCATTAAATTCAAACTATTTACCCTTAAATACACATACCTAAACTATTTACTTTTCCTACATATGCAATCAATACTATTTACCCGCCCACATGATTTCTCGATATCAGATCCAAGTCACATTATCAAATCTATTGAGCACTGCAAGAATCGATTGGGGGTTTGAACATGCAAAGGGCATTACTACTCCATTGCTTTCCATTGGTAAGTGGTAACTTTTCTTTTGCAGCATTAACACGCAAAGGGCATTACTACTCCATTAGTCTCCAATTAAATGTAGCTAATATTGTTCTTTGATGTGTAGATTGTACCTTTGATGCTGATTTTTGGAGATTTATTGTACAAAAATTTAAATCCACCATTGACGGACCTTGAAGCTTGAAACTCATAACTTGGTTTGTTTGAGTTTTTAATTGTTTTGATCCGATCCTGTATGGGTTAGTTTGGAAAGTTGATTGGAGGTTGTAGCTAAAGTTTTAGTCGATTTGGTGGAGATTTTGTAGTAAAATTTTAGAAATTTGGGTTGAAATATAGTTGAACCAGAGAAGAAGATGAATTTGTATTGTATACCCAAATAGTATACAAATATACCATTTTAGTATACAATTCATTCCAACTTTATACCCTATTAGTATAGCTATATACTATATTGGTATCATATGCTAGTTGAATTATTTTTTGGTTGTATTAGCTGCATTTAATTGGTACAATATTTGATTTTCTTTTAATAATAGTAATATAGTACAATATCTTAAAATACCTTATTATATTAATACGTGGTACACTATTTTTTTATTTTCTCTTTATGCATGTGTGTTATGTAATAGTAGTATAGTCATATAGTTGCCGGGAATTAACTAGTAAAACTGTATACCATGTTGATATAGTTATATGCCATATTGGTATCATATGGTAGTTTGAATATTGTTTTGGTTGTTTTAGCTGCATTTTAAGTGAATTCTATTATGAAATTATTTATATCAACATGAGTTGCAATAATGCTGGAATTTTTGTGTGTCGATGGACATAAATTATGTATATTAATAGTTTTTATAGTTATAGGCAATTGTTGGAACGACCCCATACAACTATATATCCTCTTAGTATACGAAATGAGCAAATTGTTTTGCTAATATTTAGCTTGCAATACGAGCATGTAACTTTCTCATACTTTTATTGCGTCCTTTAATGTTTTGGTAGAGTAGTATAGTCGCAGATAGTTGTAGCAATATTCTAGAGAAATCATATGCTCTGTTGGTATACACATATACCATATTGGTATCACATGGTACTAGAAGTCTTTTACGGTACTTATACTTTTGTTGTATTTTTTAATATTTTATTATCATTTTTATTCTAACTAGTATATATGGAGATTTGGTTGTCGTAGATTATGTTTTCTTGCTCTATAACTAGTTGTATTACTGCTAATGATAGAGTGTGTATTGATATTTATAGGGAAGGAGATCAAGATTTGCATGGCAATCACGTGTTGATTCTTAGAATTTGATTATGTAATTTATGGTGCTCAACAGCAGTCAATGTGATATTCAGTGTATTAGATCAAGTGACAACTGATATTATTCAGTTTATAATTGAATTTAAAAAATAAAAAAAAAAGGTATATTGTACTAGTTATATTAAAAAAAAGGTGAACAAATATTTACTATATCAATTATTTTTCTTATTGTATAAAAAAAGAATAATAAAAAATAATGAAAACGGTAAATGAAATTAGATTATGAAGAGAAATAGAATATAAAAAAAAAGAAGTTAAATGAAATTAGAAAAGGAAAAAAAGAAAAAAATAAGAAGAAAACGAGAAAAAAGAAAAGCAGAAAAGAAAAAAAAAAGAAAAGAAAGAAGAAAAGAAGCATAGAAATAAAAAAGAATTGGAGAATAAAGAAAAAATTCCCTACAAAAACTACAATGGGTAGGAAATGTAATTAGTTTATGGGTAGAAAAACAAATGGGTAGACAAGGATAAAGAGTTTTGTTTTTGTGGGTAACTGTGTCAACACCCTTTTAATTAATTAAGAGTAATTTTTATATTTTTATAGATACATTATATTATTTAATCTTCTTAGCCCAAATCTAAACCCAACAAGATAAAGAGCCATTCTTTCCAACCCATTAGCCCACTCTCCACTTAAATGCGAGATTTAATCTTAGACATCTATTCCCCTCCAATCTAATGGCCCGTGTCAATTCTTATGCCCCTATTTAAACCCAATTATGACTAAAACCTAACCTAATCTCTAATTCCTACACCACCTAATTCTAAAGCTAGCTGTTTCACACACAAAAAGGAAAAAACTGCACATCAGCTTGAAAAGGAGAGTAGAGAATGGAAAAGAGAAACGTGAGGCATTAGCCTCTGAGAATTTTTCGTTCCTGCTCGTCTTTTTCCTCTACCTTAATCTAGCAGATCCATCCCTACAAAACTCGATTTTCTTTACCCTAGCTTCTTTGTTTTGGCCATAGAAACCAGTAGCTCATAGCTATGTGAACCCACTTCCATTACCACCTTAAACGCACCTCTAAATTCTCCAAAATCGCAGCTGAAACTAACTGCAAAAAACAGCCATTACACCACCTGAAAACAGTCCCCAAAATAACTCCAAAACTAGCCATAGAACACCTGAAAATCGGCTAAAAACCAGCCCCAAACTTTGCTAAAAACAACCATGAACCAAGCTCGAAAAATCGAGCTCCGTCGCACCATCGAAACCACCTAAAACGTGGAAAACAGTCCCTTTTTGCACCAAATCAGCAGCTCCAAAGGTGAGTCCGCAGTCGCGTCCGAGCTTCATTCGAGTTCCCGACGTTGCCCAGATTCTCTGGTTCGTGGTGAGGTTCCCCTCGTAGGTCCGATTGGTGGTAGATCGTTTCATTTTTGTGAAAGCTCATTTTGAGGTCGAGTTTCTACTCTCTCTTTGTTCTTTCTTTCAAATTATGTTTTGGTTGGAATAATATTTCAGTTTGATTTAGTATGTCATGCTCCGTTTTGAACTTTAAATGCCTTTTGACTCCCTTAATTTGTAGTCAGATTCCATGTTTCATGACTTCTTTTACATTATATTGGTTCACATTATGTTGATCTCCTAGTTAGAGTTTATTTTGTCAAGATTCACTATAATAGTAGTTATCTGACGAGAATTTATCCTGGACTGTGCATTGCTAAATTGGATTTAAAAGTGAGGAGTTAGGTTTGGTTGTAATTGCAGAAGGCTTGGATTATATTTGGGCCTTATGGATCTGTTGCTAGTTTTGAAGGAATCTGGACCAAGATGTATTCTACCGTTGGCCCGTTTCTTTATTAATTAGTTTGCCCAATTCTTCAATAATGAATAAATTTCTATGCATGCTCCAAAAATATTTAGTCAACTTAATCTATTTAGAATACTTTGTCCAAATAATTCCATAAACTCTTGAGCCTCACAATAATCTCAAAGATAGGAACATAATTTAAATGCGCTAGTGGCTTTAGACGTGATTAATATTAAATCATCGTGACTATGGGTACGGTTCCCGTGGCATAGTCATGATACGTAATCCCCAAGTCAAGTGTGCATTTCACGTGACTCGACCATCACTTCAAATAATAATAATAATAGATCGCAGGCGCGTTTCACGTGGCGCGATTCACAATGTGTACAAAAACAATAAGTGTGCGACATCACGACTTATTTAAATAAACTCCATAAATCCTAAAAGCAATTAAAGTTCTATTAAAAGCGGTTAGAAAGCAAAAATGCACAATAGGTTTTAAATATGTATTAAATCAGATAATTAGGTCAATTATTAATAGTTGAGCGACCGTGCTAAAATCACGGAATTCGGGAGTGCCTCACACCTTCTCCCGGGTTAACACAATTTCTTACCCGGTCTTCTATGTTCGCAGACTGTAAAACAGAGTCAAATTTTCTCGATTTGGGATTTAAAATATATCGGTGACTTGGGACACCATAAATTTTTCCAAGTGGCGACTCTGAATTAAATAAATAATTCCATTTCGATTAATGTCACTTTAATTGAAAAAACTCCCTGTCCCCTCGGGAAAAAGGAGGTGTGACAGCACCAAGTGTTAAAATTCCCAACGCTAGGAGGGATTAAAACAATCTAGGGAGAACAACCAGATCCGAAGGAAATGTTCGCGATCGAAGAGGTTGTCCCGATATCCGCACTTACAATGATAAAAAGCCCGAGTTCGGCCGTCGAGGAAGAATCCAAATTGCAATTAACAACGCTGGCCCTGACCCAATCGGAGAAGCAGGGGGTTGGTGAAGACGGCGACTACGGGGTCCCCAGGTCCTTCATAACCCCCGATAATTCCGACGCCATTAAGTCAACGGTCGAGGAGCTGGAGCAAGTCGTACTAATCGAGCACTTGCCCGAACATAAGGTATACCTGGGCACGGGGTTGAGTCCCGAGCTCAAGAAAAAGCTTATTCAATTCCTTATAGCTAACGTGGCTTGTTTCGCTTGGTCCCACCTCGATATGACAGGGATCCCCCGGAAATAACCACTCACAAGCTGAGCCTGGACCCGAAGTTTCATCCAGTCAAACAGAAAAAAAGACCTCAGCTCGAAGTCAAACATGCATTCATCAAAGACGAGGTATCTAAGCTCCTTAAAATAAGATCGATTCGGGAGGTTAAATACCCGGATTGGCTAGAAAATATAGTGGTAGTCCCTAAAAAAAGGAATAAATTAAGATTGTGTGTAGACTATAGAGATTTGAAAAAGGCATGCCCCAAGGACTCTTTCCCTTTTCCCAACATCAATCTCATGATCAATGTGACGGTCGGCCACGAGATTCTCAGTTTTCTCGAAGCATATTCCGGGTACAACCAAATTCGGATGGACCCGGGCGACTAGGAAAAAACTTCCTTCATCACTAAGTACGGTACCTATTGCCATAACATAATGCCGTTCGGACTAAAAAATACCGGCACCACTTACCAACGCCTAGTAAATCGGATGTTCGAAGAACAAATAGGAAAAACAATGAAAGTTTACATTGACGATATGTTAGTTAAGTCCCTGCGAGCAGAGGGCCATTTAAAACATTTGAAGGAAACCTTCAACATATTGGACAAGTACAACATGAAGCTGAACCCGGAGAAATATACGTTCAGAGTCGGGTCCGGAAAATTTCTTGGATTCATGGTATCCAACCTGGGGATCGAGATTAACCCCGATAAGATCAAGGCCATTGAAGACATCACTATTGTGGACAACGTCAAAGTTGTTCAAAGGTTAACCGGTCGCATAGCCGCCTTAGGCCGATTTATCTCGAGGTCCTCCAACAAGAGTCGTCGGTTCTTCTCACTTTGAAAAAGAAGAATAACTTCTCATAGACTCCGGAGTATCAACAAGCCTTGGAAGAACTCAAACGGTACCTCTCGAGCCCACCTTTGCTTCACGCTCCGAAGGCAGACGAACAACTATACCTATACTTGGCCGTATCCGAGGTGGTGGTAAATGGAGTCCTAGTCCGGGAAGAAGAAGGTACGCAATTTCCTATTTATTATGTTGGCAGAACTCTAGGCGAGGCTGAAACTAGGTAATCTCACCTAGAAAAATTGGGGCGCTTTGCTAAGCGCCGCTAGGAAGCTAAAACCATACTTCCAATGCCACCCTATATGTGTTGTGAACCCATTGAGGAACATAATGCATAAACCCGAACTCTCGGGACAACTGGCCAAATGTGTCGTGGAAATCAGCGGGTACGATATCGAATATCAACCCCGGACCGCCATCAAATCTCAAATCTTGGCATACTTTGTGGCCGACTTTACGCCGACCCTAATACCCGAGGTCGAAATAGAATTGTTGTTGAACTCGGGGACTTCCTCGGGAATCTGGAGCCTCTTTATGGACGGTGCCTCGAACGCAAAAGGGTCCGAACTTGGCATAGTATTGAAGCCACCAGTAGGCAGCCCAGTTAGACAATCTATTAGAACTGTAAAATTGACTAACAACGAGGCCAAGTATGAGGCCATGATTGCAGGTCTTGAACTGGTAAAATGCTTGGGGGGGGGGGGGGCAGAGGTGATCGAAGCTAAGTGTGACTCCCTCGTTGTGGTGAACCAAGTTAATGGGACATTCGAAGACAGGGAGGAACAAACGCAGACATACCTGAATAAACTGCAGGTAACGTTACATCGATTGAAAGAGTGGACCCTACAACATGTGCCTCGGGATCAAAACAGCAAGGCCGATGCTCTCGCTATCTTGGGATCGTCGATCGACGATGATGAGTTCAAATCGGGGGCGGTCGTACAACTCATGAGATCGGTAGTGGAAGAAGGTCACACTGAGATAAACTCAACAAGCCTAACGTGGGACTGGAGAAACAAGTATATAAAGTATCTGAGGACCGGAAAACTGCCCTCTGATCCTAATGAATCGAGGTCTCTGCGTACGAAGGTGGCCCGGTTCAGCCCGTCCGAAGACGGTACCCTATTACAGAGAATGTCTGATGGCCCACTCGCAATATGTCTAGGACCGGGAGATATTGAGTATGTTCTTAGGGAAGTCCGCGAAGGCACCTGCGAAAACTATTCGGGCCCCGAATCATTAGTTCGGAAAGTAATCAAAGCCGGCTACTACTGGATTGACATGGAAAAGGATGCAAAGGAGTTCGTACGAAAATGCGACGGATGTCAAAGGCACGCTCCGATGATTCATCAGCCCGAGGCACCCGATAAGGCTCCTGATGCACCTTGATTTCCGACAAGATAAGCCAGGCTCGAGATGTAATGGCAAGGGACCATAATCAAGTCGAAATTCCCATCGAGCCAGAACACAGGGACAGGGCGCCTGCCCTCGAGAATATCGAGGTCATAGTTCCAGAATCGGTCCTAGCCTCGAACAACTTCGAGGAATATTATCGGATGATCAAGCATAGCCAACAGAAGGCCGAAATATCCGTTACCGGCCGGATATCACGGCGGGGATCTCGCCACGTATCGATAAGGAATCAACAATCAGTTAATCAGAAGATTTTTTACCTTTTATCGAGTCGTACCTAAAGTAGTACTCCCCTACTATATAAAGGGGGTCTAATAACTTATGTAACACATTGTAACTCGCATTTCAAGGCAAGATATTATTATTTTCTCTGCTATTAGCTATCTCTCCTGTTCATTATTGCTGATTATAGTGGGCCTGGATCGAGGTCAATTATTTGACTGAGACTGGAACTATCTCACTCGTGTGATTTGAATTATTTCTATCTTTCTTTACTCGCTATTTACTTCATCAATTGATTTGTATCGAATTAAACCACGTATCTTTAAAACCACTTACAAATTTAATTGTTATATGATTTTGAGGGTAAACAAGACGTAAACGAACATGAGAGCATCATTGATAGAAACACGACTGCACCTTATATATAGCCTGTTTGGCCAAGCTTTTTTTTGGGCCAAAAGTGTTTTTGTTGGCCAAAAGCACTTTTGGCCAAAAATTAAGGTGTTTGGCCAAGCTTTTGGAAGGAAAAAAAGTGCTTTTGAGGAGAAGCAGAAGCAGTTTTGGAGAAGCAGAAAATGGTAGCTTCTCTCCAAAAGCACTTTTCTGAGAAACACTTTTGAGGAAAATACACTTAGAAGCAGTTTTCAAAAGCTTGGCCAAACACTAATTACTGCTCAAAAGTGCTTTTCTGATTAATTAGCCAAACACAAACTACTTCTCACCAAAAGTACTTTTTTTTAAAATACTTTTGAGAAAAACACTTCTCAAAATAAGCTGATTTTAGAAGCTTGGCCAAATGGGCTAATAGATTCATCGCGTTGTAAAGTTAAATAAAAACCAAGGGGACTCAAGTAATTTTCTACTATTTGCATACTCAATAGACTACCAAAACAATGCCTCTCGTGGTCTATTGGCCTTACGACAAACATGTTTTGTACAAGAGACAGATTTAAGATTTTAAATATTGACTGTACGTTTTATATATATATATATATTACTTAAATTTTTTACCATATATATGAGACAATAGAAGTTGAGTTATTAAATCCCAACCCCTTTATGTGTACTCCTTTAATTGGAGAAGCTCGTTACACGAGTGAACAAACATTTTTTAAAACAATAACGTCCGGAATCTAAATATTGTGTTTTTGGACTCAAAATACATTAATAAGTGTAAAAAAAAAAAGTTACATATCCATGTATAGCGTTTAAATACAAGACGCTATACCTTAACGGTAACTTTTTCCGTTAAGGTATAGCGTCTTCTATTTATACGCTATACTGACAGGCGATTTGACTGCTACATATAGCGTTTTCATTTCATACGTTATACATATAGCGTATGAAATGAAGACGCTATACCCTGATTATGGACCCACCAATAATTTAACTGACATAACAATAATTTAAATGAGTATAGCGTCTATTTAAAGAACGCTATACGTCAAAAAATTTCCATATCCCGGGCTAGCCATTTCCTATATAAAGTGGTTAGATTTTAGGAAAATTCTTTCAACAAAAAATTCCAACTCCCATTCAATATTTTTCTGTGTTAAATTCTTAAGCATTTTTTTCGTAATGTCTGAAGAGCGTAGAATAAGAGTTTCATTATATTGGGGGGGGGGGGTGAGGTTGTGATGGAGAATAACTCTGTAAGTATAGTTTATCTCCACAGGGTCATGTTAAATTACCACTACAATGGAGTACGATAAATTGATATCGTTGTTATGCAAAAAATGGGTGTGAGGAAACGTTCAGTGATACTTAAAGTAACCGGAAGATATCGTATTCCGTCACTCCGCAAGGGGCTGCTTTTTTACTCGGAGTTAAACATCTACGATGATGAAACTTTAAGGGATTTTCTGAGGACTCCGGATGAATACCGGGAATATCTTGTAATCAAAATGTTGGATATGTACGTCAAGGTCGAAGACGTTCCAAACAATGAGGTTGCCGGACGGGTTCTGGATAACCCCCATTCATCAGGTAGTTATTCTGGAGGAGTTTTTGCCGGACAGGTTCCGGATGAAAGAGTTTTCCTTGATTTAAAACTTATCCCCGCCTGCGTTTCATAATTCACAAGACGAGTGGTAAGCTTCAATTTTCCTTTGTGTTTACGATGCACATTTTTGTTGTATTGAATTTGAATTAACGCTCATATATTTAACAGGGGGTACAGGCCGGATATGAATTTTATAAATTATAAACCTAAGCATAGTTTTGGTGTGTTGGATCATGGTGGTCCATCCGGGAGCCATCACCGAAATGAAAATGTCCATCATGGAATTTCATCACATTACGACTTGTAAGTGAAGTGATACAGTTATATGGAAAGTATTTATTAAATTCAGTATCTTATTATTTTGTTGATTGTGCAGTGAAAACGAGCAAGTTGAACCAAATGTACTCACTCAATTGCCCGAAGATGACGTATTAAATCGGGATCTGGCAGATGCACAGAGTGAGAAAGAGAACAGTGATTACGACAACAATGCTGATGAATCCGGAGACGAGACACCCTTTCCTCGTGAGGATAGTGATGAGGAGGATGAGAAGGAAGGACCTGATTTGACGAGAGAGTATTCTCCACCCCCCTAGACGAAGAGTGTACGAGTCCCAAGTGTCGTTTCATTCAAGGGAGATTCCTTACCTTGATAACTTGCCAAGCATGCCGGATGTGGAAGCTCTCACAAGGGATTTTGATGAAATTCGGACAGCAATGTGGGATGAGTCTAGACCGACGGTGCTGGCAAAGGGCATGCTTTTTCCTGATAAAGCGCGCCTAAGCAGGGCTTGTAAAATGCACAACGTAAAAGAGTGTCGTGAGATGACGGTATGGGAGTCAAGTCCGGTTGTATACAAGGTTGTTTGTCGCAGGTGGTTTTGGCCATGTCATTGGATGTTGCGTGCGAGCAAGAAGAAGACAGGTCTGTGGAAAGTGGGTAAATATATTCCCATCCACACATGCGAAATGGACACATTCAACGGGAATCACTTCAACTTGGATATTGACTTGATTTCTCTTGTTCTTATTCCACACATCGAAGAGTCCATAAGGTATAAAATAAAAGAGTGCATTACAACAGTGCACCAGGTGAAAAGTGTGCGTCTCCGGTCGCCACCGCTCAATCAACGTCGTGATCAAAGCCCAGTCAACCTGTATCCGCCCGATCTCAATAATCTTATAGAATCTCGTATCCTGGAGGCGATGGACTACACGCTCGTGGAGATCTCTGGGCCTCAATCCCACAGGTCGTCCACTCTCCTAGCGCGGATAGTCTGGGACAGTAACTCTCCCTCCCATATATGGGCGGACCTATGATCGCCCTGAAGCACTAATAGCTCACGAGAGTAAGGGCCGGGATGTATAGGCGGCGTGTCCATGTCGTCAACTGTAAATTAAACAACATTAATTGTATGTTTATTATTTAATTGTACAAAATATATATACCTATTGGGTTCCAGGCTCGATATTTGAGGCCCAGTAGCACCAAACTATCATAAATATTTATGTGTGTCAAATTCAATATTTTGATAATTTTGTGTGTCTTTGTTTAATAATTTAAATTCTTAATTTTTAATTATTTAAATTCTTAAATATATATAGCTATTGGGTTCCAGGCTCGTTATTTGAGGCCCAGTAGCAACAAACTATCATGAATATTTATGTGTGTCAAATCAATATTTTGATTATTTAATTGTACAAAGTATATATCTTCATCTACCAGTATAAGAAATACTTAAACTACAGGGATTCTACGCTAAAATACTATACAGTTTACTATGCTAGAAGTTTCTACATTTTACTATGCTAATAAATAAACTAAATGTAAACAACAAATACATTTTAATCACATAACATTCACAAAAATACATATAACATACTAGTTTCGCAAATAATACACAAAACGACATGGAAACACTAATATCTAAATTCGGATATTAACATAAAAATCTCAATTTCACATTTTTTTAGAACACATTAATCTAAGTCCGGATAAATATAACATACTAGTTTCGCAAATAAAACACAAAACGACATGAAAACACACTCAATCAACTAATATACATTATTATACAAGTTTCGACATAAAATAAAGTCGAAATACCTCGATGTAGTGAGTGTTTTGTGTGAAATTTGAAGACGATGCAGTTAAATCACAATAATACAATGCTCCAATACGATGTGGGACCTACGTTCTTCACCTTTTGTGTGACGGGAGGGACCCACAATTTTTTTTTTTAATCACGAGCAGATGGGGGAGGGGGGGGGGGGTACCAGAAGCAGAAGTTAGAAAAAATGGGGGAAACGGTTCGGTCGGGGAAGAAGACGAAGGGGGTATTTAATTTAAGGTATAATGTTTTTTATTGGACGCTATAGTATAGCTTATTCATTTCATACGCTATATGTGGCAGTCAAATCGCCTGTCAGTATAGCGTATAAATTGAAGACGCTATACCTTAACGGAAAAAGTTACCATTAAGGTATAGCGTCTTGTATTTAAACGCTATACATAGATATATAACTTTTTTTTTTACACTTATTAATGTATATTGAGTCCAAAGACACAATATTTAGGTTCCGGACTCTATCCCTTAGTGCCCTGAAAGGATTTGACGGATGATAGAGATATGAGACCAGTTATTAAGTTAAGTTTCTGTTTTAGGCAAACAAAGTAAATGATAGATTCAAAAAACCAAACATAAGAGGTGGAACACTCAATTAATTGCAAGTGATCATTTCTCATAAGTTCTCCAAATGTTAAGACCGATGCATGTTACATCTAGTTAATTTTCATTTCAAACCAATTATATAGAACATCTGTTGATATATTATTTCTCTACTTGAAAAGGTATCATAGCAGAACAAAATCATGGGCGAAGCTACCTAGTCTAAACTCTTTATCGGAAGATTATACCGTGTAAATAGTTTAAATATATACTCTTTGAATATGTATAAAATATTAAATCCCCTATGATAAGGAAAAAGTTTTTAGCTATATAGCAGAAAAATTAACTTAAAATCGCTTTATATTGTATGTTTGAATCCCAGGTATCATATTTTTACATTTTTTTGAATACCCTTATCTAAATTTTTAGTTCCGACATTATTGAACGTAATGCTACTGTGTTAAGAAAATCAGTTAAAAGTATAGAACGTCCAAAGAAACAACACAGGGTGAGTGCCTTAGAATTTTAGTCTATAACAAGGTTGGAAGATTTTCGGCTCGACTTGAAAATGATCAAGTAATACATTAATAATTTTTCAAAATGGTCAACTTCAAATGTACTGATTAGCTACAGTAATAATTTTTCAACTTTACGTAACACATTTTTATCCAAAATCACACATATCTAAATATAAAAAAATATACGGAGTTATTTGACACGACACCAGCTGCAATGATGTCTCAAATTGGTCAGCTTGACGTTTCAAATTGTAGTCGTTTAGATGTAGATATTATTTGCATATAATGAAATATTATTTGTATATCAATATTTTATTATTATTTTGATAATTGTTTCAACTTTAGCATGAAATAAATAATTATTGAAAACCTATTTTGAGGTGTATTTCAAGTGAAATGACGTTTCACTTATAAATTTGAACTTTTTCCAAAGTGAAATTCATATTCAAGCGAATCGATACTTTTTTTTTCAACTTGTACTTCAAATCTACTCATTTTTTCAACTTCAACCAAATGTTATACTACAAACATTTTCTTCCTTTCCCTGAAAATCTGAAGAAGAAAAAAAACAAAGAAAACAAAATACACATTTCCACCTTTCTCTTTTAGCATACAATACAATAATTATACTTCACGTACTCCTCCTAAGGTTACACTCTACTTGGAAATGAAAAGTATGCTTTTGATAATTGTTTTCCCCCTCACCTAATTATGCGGCTTTCTTGTCAAATTCTTATTGCGAATTAGTTAAAGGTTTTATCACTATGAATTATATGTTTTATTGATGTGTTCTAATTCTCGTGCAAATAAATGCACCTGACTTGAACACATAGATCCGTCACTAGCATTTTTATTCTACAAATTCTAGATCCACCTATGTAATTTAAGCTTTCACATGACTGTATTCTATAACTATCACTACTAGAAATTCAGGTTTTAGCGACCACGAAAAGCGACCAAAGTTGGTCGCTTATTGGCCAAAAAGCGATCAAACAGGCCTGGTCGATATTAAGCTGGTCCCTTTCCCTTAGGGGCCATTAGCGACCAACTTTGGTCTCTCAGGTAAAAGGACCAAATTTTTCGGGTAAAGAAAATAGCGACCAACTTTGGTCGCTACAATATTTTAATATTATAACTTTGGCGACCAAAGCTGGTCTCTACCTGTAAATTACGTTTTATTTTTTTTTATTATTAATCATAAAAAAGCGACCAACTTTGGTCTGTAAAGAAAATATTATATTTTAAAATCTGAAAAATAGAGACCAAAGTTGGTTGCTTTACTATAATTTTTATAATTTTTTTTTAAAATAAGAGACCAAAGTTGGCTGCTAACTTCAAGAATTAATTTTTTTTAATTATAAGCGACCAACTTTGGTCGCTATATTTCCAGAAATTATTATTTTTTTAATGAAATAGCGACCAAAGTTGGTCGCTTTTGAGAAATCTGGGTTAAATAGCGACCAACCTTGGTCGCTATTCCCCAGAAAATTATTTTTTTTAAAGGGAAAAGCGACCAACTGGCGACCAAAGTTGGTGTATTTTCTTGGTATATTTTTGGCAGAAACTGCCTGTTTTGGCAGCTACACCACCTGCCAGCTTACCAAAATTCCTAAACAAGTATTTTCTGCCAACAACAACAACAACAATAAAAAGCAACAACAACAACAATAAACAACAACAACAACAACAACAACAACACAACAACAACAATAACAACAACAACAACACAACAACAACATTATAACCAACAAAGTATAAAGTTCAATAGAACTTTATACTTTAAGCTAACCAAACTAAGTTAACTGTTATTACAAAACCATTCGAAAACCGATTGTATTTGTCTAGTTGAAAGTGTATAAAAGTCAAGGATTGTTTTGTACATCATTATCATCACCGTCTGATGAACTTTCATCACCAAGACGGTATCCAGAAGGGTGTATTTGTCGAGGATGGGAAGAACGATCACGGGGAGGACGGGAGGAACGAGCACGGGGAAGGCGAGCCTCTGGCGATGACTCACGAGACCGGGGAATCGGAAAACTGCCAGAAGCTAGGAGAGATTTGATCTGCTCTTGCATGCCAATGTACTGAGCATCTCTAAGCTTTTCTCTTTCCTTGGCGGCTTCTAGCTCGGATGTGAGCTTTGCCACAGTCTCCCGCATAGAGGAGAGGCTCTCCCCATCAAGTTGCTCGGCTTGCGAGGAAGTCCCTATTCCTTGCATTCCACACTTATAGCGATGAAATTTCTTATTAGGAAGCCCGTATACCTTCCCCCATTTTGGACCGCCAGCAGCCTGCGTCCACATTCTCTCAGCATCCTCGTTCGATAGTTGGATTGGCTCGCCCGACTCATTAGGTGGCTGACTGCGTATGAATTGCTCCACTTCAGCTGTGAAGCGACCCTATAAGAAAAA
The DNA here is from genome assembly GCF_001879085.1 of Nicotiana attenuata. Classification (NCBI taxonomy): domain Eukaryota; kingdom Viridiplantae; phylum Streptophyta; class Magnoliopsida; order Solanales; family Solanaceae; genus Nicotiana; species Nicotiana attenuata. The sequence continues at coordinate 73,361,751 of NC_031995.1, read as the reverse complement.
TTACATTGAATTAGTATTTCAAAATTTATATAAAAGTAAATCAAAATTCTTAATGAAAAGTGAAAACTTACATGTACAGTCGAGGCTCGGCCCTCGACCCACCTTTCTTGGTCCGTCTCTTTCTTCTTCTTTACAATATGAGTCTCCTTGAAGAGCTCATCTTGGTTCATCGGACTCCCCAACTTTTTTTCCCTGGAAACTCATAAATTTTAGTTAATAAATAGAATAGATATACTTTGAAAATTAAAATAAATTAAGCAATTACGTACCATTCTTCTTTTTATCGTCCCTAGGCTGATCGCACCTCCAGTGTGCAAGGATCCTCCCTTCTCAGATGCCCGAGCTTTCTTTCCTTTTTCGCTCTTTTGTAAGAACTCTGCGGTAAGCCATTGCCTTTGCAAATCCTCCCATAAATTCTGAAGCAACCAGCCAGGCTTCTGGTTCAACTTTCTAGATTTGGAGAAACAATGGGACAACCGCTTTCGAGCTTTGAGATGAAAATTTGCAGCCACATCCGTGCTATAGCGGTGTTCCCATACACACTTGCTCTGTATTTCAAAAGTTAAGTATTATATGGAAATATCATATTTAGATGGAAATATCATAAAAGCTATATTCGATATATTATACTTAGCTTTTATTAGCTAATAATTATTCAAAAGTTAAGTGCATTAACTGCTTAGAATATAGTATATTAGTGCATTAGCTAATANGACCAAAGTTGGTCGCTTTATTATTAATTTTTATAATTTTTTTTTAAAATAAGCGACCACAATTGGTCGTCAACTGCAAGAATTAATTTTTTTTTAATTATGAGCGACAGACTTTGGTCGCCATATTTCCAGAAATTATTTTTTTAAATGGAATAGCGACCAAAGTTGGTCGCTTTTGAGAAATCTGGGTTAAATAGCGACCAAGGGTGGTCGCTATTGCCCAGAAAATTGTTTTTTTTAAGTGAAAAGCGACCAACTTGAGACCAAAGTTGGTCACTTTTCTTGGTATATTTTTGGCAGAAACTGCCTGTTTTGGCAGCTACACCACCTACCAGCTTACCAAGAATCCTAAACAGGCATTTTATGCCAACAACAACAACAATAAAAAGCAACAAAGTACAAAGTTCAATAGAACTAACACATTAAGCTAACAAAACTAAGTTAACGCTTATTACAAGCCCATTCGAAAACTGGTTCTATTGTCTAGTTCAAAGTATATAAAGTACTCAAGGAGTGATCTTTCAGCATCCTCGTCCGAAAGTTGGATTGCCTCGCCCGACTCATTAGGTGGCTGACTGCGTATGAATTCCCCCACATCAGTTGTGAAGCGAACCTATAAGGAAAATTATATTGAATTAGTATTTCAAAATTTATATAAAAGTAAATCAAAATACTTAATGAAAAGTAAAAAACTTACATGTACAGTCGAGGCTCGACCCTTGACCCACCTTTCTGAATCAGTCTCTTTCTTCTTCTTTACAATACGAGTTTCATTGAATAGCTCATCTTGCTTCATTGGCATCATAAAGTTGTCTGGTGGCTTTGGTGATTATCCTCGTGGTACTATTACTCGGGATGAACTTGGATATAGAGAATAACTTGGATACAGTACCTGACAGGGTGTGTCTTTGATCAATTGTTATTCTCATTAGCGACAATGATGATGAGAAGGCAATGGCATGTGTTTCAAATAGTGATGGTGTAGGTATGTCACGACCCGGATTTCTCCACCCTTGGGAGTCGTGATGGCGCCTACTCGTAGAATCTAGGCAAGCCAAATTTTAATTACTTTCCGTTTACAACATAATCCCTTTTAACAATTCATGGCAACAATATAAAAATAATGAAATTAAATAGTAGCGGAAGTCTTAATTATAGAAACTGAATCAACATGCGGAGTAGCCAAAATAATCCTCTACCCAAGACTGGTGTCACAATACTCACGAACTGCTAAGAAATACTAAACACAAACGTCTGAAAGAAAACATAAGCTGTTTGTCTCAAATACAATGAGGCAACAGGCTAAAAAGAGAGAATAAGGGAGTCACCGGGCTTGCGGACGCCTGCAAGGCTACCTCGGGTCTCACCGGACTGAAGGCATGCTCCCGTACTAATGCTGCTGCTGCTGCTCGAAACCTGGACCTGTGCAAATAGCACAGAGTGTAGCATCAGCACAACCGACCCCATGTGCTGGTAAGTGTCTAGCCTAACCCCGGCGAAGTAGTGACGAGGCTAGACTGGACTACCACATAAACTTGTACAATTGTGTGTGTGTATATATATATATATATATATACACACACACAGCGGAATCGAAAATACAAAACAAGTAAATAATATGGGAGGGGGGATTCCCCTATTAAAATCTTTTGTTTTGAAGTTGAAATTATGATTAAAGATGTTAAGGAGTAAAGAAAATAAGTTAAAAATCACTTACCAATCGTTTTGAAGAAGTAGATTCGTTTGGAAAGTCGCCTCTTATGTTTTGGGTTTTGAAAAAGTAAAAAATAACTGAAAATCCCGACTTTATATACTGTACTGGAGGGACCCGGCGCGGACCGCACAAAAATGCCGCGGCCGCGCCGAGGAAGGGAAGAAAATGACTCTCTGAACCTACCCAGCGCGGACCGCACTGATTTGGTGCGCGGCCGCGCTGGAGAATGGACCAAAATCCACTCTCTGAATCTCCCAGCGCGGACCGCGCTGATATGGCACACGGCCGCGCTGGGCGACCAAGGACTACTGGCCCTCTGAACCTAGCCACGCGGACCGCGCAGAAATGCACCACGGCCGCGCGGCTTCCAGCGCGTACCGCGCGGAAATGACCGCGGCCGCGCTGGGGCCTGCAACACCTGGACCTGCAAATTTCTGATGCTTTTAAGTCTAAGACCCTCCTGGGATCCACTCAAAACTCACCCGAGCCCTCGGGGCTCCAAACCAAACATGCACATAACTCCAACAACATCCTACGGACTTATCTGTGCGATCAAATCGCAAAACAACATCGAATTAGGCCTCAAGACCCATGATTTCCTTCCAATTTCCATGAAACATCAAATTTTACTGCTTCTAGCTCAAAACGCGTCAAATGACGTCCAAATCTAACCAAACTTCACAGCAATTGCTTAACTCATATTTAAGACTTGTGCCGGGCGTCAGAAACAAAATACGAGCCCAACAGCACACTACTAAACAAATAACACTTTCCAACTCTTTAATTATTTTCAGAAAATAATTTCACGTAAAAATTCATTCCTCGGACTCGGGACCTCGGAATTTGATTCTGGGCACACCCCCAAGTCTCATATTTTCCTACGGACCCTCCGGGACTGTCGAATCACGAGTCCGGGTCCGTTTGCCCAAAACGTTGACCGAAGTCAAACTTAATCAATTAAAACATCAAAGTTTTATTATCTTTCTCACAAATTCATATTTAAACGTTCCGGCCACGTCGCCCGGACTGCGCACACAATTCGAGGCAACCCCCAAGTGACGTTTTTCACGGCCTCAGAGATACAGAGTGAGTAGGAATACAGGTGATGACCCTTTGGGTCGTCACATTCTCCACCTCTAAAACAACCGTTCGTCTCGAACGGACAAGAGAAAGAAGTACCTGAGTCGGGAAAAAGATGGGGATAATGGCTCCGCATATCAGACTCGACTCCCAGGTCGATGCCTCAGGGAGGCTGACTCTCCACTGAACGCGAACAGAAGGAAAACTCTTAGACCTCAATTGACGAACCTGCCGGTCTAGAATAGCTACCGGCTCCTCCTCATATGATAAGTCCTTGTCCAACTGGACAGTACTGAAGTCTAACACATGGGTAGGATCGCCGTGATACCTACGAAGCATAGATACATGGAAAACTGGGTGCACGGCTGATAAGCTTGGTGGCAACGCAAGTCTATAAGCCACCTCACCCACTCGATCAAGAATCTCAAAGGGCCGATGTACCTAGGGCTAAGCTCGACCTTCTTCCCAAATCTCATCACGCCCTTCATAGGCGACACTCGGAGCAACACCCACTCACCAACCATGAAAGCTACATCTCAAACCTTACGGTCTGCATAACTCTTCTGCCTAGACTGAGCTGAACGAAGCCTCTCCTGAATGATCTTGACCTTATCTAAGGCCTCCTGAACTAAATCTGTACCCAATAACGAGCCTCTCCCGGCTCAAACCATCCGACTGGAGACACGACATCGCCTACCATACAACGCCTCATAAGGAGCCATCTGAATGCTGGACTGGTAGCTGTTGTTGTAGGCAAACTCCGCTAAAGGCAAGAACTGGTTCCCACGAGCCTCCAAAATCAATGACACAAGCTCGGAGCATATCCTCCAATATCTGAATAGTCCGCTCGGAGCATATCCTCCAATATCTGAATAGCTAAGCTATAAATGTTCTTTTAAGCAGTATAATTATTTATATTTATGATATTTCCATCTAAATATGTATTATAAGAATATAGCTTAGCTTATATATATCGAATTTAGCTAATATTATATCGAATTTAGCTATATATATCGAATATAGCTTTTATATATATATTCGATAAAAGCTTAGGGCGTTAATACATAATTAATCAAAAGTTAAGTTCATTAATACTTAGCTTTTATTAGCTAATGCACTAATACTTATTGCATAGTATATATATATATATATATATATTATATATATATATATATAATATATATATATTATATATATATATATTATATTAGCAATGCACTAATATACTATATTATAAGCAGTTAATGCACTAACTTTTGAATAACTATTAGCAATAAAAGCTAAGTATAATATATCGATATAGCTTTTATGATATTTCCATCTAATATGATATTTCCATATAATACTTAACTTTTGAAAATACAGAGCAGAGTGTGTATGGGAACACCGCTATAGCACGGATGTGGCTGCAAATTTTCATCTCAAAGCTCGAAAGGGGTTGTCCCATTGTTTCTCCAAGCTAGGAAGTTGAACCAGAAAGCCTGGCTGGTTGCTCTCAGAAATTTATGGGAGGATTTGCAAAGGCAATGGCTTATCGCAGAGTTCTTACAGAAGAGCGAAAAAGGAAAGAAAGCTCGGGCATCTGACGAAGGAGGAACCTTGCACAACTTGGAGGTGCGATTAGCCTAGGGACGATAAAAAGAGAATGGTACGTAAAATGCTTAATTTATTTTAATTTTTAAAGTATATCTATTCTATTTAATTAACTAAATTTATGAGTTTTTCAGAAAAAGAGTTGGGCATCCGATGAACCAAGATGAGCTCTTCAAGGAGACTCATATTGTAAAGAAGAAGAAAGAGAGACGGACATCAAGAAAGGGGTGGGTGCGAGGCCCGAGCCTCGACTGTACATGTAAGTTTTCACTTTTCATTAAGAATTTTCATTTACTTTTATATAAATTTTAAAATACTAATTCAATGTAATTTTTCTTATAGGGTCGTTCACAGCTGAAGTGGAGCAATTCATACGCAATCATGCCACCTAATAAGTCGGGCGGGCCAATCCAACTATCGGACTAGGATGCTGAGAGAATGTGGACGCGGGCTAGCTGGCGCGTCCAAAATGGGGGAAGTGTACGAGCTCTCCTAATAAGAAATTTTATCGCTATAAGTGTGGAATGCAGGAATAGGGACTTCCTCGCAAGCCGAGCGCAACTTGAGTGGGAGAGCCTCTCCTCTTAATGCGGAGAGACTGTGCAAACTCAGCAAGCCGAGCTAGAAGCTGCCAGAAAGAGAAAAGCTTAGAATGCTCAGTGACATTGGCATGCGAAGGAGCAGATACAAATATCTCCAGCTTTTGGCAGTTTTCGATTTCTCCCGGTCCGTGAGTCATCGCCAGAGTCTCGCCTTCCCCGTGCTGTGTTCCACCCGTCCTCCCCGTGATCGTTCTTGCCCATCCCTCGACAAATACACACTTCTGGGCTACCGTCTTTGGTGATGAAAGCTATCAGACGGGTGATGATAATTGAATGTACAGAACAATCCTTGACTTTGATACACTTCCAAACTAGACAAAATACAACTCGGTTTTCGAATGGTTTTGTAATAACAGTTAACTTAGTTTGGTTAGCTTAAAGTATAAAGTTCTATGACGTTGTATACTTTGTGTGGTTTATAATTGTGCTGTTTGTGTGTGTTTTGTTGTTGTTGTTATGTGTTGTTTCTTTTTTATTGTTGTTGTTGTTGTTGGCAGAAAATGCTGTTTAGGAATTTTGGTAAGCTGGCAGGTGGTGTAGCTGCCAAAACAGACAGTTTCTGCCAAAAATATTACCAAGAAAACGACCAACTTTGGTCGCCAGTTGGTCGCCTTTTCCGCTTAAAAAAACAATTTTCTGGGGAATAATGACCAAGGTTGGTCGCTATTTAACCCAGATTTCTCAAAAGCGACCAAACTTTGATCGCTATTTCATTAAAAAAAAAACAACAATTTCTGGAAATATAGGCGACCAAAGTTGGTGCTACATATTTAAAAAAAAATTAATTCTTGAAGTTAGCGACCAACTTTGGTCGCTTATTTTTAAAAAAAAATTAAAAAAAAATTTATAGTAAAGCGACCAAACTTTGGTCTCAATTTTTCAGATTTTAAAATTATAATATGTTTCTTTACAAAACAAAAGTTGGTCGCTTTTTTTTATGATTAATAATAAAAAAAAAAATATAAACGTAATTTACGGTAGAGACCAGCTTGGTCGCCCAAGTTATAATATTAAAATATGTGTTAGCGACCAAAGTTGGTCGGCAGTTGTTCTATACCCGAAAAATTTTGGTCCTTTTAACCTGAGAGACCAAAGTTGGTCGCTAATGGCCCCTAAGGGAAAGGGGACCAGCTTAATATCGACGCAGGCTTGTTTGATCGGCTTTTGGCCAATAAAGCCGACCAACTTTTGGTTCGCATTTTCGTGGTCGCTAAAAACCTGAATTTCTATATTGATAGTATAGAATACAGTGCATGTGGAAAGCGTTAAATTACCATAGGTGGATCCTAGAATTTGTAGTAAAAAGATGCTAGTGACGGATCTATGTTGTTTCAAGTCAGGTGCATTATTTGCACGAAATTAGAACACATCAATAAAAACATTATAATTCATTAGTGATAAAAACCTTTAACTAATCGCAATAAGTTAATTTGACAAGAAAAGGCCGCATTTAATTAGGGAGGGGGAAAAACAATTATCAAAGCATTACTTTTCATTCCAAGTAGAGATGTTAACCTTAGGAGGAGTTACGTGAAGGTATAATTAATTGTATTGTATGCTAAAAGAGAAAGTGGAAATGTGTATTTTGTTTTCTTTGTTTTTTTCTTCTTTCAGATTTTTCGAGGGAAGAGGAAGAAAATGGTTTGTTAGTATAAACATTTGGTGAAGTGAAAATGAGTAGATTTGAAGTACAAGTTGGAAAAAAAAAAGTACGATTCGCTTGAATTATTGAATTTCACTTTGGAAAAAGTTCCAAATTTAAAGTGAAACGTCATTTCACTTGAAAAATACACCTCAAATTAGGTTTTTCAATAATATTATTTCATTGCTAAAGTTGAGAAACCAATTATCCAAAAATAATAAAAAATATTGATATACAATAATATTTCATTATATGCAAATAATATTCTACATTCTAAAGGACTACAATGTTGAACGTCAAGCTGACCCAATTTTAGACATCATTGCAGCTGGTTGCGTGTCAAAATAACTCCGTATATTATTTTTATATTTAGATATGTGTGATTTTGGATAAAAAGGTGTTACGTAAAAGCTTGAAAAATGTATTACTGTTAGCTAATCAGTACATTTTGAAGTTGACCATTTTGAAAAAGATTATTAATGTATTACTTTGATCATTTTTCAAGTCGAGGCCGAAAATCTTCCAACTTGTTATAGACTAAAATTCTAAGGCACTCACCCTGTGTTGTTCTTGGACGGTTCTAACTTTAACTGATTTCTTAACACTAGTAGCTACGTTCAATTAATGTCGCGAACTAAAAATGTGTAAAAGGGTAGGTGTCAAAAAAAGGGAGTAAAAAATATGATACCTGGGATTCAACATACAAATATAAAGGCGATTTTAAGTTAAAATTTTCTTGCTATATAAGCTAAAAACTTTTTTCTGTTATCATAGGGGATTTAATTTTTATACATATTCAAAAGAGTATATATTTTAAACTATTTACACGGTATAATCTTCCGATAAAGAGTTAGACTAGGTAGCTTCGCCCTATGATTTTTGTTCTGCTATGATACCTTTTCAATAGAGAATAATTAATATCAAAGATTGTTTCTATAATTGGTTTGAAATGAAAATTATAACTAGATTGTACATGCATCGTCTTAACATTTGAGAACTTATGAGGAAAATGTAACTTGGCAATAATTGAGTGTTCCACCTCTTATGTTTGGTTTTTTTGAATCTATCATTTACTTTGTTTGCCTAAAACAAGAAACTTAACTTAATAACTTGGTCTTATATTCTATTCATCCGTCAATCCTTTCAGGGCACTAAGGGATAGAGTCCGTGAACAAAATATTGTGTCTTGTGACTCAATATACATTAATAAGTGTTAAAAAAAAAGTTATATATCTATGTTTAGCGTTTAAATACAAAGACGTATATCCCTTAAGTGGTAACTTTCCGTTAAGGTGTATAGCGTCTTCCAATTTATACGCTATACTGACAGGCGAATTGGACTGCCACATATAGCGTATTGAAATGAATAAGCTATACTATAGCGTCCCAATAAAAAACATTATACCTTAAATTGAAATACCCCCTTCGTTTCTTTCCCTCGACCGAACCGTTATCCCCCATTTTCTAACTTCGTGCTTCTGGTCCCCCCCCCCCCCCTCCTCCCCATCTGCTCGTGATTAAAAAAAAAAATTGTGGTCCCTCCCTCACACAAAAGGTGAAGAAACGTAGTTTCCCACATTCGTATTGGAGCATTTGTATTATGTATTTAACTCACGTTCTTCAAATTTTTCACACAAAACACTCACTTAAACATCGATGGTATTCGATTTATATTTATGTCGAAACTTGTTATTAATAATGTTATATTAGTATTGAGTGTTTTTTCATTTCGTTTTGTTTTATTTGCGAAAACTAGTATGTTATATTTATCCGGACTTAGATTAATTTGTTCTAAAAAATGTGGAAATTGAGATTTTTATGTTAATATCCGAATTTAGATATAGTGTTTCCATGCGTTTGTGTATTATTGCGAAACTAAGTATTTATATGTATTTTTGTGAATGTTATGTGATTAAAATGTATTTGTTGTTTACATTTAGTTTATTTATTTAGCATAGTAAAATGTAGAAATTCTAGCCAAGTAAACTTATAGCTATTTTTAGCGTAGAATCCCTGTAGTTTTAAGTATTTCTTATACTGGTAGATGAAGATATTATACTTTAACAATAAATAATCAAATATTGATTTGAACACAATAAATATTCATGATAGTTGTTGCTACTGGGCTCAAAATAACGAGCCTGGAACCAATAGCAATATATTTTAAAGACATTTAAATAATTAAAAATTAAGAATTAAATTATAAACAAAGAACACAAAATTATCAAAATATTGAATTTGACACACATAAAATATTTATGATGTTTTGGTGCTACTGGGCCTCAAATATCGAGCCTGGAACCCAATAGTATCATATTTTTGCCAATTAAATAATAAACATACAATTAATCGTGTTGTGAATATTACAGTGACGATCATGAGAACCAGGGTAGCACGAGCAATGGCCGAAAGTGGTAACAAGTGCCCTCAATCATCTATACAACCTATAAAACAAT
>NC_031995.1:73333681-73351926 GCF_001879085.1 Nicotiana attenuata | reverse complement strand
GGGGAATTTGGGAATTTAGGGTAGAACTAGGGTTCCTAAATTTGGGGGTTTTGTACCTCAATTTGAGGTCCGATTCCAAAATAACTTATATATTTGAGTTCATGGGGGAATGGGTAGTCGGGTTTTGGTTCGAACCTCAGATTTTGACCACGTGGGCCCGGGGGCATTTTGGGAATTTTTTGAACAAACTTTGGGAAATTTCATTTTCATGCATTCAAATTGATTCAAGTAGCATTTGTTAATACATTCAAGTAATTTGTGATTAGATTCGAGCGGTTTGGTGGTGGATTCGAGGGGTAAAGCTATATTAGAGGATTGAGTTGAGTTTGGACATTCGAGGTAAGTGTTTGTTCTTACTTTGGCTTGAGGGAATAGGATTAGGATGGTATTTGCTACTTGCTAAATGTGGAGTACGGTGTATAGGCATGGGGACGGTTGTCTATGCACCGGAGTCTAGCATGATCGTGAGTCTTAATTGCTTTTAATTCGATTGGTGTGACACAACTTCCTTGTTTAATTGATAAATTTTATATAATGTGAACGATTGAGGAAGAATTGTGATTGGTATATTTTGGAGCGTTGGCTCGAACAAGAATGTGATAGTTGAGAAAGAAGTGATATAAAAGAGAATGTGTTGTGATTATACCCTTGCCGGGTTAAAGTGTTATGTTGCCGAATTCCCCTAATGGGGCCTTCTTTACAAAGCCAGATATTTTGAACTATGATATGGGATCGTGTGCGCGCCGTCCACTTATATTCTATAATATGGGATCGTGTGGCACGCCGTCCACTTATATATATATTATGAGATGGGATCGTGTGGCACGCCGTCCACTTATATATATATTATGAGATGGGATCGTGTGGCACGCCGACCACTTATATATTATAAAATGGGATCGTGTGGCACGCCTTCCACTTATGAATTAAGGAATGGGATCGTGTGGCGCGCCGACCACTTATATATGAGCTATGGTACTGAGATAGTTTCGTCGTTATATCCGTTGATCTTTATTCGCTGTATTTTTTCCCCCGAGCATGCCCCCTTCACCTTTCTTTTAGTTGATATTCTCTGTTGTTATTTCTGTTGCCTTTGTATATATATATCTGCACAGGTTGTTTTGGTAGGTCCTGTCTAGCCTCGTCACTACTTCGCCGGGGTTAGGCCAGGCACTTACCAGCACATGGGGTCGGTTGTGCTGATGCTACACTTCTGTGCCCTTGCACAGATGATAGTACCGGAGCAGGAGCCTTTGGTCAACAGTAGGAGCGTTGGGAGCTTACTTCAGTCCGGAGATTTCCGAGGTAGCTTGTTGGCGTCCGCATGGCCCGGAGTCTCTCTTATCTCTGTCTTTCGTTTGATTTCCCTTGTATCGGATCAGACAGTACTGTATTCTTATTCAGACTTTGTATTTAACATTCAGTAGAAGTTCGTGAGTTAGTGACACCAGATCTGGGTAGAGGTGTATTTGAATTTCCGCACTTGGTTTCAGTTATTTATGTTTCGAGACTTCCATTTTTATATTAATTGCCTCGTTCTTCTTTATACTGTTAATGATGTTGAGAGAAGTGTTAAATTAATTGGCTTGCCTAGCTCCTATTAGTAGGCGCCATCACGACTCCCGAGGGTGGAAAATCCGGGTCGTGACAACTTAGTGCATAGTATAGCGTAAGTATATATATATTATATATATATAAGCTATATTCGATATTACCTAATACACTTATACTTAGTGCATAGTATAGCGTAAGTATATATATATAGACACACACGCACGCTTCGTAGTACTATTCATCCATTGTATTACAAAAGTATTAACGTCTTACATTTATATTATTTAGATAGTAAATACAAAAGTGATTTTTAATTTTGACCATTGTTGNGTATATATGTATATATATATATATATATATATATATATATATATATATATATATATATTCGATATAATATTACCTAATACACTTATACTTAGTGCATAGTATAGCGTAAGTATATATATTATATATATATATATAAGCTATATTCGATATAATATTACCTTATACACTTATACTTAGTGCATAATATAGCGTAAGTATATATATTATATGGCTATATTCGATATAATATTAGCTAATGCACTTATACTTAGTGCATAGTATAGCGTAAGTATATATATATATATAGACACACACTCACGCTTCGTAGTACTATTCATCCCTTGTATTACAAAAGTATTAACGGCTTACATTTATATTATTTAGATAGTAAATACAAAAATAATTTTTAATTTTGAACGTTGTTGACCTGAATAGAGACCAACTTTGGTCGCCAATTATACATGAATTTAATTTAGCGACCAAAGTTGGTCGCTAAATTTAAATCAGATTTATTTATATTTTATATAATATTTAAATTAATAATATAATTATTAAAATTTTATAACTGAGTCCCACTTTAGCGACCAAAGTTTGTCGCTATCTGCCTGCCCTTTAGTTAGCGACCAACGTTGGTCGCAAATTTTAAATTATATACATTTAAATTTTATAACTTTTTAAATATAATAATATAATTATTAAAATTTTGTAGGTGGGTCCCACTTTAGCGACCAACATTGGTCGCTAATCTCAGTAAATCTTTGACCAAGCAAGTCTGACCAGTCCAGTCAACTTTTTGACTAATTTAGCGACCAAGTAGCGGCCAACCTTGGTCGCTAATTTGTTTCAACTATTTATTTTATTATTTCGTTAGTTTAGCAACCAAAGTTGGTCGCTTTCCGCGACAGACCAACTTTGGTCGCTAAAGTTTGATCGTTTTTTTTTCGGAATTCTAGTAGTGTATATTTTACACTATCTGTAAGACTTCAACATACATACGTACAAACAATGATGCTGAACAAATTTAAGCTAGTCAAATATAACTATTAGTTGGAAGTTGGTAACTTTTTTTGTCCTCTTTATTCAAAAGTTTGTTATACAAGAGAAAAATTACGTATTACACGGCAGAAACAACCAAAGAAATATCGTACGTTTAAGGGAAACAGAAAGAAGAAAATCAAATTTGACAGCTTTAAAGACCAACATTAAAGAGAGAAGACTAGAAATTAAATGGATGATCTTGACTAATTGAATGTAGGGTTGGGGGGTGTTACGGCTAATAAATCACCGATTAAATTTCTTTTCAATAAGAAAAAATTCGTTTCAATGACTTGTTTCAACCATTACCGCTAATAAATCACCGATTAAATTTCTCTGCGATACATTTATCTAACATACATCTTACATGTATTTTACACAGGTACACATAGATAGATATACATGGGATACACGTTTGATGTACATGGAATACATATTTGATGCACATGGGATACACATCCCATCTTCCTCCATGTTCATATTGTAATTTAAATTTTCAATTAAAACTATTTCAAAACTCGACCAAATCATCCCAAAATTGAGATTAAATCTCCTTAAGATGTACCTACTCTATTTAAACAAAACCTACTCGAAGCTGTGAAGAATGAAGAACTTATCAGCAATGGCTGAGCTCGAGCTCAACTGCCATGGCTGAAAGCTGTGAAGTGCAGAGAGAATGGAAGCTTCGAGAATTCAGAATTTGGGAAAATTTCTCATTAAACTGAAAAATCCAATCCTACTCAAACATATATAGTGGATGCTATAATGCACAGCTGGCATTTGTGCATTTGTAACCGCCTAAATCAAAGGCTAACTAAAACTCGAAATACTAACTAAAGAACTGGAAAACTAACGACCTAACTAACTCATAACACTAGTAGCCACAACCACAATTACAAAAATAGCCACTGGATAAATAACTCCAATCTTAACACCCCCCTCAAGTTGGAAGGGATGTACTCACTGCCAACTTGTGAAGTAATGAGGAGTGCTTAATGCCTGTCAACGACTTGGTGAGTATATCAGCCAGTTGGTCATCTGTATGAACATAGTGCAAAGATATCAGACCCTCAATGAGCTTGTCCCTTACAAAATGGCAATCGACTTCTATGTGTTTGGTCCGCTCATGAAATACTGGATTCTTTGCAATGTGTAAAGCTGCTTGATTATCACAGTAGATTGGAATAGGCAAGGTTAAAGGCATTGTCAGTTCTTCCAAGAGTTTAGACAGCCAAACAAGTTCTGCAACTACCTTCCTTGCTGACCTGTACTCTGCCTCAGCAGAGCTTAAAGATACAGTTGATTGTTTCTTTGATTTCCAGCTAATTGGGTTGTCCCCAAGCAACACAATGAAACCACTGACAGACTTTCTGATCTCAGGACAAGCAGCCCATTCTGAATCATAAAAATCTCGCAGTCTATAGTCTGCATTATTGGACAAGAAAATCCTCATACCAGGATCAGCCTTCAAGTACCTAAGAACATGCATAGCAGCTTTGAAATGTGAGTCTCAAGGACTCTGCATATATTGGCTAAGGTGTTGAACACTGTAAGCAATGTCAAGTCGAGTGTTGGTGAGAAAGTTTAGCTTGCCCACCAACTTCCTATATTGAGTAGGATCTGTGAGCAGATTTCCTTCACTTGCCTTGAGCTTTATTGAATGATCAAGTGGGGAGGACATTGGAGGACAGTGTGCACATTCAAATTCCTGTATGAGGTCTTTTGTAAATTTTCTTTGTGTGATTACTACTCCATCATGTTTGTACAAGATCTCTAAGCCTAGGAAGTAATGCAGTCTCCCTAGGTCTTTTATCCTGAATGTCTCATGCAGAAAAGTTTTCAATGCCTTAATTTCCTCCAAGTTTGTTCCTGTCAAGAGCACATCATCCACATAAACTGCCACAAAAACCACTGAATTATCTGACTTCTTATAAAACAAGGAGTAATCCAGCATGGAATGCATGTGCCCCCTAGAACATAAGGCCTCAGCCAGCTTGGCATACCACTGCCTGCTTGCCTGCTTCAATCCATACAATGACTTGTTTAGCTTGCATACCAAATTCTTGTTATCTACTGATAGTCCTGGTGGCACTTGCATATATACTTCTTCATTCAGATCTCCATGTAAGAAGGCATTATTCACATCAAGCTGGAAAATCTCCCAGTGCTTCTTTGTTGCTATGCTAATTAATGTTCTGACAATGGTCATCTTTACAACTGGTGAGAAAGTCTCATTATAATCTATGCCTGCCTGTTGGGTGTAACCCTTGACAACTAATCTAGCTTTGAACCTCTCAACACTTCCATCTGCCTTATGTTTGATTTTGTACACCCACCTGCAACCTATTGCTCTCTTTCCTGTGGGGAGAGGAACAAGATCCCATGTATGGTTTGAGTAGAGTGCATCAAATTCCTGATTCACGGCTTGCTGCCAGGCAGGTATGGCTGCTGCCTCTTCATATGATTCAGGCTCAAAGTCATTAGAAAGAGTTTCAAGTAAATGTTGACTGTCAGTACTCAGTGCATTGGGGAACATGTGTGTAAAAAGAAAAATAAGGTGAACTATGACTGCTATCTGCCTTTGATGTCTCACTATTGATGTTGAGAGTGGGAGCGATGTGATCTTTCAAGTACCCAGGGAGTTTGTGAGTTCTTTGAGGTCTGTTATGTGTTGGACTTATAGCTTGTTCAGGTTGCATAGAAGTTGGTGAATTACTCTGAAAAAATTGTTGTTGGCCTTGAGATTGAAAGCATGGTTCAGGGGATGTGTTGTTGGAAGTTTCATTTGAGCTGGAAGAGCTTTGGTAAATTGGTTGAGGTGATGGTGTAGATTCATGAATGTTATCAGTATCAGCATTACCAAATGGAGATCCAGGTGACATTAATTGTTGATTAGGATCACTTTCAGCAGGACTGGGAACAGGATCAGCATTACTAATATGACTCATGCTAGGACCTATGGGAGGAAAAGAAGGAGGTAGATGCTCATATCTGGATGCCAAGTCAGTCTGCTTTCCTGGCAAGGTAAAGGGAAAAATTGATTCATAAAAGATCACATCTCTAGAAACATGTATCTTCCTTGTGGCTAGGCTGAGTACCTTGTATCCTTTTGATCCAAAGGGTATCCTACAAAGACATGGGGTGAGGATCTTGGTTTAAATTTGTCTTTGTATGGTTTCAGGTTTGTAGGGAAGCATAAACAGCCAAAACTCCTAAGATATGAGTAGTTTGGTTTCCTCTTGTATAGGACTTCAAAGGGGCATTTTCCTCTGAGGAATTTAGATGGCAGTTTGTTAATCAGGTAAGTGGAGGTTAAGATACATTCCCCCCAATACCTCAGGTGTAATTTGGACTGATATAGGAGTGCTCTTGCAGTCTCCAGCAGATATTTATGTTTTCTCTCCATTATGCCATTTTGTTGTGGGGTGTAAGGGCAAGTTTTCTGGTGGATGATTCCTTTGGTTTGGAAAAACATGGCTGTCTCAGCATTCACAAATTCTGAACCATTATCAGTTCTGATGGTTTTTATTGAAGTATTGAATTGGTTTTGGACCATTGCACAAAAGGCTTTTATAACATGTAAGGCATTGCTTTTACTAGTTAGCAGATGTGTCCAAGTGCATCTGCTATAGTCATCGACCAAGGTGATGAAGTACTTGTGATTGTCATGAGTTGGTACATGATAGGGCCCCCACATATCTACATGCAGAATTTCAAAAATCTTGGTTGTAGAAGTGGTTTTGTCTGGAAAGGGGAGTCTAGTCTGTCTGGCCATGGGACATATGGTACACAGAAAAGGCTGTTTACTTGCAAAGGTTATTGGTATAGAGTTGATGCCCTTCATTTTGATAAAAGGCACATGGCCCAGCCTATTATGCCACAAGAAATCCACAGAATTCTCACTAGAGACATATGCATTGCATACTGAATCTGAACCTTTATTGGATTCCAGAAAATCTTGTACACTTTTATTAGTACAAACATGAGGAGAAATGGATGCACTAGGTGCTGAATTACAAGGACAAATGGAAGTGTGTACATTATTGATGTTGTGACTACCTAAAGTGGTTGTATTAGGTGTAGAGTTGTGTGTGAGTGATGTGGTGGAAATTCTATCTACAACAGAAGAGTTACTCTTTCCTGAACTTGAATGGTGAAGATAAAGGCTGCCTTTAGCCTTACCAATCTCCAGAGGCCTCCTCAGTGAAAGGCCCTGTAGAAGAATACATGAGAACTTAGTGAATATGATGATGCAATCAAGTTGGACTGTCAAAGAATGAACAGAGATTAGGTTAAACTTGAAACTAGGCACATATAGAACTCTTTTTAGAGTGGAGTGAGGACTGAGAATGACATCTCCAATTACTGTCACCTTTACTTTGTAATCATTTGGTAAAGATACTAAGAAGGGGTAAGTTAGGACTTTGACATTACTCAATGAGGGTTTGTTATAGGTCATATGATTAGTAGCTCCTGAGTCAAGGATCCATGAATCAGTATTTTCTTTGAAACTTTCAAAATACTGTTTGCTTGAATCAACAGAAGAATGACAAGCAGTCATACCTGCAAAATTGACAGCTCCCCCAGTCATGACTTGTGTTTCCAGAATTGTCTCCATTGCTTCCATTTTTAAAAGTCTCCAATATGCTCAGTAGTTGTCCATATTGTTCTTTGCTCAATTGCTGCATAGTCCTGCCCTGCTCTTGATGAGTTCCTCCTTCATCTGGCATATCTGCTCCATCATTTGCTGCTAGTCTCCTTCCTCTGTTGTTGTTGTTGTTGTTATACTTAAAATTCTGAGGGTATCCATGTAGTTTATAGCATTTCTCTTTGGTGTGTCCTGGCCTCTTGCAAAAATCACAGAATGGCCTAGGTCTATTCCCCATGTAGCCTCTTCCATAGTTATTATTTCCAGTGTGCTGGTTATAGTTTGTTCTAAAGGTGTTGCTTCCTGGACCATTAACATTCAATGATGTGGATTCAATTACTAGCTGTTGATTATGTGGCTTAACTTCCCTTTGCTTCTCCTCTTGTATGAGAATAGAGAAAGCTTGAGCAATGCTTGGGAGAGGATTCATCATCAGTATGCTCCCCCTTACAACAGTATATACCTCATTTAGGCCCGTCAAAAACTGTATCAACCTCCTATCCTGTTCAGCCTTGTGCATGTTGGCCTTAGCTCCACAGGTGCAATGGCAGTTGCATTGTGCATGTGCATTCAATGTGTTCAATTCCTCCCATAACTTCTTCATCTTTGTGTAATACCCCGTTATATCAAGGGTTCCTTGACTCAGATCACTTATTTCCTTCTGAAGTTGATAGAGCTTTGCTCCATTGGTCTGATCATACCTGTCTTCCAACTCCTGCCACAGTTCCTTTGCATCACTCACGTATTGCAAGATATCCGCTAGATCCTTTGAAAGGGAATTTAAGATCCACGAAGTAACCATATCATCACATCGCTCCCATTGATCAAAAGTTGCATGTCCTACTGGTGGTTTCTGACATTTTCCAGTTATGAAGCCAACTTTGTTCTTTACTGAAAGAGCTCTAAGCACACCTCTTCTCCAAGATCTGTATCCTGTTCCATCAAAGGCTACAGGTACCAACACTGAACCTGCACTCTCAGATGGATGCATATAGAGAGGATTCGATGCATCTAAATTGTCCTTATCCACAGTATTCTCCTTATCTCCAGCCATCACTTGTTTAGATCGAAAAACTCAATTAATTTGACTACGATTCGAATATAAGGAATGAAGATCAATAGATACAATTGCTTCGCGAAGAACACGAGTTGAGAATGTTAACAAATCTATTACTAATAGACGAGATCGGACTGATTGCAGCAGTTTCGACTAAAAAATTCAAGCAGACTAATTCGAAGAAACCTAGAGATTTCAACTTAGAATTGAAGATAGGATGAGAAGAGAATTGCGAGTTACCTCAGAACATAAATCCTACGCTCTGATACCATGTGAAGAATGAAGAACTTATCAGCAATGGCTGAGCTCGAGCTCAACTGCCATGGCTGAAAGCTGTGAAGTGCAGAGAGAATGGAAGCTTCGAGAATTCAGAATTTGGGAAAATTTCTCATTAAACTGAAAAATCCAATCCTACTCAGACAAATATAGTGGATGCTATAATGCATAGCTGGCATTTGCGCATTTGTAACCGCCTAAATCAAAGGCTAACTAAAACTCGGAATACTAACTAAAGAACTGGACAACTAACGACCTAACTAACTCATTACACTAGTAGCCACAACCACAATTACAAAAATAGCCACTGGATAAATAACTCCAATCTTAACGGAAACAAATTCCAATTTCGAAAACTGAAATTTTCGAACTCAAGCATAAGTAACCTTCAATGGCTTCCAATAGAGTTTTAGCTCATCTTCTTTACGTTTCAAACAACCATCTCCTTTCTTAACTAATAATCCCGTCCCATAGTAAAACCAAAACTCTTGAGAGCAAATTTCAAGCTTTGAAAATGGATTTCATGGAGTCTTCAATTTTTCCAGCTTTAATCTTCAAGTAATGCCGTGCCAACGGTGTTCCAATCAAGAATTTCAACTCCTATTTTGCAGATTTCTCAATTTCTTATCCAAGAAAGTATGAGATTATTAGATGACTTACGTGAAACATTGAATCATGGAGTCAATTACTCAAATGGTCACCCAACTATCTCAAATTATCTCCTAAAGTTACTTTTCTTTCGTTTGTAACAACAAATTCACTGAACGATGCCTATTGCACTCAGAAGGTCACTCAACTAGATTTTCCAAATTTTGGATTGCCAAATACCTATTTTACCCTCTAAATTATAAACAATTATATTCTTTTTATTTTTTTTAAACTTTTTAGTATTAACAACAAAAATTCAAAAATTATTTACACAATTCAGAATGAAAGAGAATGTTGTAAAATATATATTCCATGCATGTAATATAAAAATTATTTAAATAAAGGTATTTTTATAATATACTTTATATATTCTTGAAAATTATGCTCAATTATATTATAAAAATACCTTCATTTAAATAATTATTTTTATATTACGTGCATGGAATATATCTTTTACAACCTTTATTTTCTTTCATTCTAAATTGTGTAAATAAATTTTTGAATTTTTGTTGTTAATACTAACAAATTATTCTAATTAATTTTTTTACTATGCTCATTATTTTGTTATTCCAGCATTATATATTCTTAAATACTTTTTTTAATTTATAAATAATATATATTTATTCTATAGGTAACTCTATAATGTAAATTAAAAAGGAAAAAATCATAATATTAAAAAGTTTGAAAAATAAAAAGAAGATAAATGGTTATAATTTAGAGGGTAAAATAGGTATTTGGCAATCCAAAATTTGGAAAATCTAGTTGAGTGACCTTCTGAGTGCAATAGTCATAGTTCAGTGACTTTGTTGTTACAAACGAAAAAAAAGTGACTTTAGGAGATAATGTGGGATAGTTGAGTGACAATTTGAGTAATGGACTCTTGAATCATAATAGAGAGCATAGTTGGTCAACGTGACTGATATGCCGAACTGTTTCCACATAGTATAAAATATATATACATGATAAACACTCAAACTTAATACCAAAATTGACATAAATCCATGTGTCCATTAAACAAATATTACTCATGGAATTCTGATGTTCAGTCACTCTAGAGGGACAGATCCATATTCACATGCAGCCGAGACATAAATTCATACGCCTACACAAATATCTTAATATAGGAAAATAAATCCACACGCCCAATGAATATTTCAAAACAGGAACGTGAATTCACACATCAAAACAGATGCCTCAACACATTCACGCGCCCAAACAGTCTTAGATGAATGCAATTACTTTTTTGCTGCGACGTTGAAAGAGCCGAGAAGCAGAACATATATTAGCCACTTTAAAGTAAAGAGAGGAAGAAGCATACAAGTACCCAATTAGGCTAATATTGATAGCATTTTATGAGTTGGCTAATATTGATAGTATTTTGTGAATTATCTACTATTAATAAAAAAATTGTTCTGAAGGGCCAAACTGGATAGTTTTAAATCGTTTCAGCTTTCAATAATCGGATCTTTATATAAATAGCCAGTCATATTAATTGTTTACTTTTTCTAGCCATATACATAGACTATACATTAATTATACATAAATATATATATGTAATACATAAATTCTGCATATATTATACCTTCACCTGCTATTTTTAATTTAAATGGTAGGGTGGGTGACTATTTGGGTTAATTCTTCTTCAATATCTCAATCATACTGATACACAAGCAGCTAAAGCCCGTAACTAAATGGGCAGTCCATATTAAGAAGTTGGGCTGGTAAATACTGCAATAGCTCTTTCAGTTATGATATAATAGGGTTTTTAACATTTTTAGCTCGCACCAGAAACTATTTATATCAAGTAACCGAAAAAATATATAAAATTTTGTATATATATATATATATATATATATATATATATATATATATATATATATATATATATATAATTTTTAGCTATTATTTTGAGAGCGACTATGCAGTATCATTTTCCCGATATATAATTGCATCCATTCTGATATGGCCCCAATTAATGGAGAAAATCTCACTTTATACCCATTAAATTCAAACTATTTACCCTTAAATACCCATACCTAAACCATTTACTTTTCCTACCTATGCAATTAATACTATTTACCCGCCCAAATGGTTTCCTTAATTAATGTATGTAAAAACTCCTAAAATTTAGAATTTTGAATGCAAACAAAGAATTTGCTATTTTTTCTCTCCTAACATTAAGAACACGATTTTTCTTCTTTTAAATTTTTTGTCTACTTCTTTTTTCGTTAGAGAGTGTTAATAATAAATTTAACGAAATCATGTTAGAAAAATTTTACAAGTTAAAGATGTATACAATTAAAGTAATAAATATGTATTCCATGTTGGATATAATGAAGTTATGGATAATATTTTAAATATTTAATATCACAGTTAATTTTTAAATTTTGAATGTGCTAATATCTTGAACTCTGAGTTCAACTATAAAAGTTGAACTTCTTTGGTGATAGAGTAAAAATTCTTTACACTAACTAAAAGAAAAGATAACTATACATAAGTATTCATGCATAAGAAACCATATAAGTAATTCGGAAAATAGGCAAGTAACATGATACTAATGTATACTTTTAAGTTAGAAAAATCAAAATATACCTGATCTCGGACGATATACTGATTAAACATTGAACGTGGATTTTCTGATGTATAAATATTGTAGAAGCCATGATACACCAAACAAAGGTGCTCAATATGTGTTATATAACTCTAAACGTAATATTTTACCTAAATACACATTGTAATTTTTCGACGAAAGGTGGTCAATTGACCACCCATATGACCATGTGGCTTCGTCACTGATCCAACCTCATATATTGTCTATATTTTGTAAACCTTGCAGTATAGTCAATCTAGAGCATTGATTGACTGACTGGTAATGCTTTAATAGTTTGTTAATCAATCATTTGTAGAATATTCTATGAATTTGAGTCACTATCTGTTAATGTTATGTGAAATTGAAGTCACATTGACCACTCTTTCTCCTCAGCAGCCAGCGCACAAAAAGATTGTCCTTTCCGTCACGCTATTGAAGTCCCGCATTAAACATGTGCCAATTAAAGGATCTAAGATATGGATTTCAATACCACGGACCTTGAAGCCTGAAACTCATAACTTGGTTTGTTTGAGTTTTTAATTGTTTTGATCCGATCCTATATGGGTTAGTTTGGATAGTTGATTGGAGGTTGTAGCTAAAGTTTCAGTCAATTTGGTGGAGATTTTGTAGTAAAATTTAGAAATTTGGGTTGAAATATAGTTGAACCAGAGAAGAAGACGAATTTGTATTGTATACCCAAATAGTATACAAATATACCATTTTAGTATACAATTCATTCCAACTATATACCCTATTAGTATAGCTATATACTATATTTGTATCATATGCTAGTTGAATTATTTTTTGATTGTATTAGCTGCATTTAAATGGTACAATATTTGATTTTCTTTTAATAATAGTAATATAGTACAATATCTTGAAATACCTTATTATATTAATATGTGGTACACTTTTTTTTTATTTTTCTCTTTATGCATGTGTGTTATGTAATAGTAGTATAGTCATATAGTTGCCGGGAATTAACTAGTAAAACTGTATACCATGTTGGTATAGTTATATGCCATATTGGTATCATATGGTAGTTTGAACATTGTTTTGGTTGTTTTAGCTGCATTTTAAGCGAATTCTATTATGAAATTATTTATATCAACATGAGTTGCAATAATGCTGGAATTTTTGTGTGCTGATGGACATAAATTGTGTGTATTAATAGTTTTTATAGTTATAGGCAATTGTTAGAACGACCCCATACAATTATATACCTTCTTAGTATACGAAATGAGCAAGTTGTTTTGCGAATATTTAGCTTGCAATATGAGCATGTAATTTTCTCATACTTTTATTGCGTCCTTTAATGTTTTGGTAGAGTATATAGTCGCAGATAGTTGTAGAAATCATATGCTCTGTTGATATACATATATACCATATTGGTATCACATGGTACTAGAAGTCTTTTTCGCTACTTATACTTTTGTTGTATTTTTTAATATTTTATTATCATTTTTATTCTAACTAGTATATATGGAGATTTGGTTGCCGTAGATTATATTTTCTTGCTCTATAACTGGTTGTATTACTGCTAATGGTAGAGTGTGTATTGCTATTTATAGGGAAGGAGATCAAGGTTTGCATGGCAACCACGTGTTGATTCTTAGAATTTGATTATGTAATTTATGGTGCTCAACAGCAGTCAATGTGATATCCAGTGTATTAGATCAAGTAACAACTGATATTATTTCAGTTTATAATTGAATTTAAAAAATGAAAAAAAGAAGGTATATTGTACTAGTTATATTAAAAAAAGGTGAACAAATATTTACTATATCAATTATTTTTCTTATTGTATAAAACAAGACTAATAAAAAATAGTGAAAATGGTAAATGAAATTAGATTATGAAGAGAAAAAGAATATAAAAAAATAAGAAGTTAAATGAAATTAGAAAAGAAAAAAAGAAAAAAATAAAAAGAAACGAGAAAAAAGAAAAGCAGAAAAGAAAAAAAAAAGAAGAAAAGAAGCATAGAAATAAAAAAGAATTGGAGAATAAAGAAAAAATTCCCCACAAAAACTAATATGGGTAGGAAATATAATTAGTTTATGGGTAGAAAAATAAATAAATAGATAAGGATAAATAGTTTTGTTTTTGTGGGTAGCTGTGTCAAAACCCCCCAATTAATATTGTTGTATGTGCGAATGGCCTGCTTCATTTGCTCCATAGGTTTAGTCCAAATGTAACCTAGTAGCTTTTGGGCTTTGCACAGAAAAGAGACAGGGCTCACGTAAAAGGCCTTTTTACATTGCAACTCAATCTATTTGGTCTTCACAATTCCGAGGACCAAGGAATCCACAAGCATAAGCCCTTTGCTTGTAGTTATGAACAAGTTACACATTTGGTCGGCCGGCAAAATAATTACATTTGTTAGTCAAATATATAAAAATAAATATATTAATTATGTATAAATTATAAAAAGTTTGTGTTTATTATATATTAATATACAAAAATATTTTTTTTTCCCGGTTATTATGTATTGGAGTGGCTATACTACAAGTTTTCTCTCCATTTATTTGTGAGCGTTACTGTGTTAAACCAAAAATCAGAAAAAACTGTTAGAAAATAAAAGAAACTGGAAAAACAGAAGAGTTTAAGAAATATTCTGAGTCCACAATTTTCTTGTGTGTCCTTAAGGAATTTTAACCCCCTCACACGTTGCCAAGGTAATGGATTATATCCTCCCAGGATAAAACGGAATAAACCTTCCTGCAACAGCGGCAATACAAACTGCAGGATACCAACGAACTCAAAGAACGGAGCAAAATCACACTTACGAATTTGAGAGAGAGAGACTGCGAATTAGGATGCAGTATATTCAGAAAGAAAGAAGTTCTGGAGTGTTTTTCATGTGTAGAAAATGGAGCCTTGCCTCAGAATTTATAGGCAATTATCAGAAGAGGTGTCTGGAAAAGGTGACTTTTCAGAAGAATACGCTGCCTGCCGCGGTTCTACCGCGGTCGCGGCAGAACCGCGGTCAGAGAGGCTCTCTGAATCAGCCTGCCGCGGTTCTACCGCGGTCGCGGCAGAACCGCGGTCAGAGAGGCCCTCTGAACCTTCAGCAGGGTTCTGGCGTATTTTCAGCAGTGATTTGGCATTTAATTAATTATTAAATAATTAAATAAATTTTGTCCAAAAATAATCTTATCGATCGATCATTTGACAAATCCAAATCCAAATCCGAAGTCGAGCCGAGCGAGCGACGACGACGGCGCGAGGGTTCATTCTCTTCAACTCCTTTTAAGAGCTTTAAGAAGTGATTCTATATATAAACACACAAATGTGGTTGTCCCTCACCAATGAGGGACAAAGTGCAAGACAGAAGTTCACTTCTTCAAATTTTTAATTTTCCTCCATTTTATTTCCCTCCATTTCCAATTCACACTTCTTCTACTTTAAAGCCCAATGGCTTAAAGTCCAACAATCCCCCACATGAATGGGAATGGCTGTATCAAGAAAGATCATAGATGAAAGCTATGTGATTTTGCAAGTAAGGATTAATTCCATCTGGATAAGTAGGTTTCCCTTTGAACTTTCCGTAGTGAACATATGTCGGATGTACTCGGTCAATCGGTAGATTTGATATCTTTGAACCGTCGAACTTTAGTGTATACCTAGACAACTATATGTCACACAACCAACCCTTAACCGTCTTTTGGTTCTCATTGTTGTGTTCGTTTTAGCCATGAACACCGGTTTCATAAGTGCGTAGAGAATTGGCCTTACAAAATTCTCATTGAAGCGGCTTCCACTTCACACTTACATAGGTGATTCCTAAACGTGTAATCCTTTAGATTGACACTATTTGATAAATACCTCATCAAACTTAGGTAATCATTAAAGAAAGTGTAAAGTTCTATCCTTGTTACTGAACATTGTCTTCATCACGAGAATGGACCAAAGATTTTATTTTGACAATGTTGAACCGGTCAATCACAACTTTGTTTGAGCTCCTTGAACCTAGATCTCGGAACATCCAAAATTCTAGGTAGAGTTACCGCCATGTTGACTTGTCCTCGGCCATAGTCCCATTCCCTTAGATGATTTCTCAACTCCCTCTCTAGTTAAGCCTTTTGTAAGCGGATCCGCCACATTATCCTTTGATCTTACATAATCAATAGTGATAATTCCACTAGAAAGTAGTTGTCTAACGGTGTTATGTCTTCGTCGTATATGACGAGACTTTCCGTTATACATAACGCTCCCTGCCCGTCCTATTGCAGCCTCACTATCGCAATGTATGCAAATAGGAGCCAAAGGTTTTGGCCAGAACAGAATGTCTTCTAAAAAATTCCGAAGCCATTCAGCTTCTTCACCGGCTTTATCCAAAGCTATAAACTCTGATTCCATTGTAGAGCGAGCAATGCACGTTTGTTTGGAAGACTTCCAAGATACTGCTCCTCCACCAACAGTAAAAACATATCCACTTGTGGACTTTGTTTCTGATGAGCCGGTTATCCAATTAGCATCACTATATCCTTCGATAACCGCAGGATATTTATTGTAGTGCAAACCGTAGTCTTGGGTATATTCCAAATATCCCAGAACTCGTTTCATTGCTACCCAGTGATGTTTGTTGGGATTACTTGTGAATCAACTAAGTTTACTTATCGCACAAGCTATATCAGGTCGTGTACAGTTCATGATGTATATTAAGCTTCCCAACACACGAGCATACTCCAATTGAGACGTACTTTCACCTTTATTCTTTATGAGATGATGATTTAAGTCAATTGGAGTTCTTGCACTTCTAAATTCCAAGTGTTTGAATTTTTCAAGTACCATTTTCACGTAATGTGATTGAGACAAAGCTAGACCTTGAGGAGTCCTCTGGATTTTAATTCCTAGAATTACATCGGCAACTCCTAAGTCTTTCATATCAAACTTACTAGCAAGCATGCGCTTAGTATCTTGAATGTCGGCAATGTCTTTGCTCATTATTAGCATATCATCAACATATAAGCAAACAATGACTATATGATTTGGAACGTTCTTAATGTAAACACATTTATCACATTTATTAATCTTAAGCCATTTGACAACATTGTTTGGTCAAATTTCGCATGCCATTGTTTTGGTGTTTGTTTTAGTCCATAAAGAGACTTAACAAGTCTACACACCTTCTTTTCTTTTTTCGGAACCACAAACCCTTCAGGTTGGTTCATGTAAATTTCTTCCTCAAGATCACCATTTAAGAAGGTTGTTTTTACATCCATTTGATGGATTTGAAGACCATACAAGGCGGCTAACGCTATTAGCATCCGAATGGATGTAATTCTTGTTACCGACGAGTATGTGTCAAAATAGTCAAGACCTTCTCGTTGTCTAAATCCTTTGACAACAAGTCTTGCCTTGTATTTGTCAATACCATCTTCTTTCATTTTCTTCTTGAAAATCCATTCAGAACCCAACGTTTTGTTACCTGGAGGAAGATCAGCCAATTCCCAAGTATGGTTGCTCAATATGGATTCTATTTCACTATTGACAGCTTCTTTCNTAACTATACATAAGTATTCGTGCATAAGAAGCCATATAAGTAATTCGGAAAATAGGCAAGTAACATGATAGTAATGTATACTTTTAAGTTAGGAAAATCAAAATATACCTAATCTCGGACGATATACTGATTAAACATTGAACGTGGATTTTCTGATATATAAATATTGTAGAAGCCATGATGCACCAAACAAAGGTGTTCAATATGTGTTATATAACTCTAAACGTAATATTTTACCTAAATACACATTGTAATTTTTTGACGAAAGGTGGTCAATTGACCACCCATATGACCATGTGGCTTCGCCACTGATCCAACCTCATATATTGTCTATATTTTGTAAACCTTGCATTCTGATATGGCCCCAATTAATGGAGAAAATCTCACTTTATACCCATTAAATTCAAACTATTTACCCTTAAATACCCATACCTAAACCATTTACTTTTCCTACCTATGCAATTAATACTATTTACCCGCCCAAATGGTTTCCTTAATTAATGTATGTAAAAACTCCTAAAATTTAGAATTTTGAATGCAAACAAAGAATTTGCTATTTTTTCTCTCCTAACATTAAGAACACGATTTTTCTTCTTTTAAATTTTTTGTCTACTTCTTTTTT
>NC_031995.1:73269676-73331832 GCF_001879085.1 Nicotiana attenuata | reverse complement strand
CAGTAGCAACCCGTTCCCGCAACATTTCCATTAGTTTGGTTTCATTCGTCATATTTACTGTAAAGTTGAAAACAATACAGAACTTTGTTAAATCAGTGAAGTTTTGATATCTTCAAACTGAATACCAAACCAAACATACAACACGTAACAATGGTGAAGTTTTTATATACTTCAAACCCATACGTTTATTATTCCAGCAAAGTTTTTATGTACTTTAAACCGGACAGAAAGAATTATTGGAGTAGAAAGCAACAAGGCTTTAGTCTCAAAACAGTATACAAAATATGAATAACAGTTTAATATATGTTTCAACACAGAAACGTTAGTATAAAATTCCTTAAGCTTGTGAGCGTTACTGTGTGAAACCAAAAATCAGAAAAAGCTGTTAGAAAAATAAAAGAAACTGGAAAAACAGAAGAGTTTAAGAAAATTCCGAGTCCACGATTTGCTTGTGTGTCCTTAAGGAATTTTAACCCCCTCACACGTTGCCAAGGTAATGGATTAAATCCTCCCAGGATAAAACGGAATAAACCTTCCTGCAACAGTGGTAATACAAACTGCAGGATACCAACGAACTTAAAGAACGGAGCAAAATCACACTTACGAATTTGAGAGAGAGAGACTGCGAATTAGAATGCAGTATATTCAGAAAGAAAGAAGTTCTGGAGTGTTTTTCGTGTGTAGAAAATGGAGCCTTGCCTCAGAATTTATAGGCAATTATCAGAAGAGGTGTCTGGAAAAGGTGACTTTTCAGAAGAATACGCTGCCTGCCGCGGTTCTACCGCGGTCGCGGCAGAACCGCGGTCAGAGAGGCTCTCTGAACCTGCCTGCCGCGGTTCTACCGCGGTCGCGGCAGAACCGCGGCCAGAGAGGCCCTCTGAACCTTCAGCAAGGTTCTGGCGTATTTTCAGCAGTGATTTGGCATTTAATTAATTATTTAAATAAATTTTGTCCAAAAAATAATCTTATCGATCGATCATTTGACAAATCCAAATCCAAATCCAAATCCAAAGCCAAAGCCGAGCCGAGCGAGCGAGCGACGACGACGCGAGGGTTCATTCTCTTCAACTCCTTTTAAGAGCTTTAAGAAGTGATTCTATATATAAGCACACAAATGTGGTTGTCCCTCACCAATGAGGGACAAAGTGCAAGACAAAAGTTCACTTCTTCAAATTTTCAATTTCCTTCCATTTCCAATTCACACTTCTTTTACTTTAAAGCCCAATGGCTTAAAGTCCAACATTATTTACTCAGCAACTTAAATGTACTCCGTAGGTAACAATCCAATTATTAAAAGCTCAAATTTCCATAGTCACGAGTTCAAATTCTTAGTAATTGTACTCAGAGGCGGATTCAGGATTTAAATTATATGGGTTCAACTTTTAAGGTTTTATTATTGAACTTATTATAAACTTAAAGTTATTGGTTCATCTCTACTATTTATTGTAATTCTAATAAATTTGTACACATAAATTTATACTCCGCGTCGAAAGTTATGGATTCAGTTAAACCCATACCTACAACGGTACATCCGCCCCTGATTGTACTATTTTCCAGTTGAACCCTCTTCTATGCTATGTGGTTAACTATGTGAAAAAGACAATATAAATGATGTGTTGATTCCAGACAGCTTATAATATTACAGAGTTTAAAATAAAATATGATCTTGCAGTTCTTTATTCATGCGTATATCTTTTCTTGAAAAATGAAAATGATGTAAAGGAAGAGAAAGAAAGTATCTCTCGAAAGATTTGAAGGAAGAATTTATGAACAAATGATAAAATAATTCTTGAAAGCCCCTTCTAGCAATGAACACAATGTTGACCTCAGGGTGGATATAGGGCGGTAATAATAGATTTAATTGAACCTATAATGCGGAGTTAAAATTTATATGTAAAAATTCGTTAAAATTATAAAAAATAATAGAAATGAATCTCTATCTTTAAAAATATTAATAGGTTTAATGCTAAAACTTTAAAAGTTTAAATCTTAAATTCTAGATTCCCCTCAAATTGAGGGATGAGCTAATTAGTTACCTTCCAAATTTTAGAACAGTGAGCCTTGATGTAGTACTTAGTGGAAGAGAATCCACTAAGTCTTGGAATTCTTTTTTCTCCATTTTGATTTTTGGCATTGATGGGATCTCTTTCTTGTCATCAGTTCGTGTGGATTTTTTCATGTCTGCCACCATCTCTGCAATCCATTCGTGCTAACCTGAAAATCTAACAAATTCTTTTTTTTAGTTGTTGAAAAACCTCTTATATGACATGAGACAATAGCATATAAAAGGATTCACAGTCCTATAAAATATTTACCTCTTTGAGAATGAAATTCAAGTTTTTTATTCCCCTTCCTATATATATATATATATATATATATATATATATATATATATATATATATATATATATCCGACGAGACATGAGTGAAAGGTTAAGGAGGATGCATGGGGCAACAACAAACGGAGCAGGTGTGACATTAAATATTTTGACTAAAGTTATATATAATAATATAAATTATTTGTAAGAGTCCAAAATCATTATCACAAAATAGTTATGAATATAAAAACTGTTTTTATATTTACTGATCTGAAATATTGAGATACTGGTTTTCGAGAAAAACTAAGTTTAAAGGCAGATGGCAATTAGGTCTCCTCCTTAGCTAACTAATATCACATGTTTATGCACTATAAGTATATGACCACTGATAATAGGCTAGATTTATGTAATTTGGTAATTGTTTATGCCCCAGCTTGATCATGTTTCACTGTTATAATATAGTTAAATGATGATAAATTGGCTCTAATTGTGAATTTCACACGTTGCAGGAGTCATTGGCATAAATGAGGACTTAAGACGGTAATCGGAGCTAAATTGAAGCAAGAAAAGCCCCTAGAAGCTGAGTACGTGGGAAGACAAGAGAAAGAAGAGCTAAAATGGAGACCTAGACTAGCGCGGCCATTAGCGCGACCGCGCTAGCCCAGTTAGTCGAGGCAGAATGATAGGGCATATGCGCGGTCACTAGCGCGACCGCGCTAGCCCAATTCCGGAAAAGTAAATTTCAGGGGTAAACTTGGAAGTTCGGGGTAAATCCACTTAACCTATAGAAGGTCCAGCTCGCCTAAAGATTCATTATCAAGGTTTTCATAACTTAGTTCAAGGCAAGGAGAGGCAAGAGGCAAGTAAGATAATTCAACATCGAGTTCTTCCTTTCTTCCTTTTGGGTTTACGATTTATGATGAAATTGAATATTGTTGGGATGAACACTAGTATGAGTAGCTAAATATTTAGTCTAAGGTTTTGATGGAACCTATTGAAGGATGAACTTTGATAATAGGTGAATTTGACTATAATCACACCTTAAATAATCACCTTCTTGTGTAGTTTTAATGCTAAAAGTGATAACAAAATGCTCTTATTAGTGCTTTTCATGATTTGCAGGTGATATGTGTACAAGGAAGGCTAAGGAGCAGTTTTGGAGTCAAAAATTGGAGAAAAGAGGCCAAATGTGTAAATTCCCAATGAAGCCACGCCCTGCTAGCCCTTAGAATTCAGAGAACTGGTTTGGCCGCGGTTCTACCGCGACCGGGGTTCTGCCGCGGTGGAAAGCAGCTGCAGAACTTCAGTGATTCCGCGAGGGTGATTGGCCGCGGTTCTACCGCGACCGCGGCAGGCGCAGAAAGTTCAGGGGTCAAAGTGTCAAATACGGGATTTTTAGACCTAAACCCTATTTAAAACATTAGACTTCGCCCAAGAGAGGCATGTATTGATTTTTAAGGTTTCTTAGCAAGGAAAACCATTGTGAGAGAATACTCCAACCATCTTTCTTCTTTTCTTTTGATTTTTATGATGAATTCAATCTTAGTTTATTTTCCCATAGCCATGAGTAGCTAAATTCCTTGTCTAAGGTTTTGATGGAACCTATTGGGTGATGAACTTCTTGTTTATGTGAATACAAATTGCTAGTTTAATCTCTATTTGTTCAACTTCGTGTTTGTTGTAGTTAATTGACAGGATCCTCAATTAGCTGTGCCTATTTAGTGTGCATAACTTGGAAAAGAGTGCATATTTAGGGTATTGTTGAACAACACCACTCCTAGATTATTAGAGGAATCTATAATTGCGGGTTTAAAGGCGGGATTAGGGATAACGAAGCCTTGGGTGTAATCTAAAGTGAATCGTGCTAAATAAATTAAGCTAGTGTATCTTGGGAGAGTGCAATAGTAGATTACTGTGATTACTCGGGAGAGATTTGCGGTAAGATTAGCGTTCATGATTGATAGAGATGAGTGAGTAAATTTGTATGAGCATAAACAGAAGGGATTCCATCAATAGGGGAAATCATTGCCTTAGCTTTTCCTCATAATTGTTTACAACCTTATTAGTTTAGTTTACAGCTATTTAGTTACTTGCAAGCTAGTTGTTAAAGAACACTCAACTGAGATTTGAATATTTGGGAAGCTGGTTCTGAAGAATTAGTGGGTCTGAAGATAGTGGTTGATAGGTTAACTCTCTGTGGATTCGACCCTGGGCGTAATACTCGGGTTATATTTGCAACGTCCGCAGAGTCCTTTTGATAAGGCATAGTTGGGCGTGATCAAACTTGTTATGTTAATATAGTTTGCCCAGTTTAATCTCTATTTGTTCAACTATGTTCTTATATATTGTAGTTAATTGATAGGATCCTCAATTAGCTGTGCCTATTTAGTGTGCATAACTCGGGAGAGAGTGCATATTTAGGTCACTTGTTGAACAACACCACTCCCAAAGTATATGAGGGATCAATAACCGAGGGTTTAAAGGCGGGATTAGGGATAACGAAGCATTGGCTGCAATCTAAAGTGAGCTGTAATAAACAAAGCCAGCTAGCGTAACTCGGGAGAGTGCGTCTAGTAAATTGTCGTGATTACTCGGGAGAGATTTGCGGTAATAAGAGTGCTCATGATTGATAGAGACGATTAGGCAATTCTATGTGAAACATAACCGGAAGGGATTCTATAAATAGGGGAAATCATAACCTTCCTTCTCTTAATTGTTTACAACTTAATCATAGTTAGTTTTCAGTTGCTTATTTACATTCATTCTTAGTTGGTAGAAACATCCTCAATTGTTATTCAGAAAGTTTGGGAAGTTGATTACGTAGAATTTCGTAAGTCTAACGAGAGTAATTGATAGGTTAATTCCTTGTGGGTTCGACTCTGGGCTAAATACTCAGATTATATTTGCAACGTCCGCGTATCCTTTTTATAAGGCATAGTTGGACGTGATCAACCACCCAACCTAAAGTGATTGCTTTCCAACATCTGTTAGGCCATTTTCTTTCAATATTTTAAAGAGGAGAGTCATTATTTCTCCTTTTTTGTACATTCAAACTCTAATTCTACCCTCAAAACCTATCTTAATATAAAAAGCTAGCTAATCAAAAGCAATAATTTGCAATCAATAATGGAATCCAAAGACTTAATAGAACCGGCAAAATGGTATTTCTTGGTGTTACCATTTGGTAATGATATTCCGATAACGTCTAATTCATCACTTTAAGGGTTGATCGGATAAATCTAAACTACTTTTTCTCGGAGAAATTAAAAAATAGCCAGATTTACCACTGGCCGTTGAAAAATAGCCAAGTTTCAAAAGTCATCGAAATTTAGCCACTTTAAATCTGAGCGAAAACACTGTTCAAAATCCGGAAAAATACGCCCGCAAATTTTACGGGAGTTCCAGCAAGTATAATTGTCCAGTATAATATACTGGAGTTTGGAGCACTGGTGCTCCAGTCTCCCGCAAATTTTACAGGAGTTAGCAAAGTATACCGGTCCAGCATAATATGCTGGAGTTCGTACACAAATGCACCAGAACTCCCGTATATTATACTGGACCGGTCCCTGTTGCAGCAAAATAGTGGCTATTTTTCATTGACTTGATAAACGCTGGCTATTTTTCATTGACCAGTGTGAAAACTGGCTATACCATGATATTTTAACACTTTTTCTGGCATCTTTGGACTAAATTAACTAGGCTACATATAATTCTTTTGGCTTTGTGTACCTCCCCTAAAAAATATGCCAAGTTATCTACATTTTCTCCAATATAAAATGATATCCAAACCCGCATGCAAGTTTTACTGTTAAGACATAAGTCTGTCAAATAATACATAAATAGGTAAATTCCATTTAAGAAAATTTGCACTTCAGTTTCCATTTTTCTACTAACTGCATGATTGCTCAGTCAAAACCGGGGTATTGCAGCTTCGCATTCTTCCAATCTTCTTCTTCTTCTTCTTTTATTTATTTATTTATTTATTTATTATCTTCTCTGTGTGTGTGTGTGTTAGAGTGGGAGCATTTCGTTTTGTTTTGTAGTTTGGGTTTGGTTCTATATATTTTTAAGATTGGGCTTTTGTACTCTTTGGGCTTCGGCCTATTTATCATAGGGTAAATAATGGGTCTCATAGTTAAAGTAGCTTGAGAAAATGATCATCTATAGCCCCTCAAAATTTTAATAGCCCATGTTTTTCCCCATTGACACGAAATGGTAAAAATTGTACGGGGCGCCCTATTTGGTCTCCCCCATTTAACTTATACCCATTTTTTTTTAAAAAGTTTTAACTTGTACCCACTTTTTAAACAACTTCAGCCCCCTTTCTCCTCCTCCTTCTCCTCCTCAAAGTTATATCCGCCCTTAATCCGATAGGCCACTCCTTTCTGAAGTCGTTGATTATGAAAATGTTCCAATAATTGACATGGGTTGTGGAGATATTCTTGACGAAGTTTATTCTTCAGCTATCTCTTTTAAATAAATATTTCTTACTATTACTCAGAATTCCTTTTAATTGTAGTACTAAAAACTCAAACGCGACAAGTAATTTGGAAAGAATACTAGCTGTTTGATTTCACAAGGACTTAGATTGCTATACGATGTGAATTCACACTTTGAAAATCGTCGTGGATTGCCATACGATGTGATTCTCGCTTTGAAGATTATTGTGGATTCATAGTAATAAATAGCAAAAACTTCAGCTCTAGAGCTGAAGTTCGACAGTTACAAAACAAAAGCTTCAGCTCTAGAGCTGAAGTTCGTCAGTTACAAAAATAAAAACTTCAGCTCTAGAGCTGAAGTTCGTCAGTTACAAAAATAAAAACTTCAGCTCTAGAGCTGAAGTTCGCTAGTTACAAAACAAAAATTTCAAGCTCTAGAGCTGAAGTTCGCCAGTTACAAAACAAAAACTTCAGCTCTAGAGCTGAAGTTCGCCAGTTACAAAAACAAAAACTTCAGCTCTAGAGCTGAAGTTCGCCAGTTATAAAAACTTCAGCAATTACAAACAAAAACTTCAACAAATAGAGAACAAAACTTCAGCTACTATGCTTAAGTTCAACAATTACAAACAAAAACTTCAGCACACTTGGTTTAGCACACTTGCTACTTCAGTCCCGTCTACTAGAATGCTGAAGTTTTGCGTGATTGCCTTTGCTACTTCAGCCCCGTATGCTGAAGTTACGCGAAAAAGTGGGTACGCTTGTAATTTTTTTTGCAAAGCGGGCACAAGTTAAAACGTGACCCAAAAAGCGGGTATAGATGCAAATGCCCCCAAGAAATGTTCCTCTAGCCCAAACATATTACATTTAATAGCCCGAAATGTCTATTTTGTATATTTTTTATATAATGACAGTCTATTTTGTATATTTTTGTACAGTGACAGTCTATTATATAGAAATTGTATAGTGACAGTATATTTAGCATATTTCTTGTATAGTGACAGTCGATTTTGTATATATTTTGTATAGTGACAGTCTATTTAGTATTTTTTTTTTGTATAGTGACAGTCTATTTTGTATATATTTTGTATAGTGACAGTCTATTTGTAATAAATTGTATAGTGCCAGTCTATTGTATATAAAATGTATCGTGTATTTTGCCGTGTATCCCTAATGTATCACTAATGTATCCCGAGCACTTTTATCTATCCAACGTCTATAGACTGTTGTACGATGTATAAAAGTGTATATATTATTATACATTGTATAAAATTTATATATAAAGTGTATCGTTCATTTTGCAATGTATCCAAAGTGTGTGTGTATATATATATATATATAAAAGTGTGTGTGTGTATGTTATACTAAATTTTTTATTTCTATCTCGATGAGATAATTTATAATCACAAAAAAAGTTATGACTTATTCATGACCACTAATTTCAAAATCTTATTTTCTCTTTCAAGCTTCAAAACTGAAAAACAAAAGAAGAATAAAGAAAATTGAGCTTACATATGCCGAGTAGAAGAAGTCATACATGATACCACAACATTACAGTCTCTGCAGCGTGTAGGCCTATTAGTTTGATAGGTACTTGTTTTGGAAACAGTACAGTTGGCACATTGTACTGTATATATTTGTTGTCCAAATTAATACGTGGCAATTCTTGGGTGTTACTAGTATTTACTCTACCATGACATCATGCTCGCATCATCTCTTGTCCAATAACTACGTCTCTTTAATTTGCTCATCCAATTCTTCTGCACCTAAAAATTCGTGTACTTGCGGAAAATTTGAACCGTAAAAAAAAGAAAGAGAAGTAAAAATAGTCTGATAGGCTAGCCGGTATAATTAGTTTGGGTTATGAATTGTCTGACTAATATTTAGAGTTTTTTACACGCTGGATCCTTTTCTTAAAATTATTTAGAAAAATAGAATCACTTCTAGTTTATTTCATAAATAGCACTTTTTTTTACATTATTAGCTTAATACAAAAATTATGTTTCAGAGTAATAAATTAACTCCATAAATGACGGGATCCATTTTTATTCTTATCACCATATTTATCAACCCTCAACCTAATTTCTTATCTCTCTTCTTGCAACCCTAAGCCACATCTCCATTAATCTTTCCACCACTTGACTGCTATGTTGTTACCAATCAATAATCAGTATGGTTTTTCTAGTAGCATATGTGTTCAACCAAAAAATAGAATTTCGGTTAAAACTAGAAATTAAGAGAAAAAATCGGGTTACTGATAATCAGGAGACAAAAAAATAAGGAATTGTTGAGAATAATAAGGCAGTAAATAAGTTTGTATTTCAATGTAATCTCAATGATATTTCGTGTCCTTACAAATGCTGAGATCTCCTCCTTTTATAGTTGATTTTTCTAGGAAAAGGTATAATGTCACAGTCTTAAAGAGGCAATTATGAGCATTAAATGACATTAAATGAAACGTTACACAATCATTCCTATTCAATGCTGATTCGCTAACGTATTTGACATTTAATACTGAATTTAGACTCCTTTATGCTATCAGATTCATATCTTCAATTCCTTCTGACCTCCTGGCTTTAATTAAGTTAAATGGATACGAGACTCGTATCATTTGAATAGCATCTCGTGCCTATTTAACTCTCTTCTCTTCGTATCTGATATCGCCCGTGCCTCTCAATTGATCATCATGTTTTGACCATTTGACCAGTCCACGTGTCATGCCACGTCACCTTCAATATAAATTCAGTTTTTTCCCAATACAATATGGAAACACTATTAACGTGGGTTAGTAGGTCTTGATCGTTATTTATTCTTCGTCAATACATGTTTTGACCAAATGGAAAACTATTTTAGATATTAATGGCTATTGAAGTTGATTTTTTATGTTTCTCGTTTTTTTCCTTTTATTCTTCATTTTGCTTCCTTCTTGTTTCTTCTCCTTTAAAAAATGATGTGTTGAATGGTGTTTTTGAAGATTGACGGGTACAGTGGTGAAGGCTGTGTATGATGGAGTTACGGTGGCAGTGGTTTATCCTTGAGGCAGTATATATGAGGTATATATACACTGAATATATAAAATAATTCAATAAATATACAGTTAATGCATTAAACAACTAATGTTAAAAGAATTATATACTTCGTATAGCCAAATAATACAAATACTATACCAATAATATTATATTATAAGCTTCATATTATACCAATAAAATACGTTGTATATGATAGTTATCCACAAGTATAATATAATCTATATATTCCATTAAGATATACTAGTAATATATTCATATATACCATCATTATTCAGCATGTTTTTAATAATTATACAACAGAATGAATAATTAAATTTAATATACTACGTATATAAGTATAAAAATTAAAACCACTTACTTGAAGGAGGAATGAATTAAGGAATAAATTGAAGACAAAAGCTGGATTGAATAGACGCAAAAGGAACGGATTTAGGGTGAGAAAAATTTATAACCGTACAACTATTCAAAAAAGAGGAGAAAATGAGGGTTTTAAGGTACACAGCATTAAATGAGGGAGAAAAAATTGTGGGGAAGTCTCCAAAAGTTATGTGGATTACCATTAATTACTAATCTCCATTTTAATTGGATCGGTCCAGCATTGTAGGTTTATGCTAGAAATGTAGTTAATAAGCTGCCATATTTGTTAATTGCTAACTGCTACTAGAGTTGAGTAAAATTTTCTTACATATTGTCCAAATATGTTTTTCCTCTGTTTTCTCCGACCGGTTAAAAGTGAATTTCTCTCGCAGCTATTTGAGGTGGGAAAGCCCACTTGAATATATTTGAGGAATTTTCAGAAACCATTACTTCCTCCGGTCCAAAATAAGTGATTTTTTTTTAATTATTTTCACACAGATTAAGAAATCAACCTTTTAACATTAATTAGTAATGAAATTGATCATATTAACCTTTACTATCTCTTCACATAAATACTCCCAACACATCCTCCAACACTATTTACTCCAAGGGCAATGTAGGAAAAAAAATAATTAATTCATTCTTGAAATCTGGAAAACTTACTTATTTTGGACCACAAAAAAAAGGCCAAAAAATCACTTATTTTGGACCGGAGGGAGTATTATTTAGTGGCTATTAACTTCCTATAGCTACCATATACATAATTATTTCCTATAGCTACTATTCAGTTGTTACGCTAGTGTGTTCGCAGTATTCACGCTGCTGTATTCACTAATGCAGCGGCAAAAAACGCCTAAAATCAGCGCAGTCCAGCTATACGCGCATGTATTCACATGTATTCATGAATACATTAACGACAATTACCTTAAAAGTAGGTATGTCCAGCTGTCTAATAACGGAAATAATATCAATTTAGCGTGATATACTGATAACTAAGGATTTTGACGCATTTTGTACTCCTTCTTGCTTATGCTTTGATCAAATATTCATACAAAATAGTCCTAAAAGGCTCACAAAATTGCACGTTTGATCAACAAAGTGACAAAATGTCAAAGATCAACTCAAAAGGAGTGAACTTGCACAAGTACCAAAAACAAGGCAATCTCATGCAGAACAGGCCCAGTGCGGCCGCACACCACTTTGTGCGGTCCGCACTGGGAGATTCAGAGAGCTGATTTCCAGGCTTCAAGGCAGTGCGGCCGCACACCATTTTGTGCGGTCCGCACTGAAGGCACCGCGGCCGCAATCCATTCTCTGCGGTCCGCGGTGTGAAGATTCAGAGAGATCACTTTTCAGAGTTTTGAGCCATCGCGGTCCGCGGTCAACTTAGTGCGGATCGCGCTAGAAGCCTCCGCGGCCGCGGTCCATTCTGTGCGATCCGCGGAGCCCAAGTTCAGAGAGATTAATTTTGAAGACGAAAGCACAGTGCGGACCTCGGTCCATTTTGTGCGGTCCGCACTAACCCCCCAGGGGCATTTTTGTCCATATTTTTCAGCTTAGTATAAATAGATTCTTTTTCCATTTTTAGGGTATCAGATATTGTATTACGTAAGCTGCGCTCGTGAGAAGACTTTTTTTAGCCATTTTGGGCACTTTTACGTAGTTTTAATCACTGGATCTTTGTATTTACTTTAGTAATTAGTTAATATGTCTTTTTCTTCATCTATTTCTCTGATTTTCTCTTCAAGCATGCGTAGCTAGACCCATTATCTAGGGTTGTGGCTCAACCCTAGTGTGGGTAATTGATGGGTGTTGTAATTTAAGGTTAGATTGACTATGGGTGTTTGTTATTTGGGTCAATTTTATGATTTAATTTATGAATTAGTGGTTGCAAACACTAGTTTGTCCTAAGTTGACTTGGGTTCTTCTTGAGAAAGAGAGCCTAGTCTCCAAAATTGACTAAACAAGGAATTGGGATGGACTCAAGAGATTTGATAGTCCCAATTAAAGGGTTAAACCTCGAGAGAGTAATACCCGACTTGAACCCTAGTTGCTTGGACAAATATGCATACCCAATTGGTATTGAGAAAGTCAATTGGGCAAAATCACTTTTTCTACAGAGAGGTATAGAGTGGGTAGTATCGAGCAACGGTTATAACATATTCCCCAATCATGTTAATCGTGCCTTGGATGCAAGTACCCGTCAATTGGCCACCTAGGTGAAAGTCACTACCCTAGTGCCTTTTAAACCATTAGATACAACTTGTAGCAATTTACCCTTAGTTTAATTTAGTTGCAATTATAATTTGTAGTTTGATCAAAGTAGAATTATAAAGAAAATCCCTAAAATGAATAGAAGACCAACTAAGAGCACATACGCAATCCTAAACTAGATAGATACTCTTTTCCAATTCTAGCTCTCTGTGGATTCGATCCCGACCCAAAATTGGGTAAAAGCTATTGCGACCCTCTCTTGCTACTTATTAGTAGTGCGGAGTTGGAAGCGATCACTTTTTGGCGTCTTTTTGCCGAGGAGCTAACGGTTTTGGCTATCTATTTAGTTAGTTTTGTGTATTGTTCTTCTTTCCTTCTTTGTTACTAATTTGTGTGTGTGAATACTTCAGGTACCAAATGGCTTTAAATGCTAATGACCCTCTTGGAAATGTGCTTG
Source organism: Nicotiana attenuata (assembly GCF_001879085.1). Lineage (NCBI taxonomy): Eukaryota > Viridiplantae > Streptophyta > Magnoliopsida > Solanales > Solanaceae > Nicotiana > Nicotiana attenuata. Next base: position 73,319,021 of record NC_031995.1, on the reverse strand, counting down.
CGGGGGATGAGGTTGATGATATTGGAGAAGATGAGGTGCCTCTTGTACCTCCTGGACTACGACGAGGCTGCCAGGCCAATGCTAATGAAAATGTCCCAGACCCTCCTCCGCCACCTCCAAGAGCGGTTCCTCGGGTGCTACCGAACCAAGGCCATGCAAGTGCTATTGTCCCTCCCCGAATCCGGGCGGGCAATTTTCAAATAATCAATGTGATATTGACCCTACTTGAGCAGCGTGGGTATTTCACGGGCGCTGCGGATCAAAATGCCTACAAACATCTCAAAGGGTTCGTGGATACATATTGGGGGAGCAAGCAGACGAATGTGTCCGAGGATGCTCTTAGGTTGAGGCTTTTCCCATTCTCACTTCGGGGGAAAGCATTGGATTGGCTAGAGAGACTCCCCAACCATTCCATCACTACTTGGGATGAGTTGGCGGATAAGTTTATTGCTAAATTTTTCTCACCCGGGCACATGGCGGCACTTCGAGATGAGATATTGGCCTTCAAGCAAGAGCCCACAGAACCTTTGCATGAGATTTGGGAGCGGTATAGAACGATGGTGAAGGAATGCCCCAATAATGACATGGCGGAGAATATGTTGCAACAAACTTTCTACCGGGGCATCAATACTACAAATCAATGCATAGTGAACTAATTGGCCGGGGGTAATTTTATGAAGTTGACATATGATGAAGCTTGTGCCGTACTTGATGAGATGGCTGACACTTCTTCTGTATGGCAAAGTAGAGCCAATGTTCCTCAAGGTGACCCTACGGTTATTCATTTGCACAAGGAATTACATGACCATGGGCAAGCTATAACGGAGTTGACAACTACTATGAATCAATTGGCTAAGGCACAGTTGCAACAAGTCCAAAATCCTCGCCAAGTGAATGCCATGGAAGGTTTTAATATGCTTGTCAACAAGAGAAGGCAAAGAAGGCAACAAAACCAAGGGAATTCTGAGCAATTTGATGATGATTGTGATGGGTTTCAAAATGATGGCTATGATGAGCAAAATGAAGAGGTTCAATATGTGAATAACTATCAACGCCAACGGGGCAATTTCTCCAACCAACAACAGTGGCGACCCCAGGGCAATTGGGGCAATCAATAACACAATAGTGGTAATTGGGGGAACAACAACTGGGGCAATCAGAACAACAATCAAGGCAACCAAGGGAATTGGAATGGTAATAATAACAATTGGGGCAACAATAACAATCAAGGTGGATGGAACAATGGGAACCAAGGAAACCGGGGGCAAAGGCTTTCAAAGGCCCCCAATGTACCAACAACCGAACAAACCACCCCCTTTCCCTTCTCAAAGTCCTAGTTCTTCAGGTAATGATATGGGTAGAATTGAAATGATATTCAAACAAATGATGAAGAAGAACGCGGATTCGGATGCACAGTTGGCTTCCCACAATACCTCTATTAGAAACTTGGAGGTGCAATTAGGCTAAATCTCTCAATCGTTGAATACTCGCCCGAAGGGTGCTCTACCAAGTGATACGGTAGTGAACCCAAAGGGTGGGGACAATCATGTCATGGCGGTTACAACAAGAAGTGGGAGAGGCGGTGAAGTGAATGCCTCGAAACAAAAGCAAGTGGTTGATGATGATGTTGATTTGCAAGAAGATAAAGCTCCCTTGGTAGTTGAAGATGTGGTTGATGACAATGTGAACAATGAAGTGAGGATTGACATTAATGAGACCGAGGTGGAAACTCAAGAGGCCGTGAACCCGTCTAGGGAACACGTGATTGACATGCCGGAGCCGATTGTGCCAAAAGCCAAGCCTCCTTTGCCAAGGCCACCTCCACCTTATCCTCAAAGGCTCGCAAAGCAAAGAAATGATAATCAGTTTAAAAAGTTCATTGATATGATGAAGAGCTTGTCCATCAATGTGCCTTTGGTGGAGGCTCTTGAACAAATGTCGGTCTATGCAAAGTTCATGAAAGACTAGGTCACAAAGAAGCATTCTATGGATTGTGAGACTATGAAGATGACCCACCAAGTCAGTGCTATAGTGCATTCCATGGCTCCCAAGTTGGAGGATCCCGGTGCTTTCACTATCCCTTGCACTATCGGTAGTGCGGATTTTGCCAAGACTTTATGTGATCTAGGGGCGAGTATCAACTTGATGCCCTACTCAGTTTTCAAGACATTGGGCATTGGGCCTCCTAGACCAACTTCCATGAGATTACAAATGGCGGATAGATCAATGAAGCGACCGTTGGGTATTGTGGATGATGTGCTTGTCCGGGTGGACAAATTTATCCTGCCAGCGGACTTTGTGATATTGGATTGCGAGATGGACTATGAGGTCGCAATCATATTAGGGAGACCTTTCCTTGCTACGGGGAAGGCTCTAGTGGACGTGGAAGCAGGGGAACTCACTTTCCGAGTGGGTGATGAAAAGGTGGTATTTCATGTGTGCAAGTCTATGAAGTAACCCAATAGCACCGAGGTGTGCTCATTTGTAGACCTTGTCACAGCTGTGATTGTGGATGACACCAGTGCTATGATCAATGTGGAGGATCCCCTTGAGGCCGTGCTATTAAATCTTGATGTTAATGATGATGCAAGCAGAGTGAAGTGTGTCAATGCCTTACATGGGATGGGCTCTTATTCCTATGAGCCCAGAAAATTGTCTTTGGATCTTGAAAATCGGAAAACTCCATCAACCAAACCATCAATTGAGGAGCCACCAGTTTTGGAGTTGAAGCCACTACCTCCACACCTCAGGTATGAATTCTTGGGCTCTAATTCAACTTTACCAGTTATTCTTTCTTCTTGCCTTACTAACATGCAGGTTGAGGCCACTTTGCGGTGCTTCAAAGGCGAAAAAGGGCAATTGGATGGACTTTGGCCGACATTCGGGGAATAAGCCCCGCATTCTGCATGCACAAAATCATTTTGGAGGATGATGCAAAACCCTCTTTGGAGCATCAAAGAAGATTGAACGAGGCAATGCAAGAGGTGGTGAAGAAAGAAGTGATAAAATGGTTGGATGCCGGGGTTGTGTACCCTATTTCTGATAACTCGTGGACTTCTCCGGTGCAATGTGTATCGAAGAAGGGTGGGATGAATGTGGTGACAAATGACAGCAATGAACTTATCCCCACTCGGACGGTTACCGGATGGAGGGTATGCATGGACTACCGGAAACTGAACAAGGTGACCCGCAAGGATCATTTCTCTTTGCCATTCCTTGACCAAATGCTTGATCGCCTTGCGGGGCGTGCCTTTTATTGCTTTTTGGATGGATATTCGGGGTATAATCAAATCTTAATCGCTCCGGAGGACCAAGAGAAGACCACCTTTACTTGTCCATATGGCACCTTTGCTTTCTCTCGGATGCCGTTCGGGTTGTGCAATGCTCCGGCGACATTCCAACGATGCATGATGGCTATTTTCACCGATATGGTGGAAGATATTTTGGAGGTCTTTATGGATGATTTTAGTGTGGTTGGTGATTCATTTGGAGAGTGTTTGGGAAATTTGGATAGAGTTTTGGCCCGGTGTGAAGACACCAACCTTGTGCTAAATTGGAAAAAATGCCACTTCATGGTTGAAGAGGGCATAGTGTTGGCCACAAAATTTCAAATCATGGGACTGAAGTAGACAAATCCAAGATAGAGGTAATTTCAAGGCTTCCTCCCCCCACTTCTGTCAAGGGGGGGAGGAGTTTTCTTGGGCATGCGGGGTTCTACCGGCGGTTTATCAAGGACTTTTCGAAGGTAGTGAATCCTCTTTGCAAGTTGCTAGAGAAAGATGCTAAGTTCGTGTTTAATGAGAAATGCATGGAGGCCTTTGAACTTCTCAAGCATAAGTTGACCACTACCCCTATCATTACTGCACCATGTTGGAGCTTACCTTTCGAGCTCATGTGCGATGCAAGTGACGTTGCGGTTAGGGCTGTTTTGGGTCAAAAGGTTAACAAAATGTTTCATCCGGTGTACTACGCAAGAAAAACCATGAATGAGGCTCAAAGGAACTACACGGTTACCGAGAAAGAGTTGTTGGCCATAGTTTTGCAGTGGAAAAGTTTCGGCCGTATCTTATGGGGGCTAAGGTCATAGTGCACACCGATCATGCCGCCCTTAGGTACTTGATGACAAAGAAAGACTCCAAGGCAAGGTTGATGAGATGGGTGCTACTACTCCAAGAATTTGATCTAGAAATTATGGACCGGAAAGGTAGTGAAAACCAAGTGGCGGATCATTTGTCCCGCTTGGAAGAGGAAGGAAGACCATGTGATGGCCTAGAGATCAATGATACATTTCCTGATGAGCAACTACTTTCTGTTGCGTATGTGTNACTGGTAGGTGAGAATGGGCCCCAGGGTTTTCTCTATAAATAGACCTTGGGGCCTCCTTTACCCTTTTCGAACCCTTCACTCTCAAACCTAAGAAAACACTGTTCATCACGTACTTTGCTTGTAATTAATTGATTGGAACTTCTTGCTTCACTTCATCTCATTATCTGGTACCATAATCTTCATTGTACTTGTTTACTTTTGTTAATTTTTGTTTTTTTTTCTTAACTTCTGTTCTTCTCCCTCCCGTAATTAATTCAATTGCTAGGTTAGATTGGTTTTGACTCTGATTCATGAGGACTTAGTTAGTGTAATAGACTAGGTAATCATTTATAGGTGGAAAATTGGACTTAAAAGGAAAATTTCACGAACCCTAGTTTGGTGCCGAACTGGGTACTCAGTGCGGACCGCGGTCAATTCTGTGCGGTCCGCACTACCATTTTGTGCGGATCGTACTGATGGAATCTGAGAAGGTGAACTTTGGGCAGTGCGGCCTCGGTCCATTTTGTGCAGACCGCACTGCTATGATTCAGAGGATGTGTTTCTAAACCCCACTCCTGTGTGGACCGCGGTAGGTTTTGTGCGGTCCGCGGAGTCCCTAGTGCGGCCGCGATTGGTTTTGTGCGGTCCGCACTGGGCAGCTTCTGCAACATTTTTTGTTCTGATGCTGCAACTTTGTTCTTAATTGATTACACTGATACTAACATGCTGTTTGAACTGTGGTTGCAGACATTGGTGAAACAACGTGGTAAACAACCGGGCAGAGGAGAATCCTCCCGGGGAGGGAAGAAGAAGATGATAAAACTCACTCCCCAAGCTCGGGAAAACATAAAAAGGACCAGAAAACTAATCAAAGCTGCAGACAGAGCTGCTTCCCATTCCTCGGGGAGTGAGTATCAACCATCAAGGGACATTTCTTCAAACTCCGTGCCAGAATACATAGAAGATTGGCCGGAGAGAACTAGGCGAAGAGACACCCCTCCACCATCACCCACTACCCAAGCACCAACTACTGTCATTTGTGAGTCGTCTGAGGGCTCAGCAACAGGTAGTGGGGAATACTCCACCTCTCCTACAGCTTCATAATCTGGAGAGGGTGAAGGAGGAGGTGAGGAGGAAGCGGAGGGAGATGAGGAAGTTGCAGAAGGAGGAGAACCAAGGGTTGAGGCATAGATAGAACGAGGAAGCCGGAGGTTTGGCGAGATATGTTCGCAAGTGAGGTGGCATACCACAAATTTAGGGAGTGCTGGCCGGTGAGAAAATTGATACCGGAGAGGAGCTTCATTGGCAACGATCTTTTACCCCTCAACCCTAATGTGCAAAGGCAATTTAGGACTAGAGTGGGCTGGGAACATTTTATGGAGAAGTGTGTAGATGCCAACGAACACATGGTCAAGGAGTTTTACTGCAATGTAGCCCACATCAAAAAGGGCTCCAAAGTGACCAAGGTTCGTAATAAGACAGTGTTGTTTGATGGGGAATACCTCAATGAATACCTTGGCTTCAATGAGGAGGATGAAACTTTGTACATGGCGAAGTTGGAGATGGGCGAGGAGGTTCGTCCCTGGCTAGCACATTACCTGGCAATCATAGGTACCACCCCTGACTGGTTGACTACTGGAGTCAAGATATTGAGACGGACTTTGAATTTTGAAGCACGGGGATGGGAGACCTTTGTGTGTAGCAGGTTAGACCCCGCGACACATGACCAGACCCTTCCTCTTCCCCGGGCTGTTCTGGTGGCTTCTATCATGGCAGGGTACCCCATCAATGTGGGGAATGTAATGTCGAGGATTATCTCCATCGTGGGTACAGAGCATGACCGGAACTATCCCTTCCCCAACACCCTCACTATGTACTTTCGGGATTTGAAGGTGGACAAGAAGCCCTACGACGTCAGAGTCAAAGCAAAGGCCTCCTTCTCCTGGTACAACATGCAAGGGGATGATAACCCCAAGAGCAAGAGTTTCAAAGGTACAACTACTTCTTCAACTGGCTAGTCTGAAGAGCCAGTTGTGGTAGTGGCTCCTACTGGGCCCACCTCCACCTCCACAGATATCCCTCCCGGTCCATCCACATCCACAGCCATTCCTGTTGATCCATCCACCCCAGCAGGCCCGGAGATTCCATCTTCCCGGACCCATCCCATTACTGCCCACCGACTAAGCCAGGCTCTTTCCAGTATCAACAACTGGATGTCCACAGCGTCATCCAAGTTGTCTATCTTGACTACCACTGTAGAGGCTCAATCAGCTCCCCCAACCCCACAGGTACCCCAGTCGATCGAGGATGCGCTCAAAGAGATACTTGAGAACCAGAAGAAGATCCTCGACACTCAGGCCGCACTCTCAAAGGCAGTGGATTCACATAGCAAGGCTCTCAAGGAGCTTGCTAAGGAGCATAGGAAGCTAAGGAAGACACGGGCCTCCAAAGAGTCCGTGAAGGAGCTGCGTGCAGATGTTGACAGACTGAAGGCAGATCACCTGCCTTTAGACCTATAGCTCGAGGACCCAGTTCCAGCAGCTCACCCACAGCCGGAGGAAGAGGAGGAGGATGATTCCTAGAGCCGATGATGCCATCATCCAGTTGGCGGACCCACAGGAGACTTCCTCTAGTCAGCCATAAGATGTACCAGTTCCAAAGCCTGTCCAAGTCCAGGCCCAGGTCCCAGCAGCAGAGCAACAGACCACCGGGAACCAGTCTGAGGTTCCTGAGCGCACAGAGGACCCAGGGACCCCACATGACCCTATGCAGACAGACAGGCCTTAGAGAGTCTTCTATATCCTTTCCCTCCTATTTTTGATGCTTTATTTAGACTAGTTGGCATTGGGGACAATGCCAACTTTCATTTGAGGGGGTAGGCCCTACATTTTGGATGATTGTATATATTTTACATTTTTATGCTTTCTTTATCTTTTTATCTTTGGTCTGTATATAATTCTGATATTTCGTACATTTATCGCATTTTGATTTCACTTTGGGTTTGTATATAAAGTTACATCTCATTGTATATATTCATCCCATCCGTTGTATATTCAAATCCCCTCTTGTACATATTCATTCTATTTTTCGTAAAATTTTTCGTTTTTAGCTTCTTATTTGTGATTTGTAGTTTGCAATAAGCCTTTGGTTTTTCTTAATGCCACGGTTCTTTCCAAAGGTGGAGTGTTGAACCGGGTGGCTCTTCCCATTGATGGATGGCGTGACAACCTTCTTAAGGGTTTGAGTCTGTTTTTCTTTCTCTTTTTGATTTTTAGTAGTTAGTAGTTAAGGGTGCCTCAAGCAAAGCTTCACTTGGGCCTAGCACATTTGCCTTTGATCTTATGGTCAAAAACAAATTGTTGTGTTTCGGATGGTGAAAGTTGTGACCTTGAGACTCTTGCGTTGGCCGATAATCATCAAGTAGTTTTTCGGGATCATTGTGTGCTCAAATCGTATCTAAGTTCGTTGTGGGCCCCCAACTCTGTCTTTAGCAATCCCTTAGCTTGTGTGGTTAGTAATTGAATTGCAAGTCCAAATCCCGAGCCATTGGTCTAGAACTTGTCCTGAATGTTTGTTGAGGCGAAATCCTAGGTGAATTTTGACTTAAGACATGATTATAGGCTCTCCTTGATCCAAATGATAGTTTGAACAATTCCATAGCCTACCAATGACAAGATCCCTAGTTGACCCTTTTGAGCCTTAGACCTTTTTCTTTCAAGAACCATGATACAAGCCTATACCCGTTCTAAAAGATACCCTCTCTTGGCACCCGATCTTCCCTTTAGCACATGACAAAAGTATAAGTTTGGGGGGAGAGACGAGGATTGCAACAAAGTGGTAAAAAGGCACAAAAATGAAGAAAAGGAAAGGCAATGAAAAAGAAATAAAAGCAAAAAGACAAAAACAATGTTCAATGTGAAAAAGAATAAAAAGGAATTCAAGAAAAAGCAATGAATAAAAGGTGTGAGAAGTTGAAAAAGGAGAAAAGGTTTGAATTGCATAAGAAAGAGTGACATTGTGTCTCTCTAACCCCTTAAAAAGAAGTGAAAATGACTCAAAGAGTCAAGTGAATGGATGCCAAATGAATCAAAAGAAGTGCTTAAGGGAAGGTGGAACCCACCTAAACCAAAACATTCCCTACCCTGAACCAAAAGCCTTCACAATGCCTCCACAAAAGCCCTATATGATCTTGAGTTGAATGAAGCCTACATTAGTGGATACTCACATAAGGGGCAAGCATATGGTACTTAGAGCCGGAATTGTGACTTTTCCTTGAGAGAGATGAATGAATTTCCATTAACCTCGTTTTGCGTGCCACTATTCTAAAGGTGAGGTTTGCTTAGGGAGAGTTGAGGATGTGTGATTTTGGGTTCCATAATGACCAAAGTAATTGAAAGAGTTCTTTGATGTATTGAGTCAACTCTTGATGCTCTTGTGTCGCACTTGATCCATGGTTGTTCAAATAGTAAATGTTGTTGATGGTTCATTTGTATTGAGGGCAATTGTTAGTCCCAATTGATGCTAGTAGAGGTAGCTTTAGGACAACTGAAAATTTCTTGGATTTTCCCTTAAGGGGTGGGTCATATTTAGTTCGCTTGAGGACAAGCAAAAGCTTAAGTTTGGGGGAGTTGATAACTAGGGATTTTGACGCATTTTATACTCCTTCTTGCTTATGCTTTGATCAAATATTCATACAAAATAGTCCTAAAAGGCTCACAAGTTGTGCTTGATTGCAGGTTTGATCAACAAAGTGACAAAATGTCAAAGATCGGCTCAAAAGGAGTGAAACTTGCACAAGTACCAAAAACAAGGCAATCTCATGCAGAACAGGCCCAGTGCGGCCACACACCACTCTGTGCGGCCCGCACTGGGAGATTCAGAGAGCTGATTTCCAGGCTTCAAGGCAGTGCAGCCGCACACCATTTTGTGCGGTCCGCACTGAAGGCACCGCGGCCGCAATCCATTCTTTGCGGTCCGCGGTGTGAAGATTCAGAGAGATCACTTTTCAGAGTTTTGAGCCATCGCGGTCTGCGGTCAACTTTGTGCAGACCGCGCTAGAAGCCTCCACGGCCGCGGTCCATTCTGTGCGGTCCGCGGAGCCCAAGTTCAGGGAGATTAATACTGAAGACCAAAATCCTAGTGCGGTCCGCGGTCCATTTTGTGCGGTCCGCACTAACCACGCAGGGGCATTTTTGTCCAGATTTTTTAGCTTAGTATAAATAGATTCTTTTTCCATTTTTAGGGTATCAGATATTGTATTATCTAAGCTGCGCTCGTGAGAAGACTTTTCTTAGCCATTTTGGGCATTTTTACGTAGTTTTAATCACTGAATCTTTGTATTTACTTTAGTAATTAATTAATATGTCTTTTTCTTCATCTATTTCTCTTATTTTCTCTTCAAGCATGCGTAGCTAGACCCATTAGCTAGGGTTGTGGCTCAACCCTAGTGTGGGTAATTGATGGGTTTTGTGATTTAAGGTTAGATTGACTATGGGTGTTTGTTATTTGGGTCAATTTTATGATTTAATTTATGAATTAGTGGTTGCAAATACTAGTTTGTGCTAAGTTGACTTGGGTTCTTCTTGAGAAAGAGAGCCTAAGTCTCCAAAATTGACTAAACAAGGAATTGGGATGGACTCAAGAGATTTGATAGTCCCAATTAAAGGGTTAAGCCTCGAGAGAGTAATACCCGACTTGAACCCTAGTTGCTTGGACAAATATGCATACCCAATTGGTCTTGAGAAAGTCAATTGGGCAAAATCACTTTTTTTACCGAGAGGTGTAGAGTGGGTAGTATCGAGCAACGGTTATAACATATTCCCCAATCATGTCAATCGTGCCTTGGATGCAAGTACCCGTCAATTGGCCACCTAGGTGAAAGTCACTACCCTAGTGCCTTTTAAACCATTAGATACAACTTGTAGCAATTTACCCTTAGTTTAATTTAGTTGCAATTATAATTTGTAGTTTGATCAAAGTAGAATTATAAAGAAAATCCCTAATATGAATAGAAGACCAATTAAGAGCACATACGCAATCCTAAACTAGATAGATACTCTTTTCCAATTCTAGCTCTCTGTGGATTCGACCCCAGCTCAAAATCGGGTAAAAGCTATTGCGACCCTCTCTTGCTACTTATTAGTAGTGCGGAGTTGGAAGCGATCATATACCCCTAATATAACTCAATAAAATCAATTCTAACATGCCTCATTATCAACCCAATTAATTAGAATGATTTTCCAGTTGTATATAACTATAGTATTTAACTTTTTTATTTAGTGTGTTTTGATATTTTTTTTATTGTTGCATTCATTAGATTCAATGTTTGTATTTACTGTGTTCCTTATTTTATATTCAGTGTATTTAAATGTATTTGTATTAATAGTAATTTAGTTATTCCTAATATATGTTATTAGTGCTGTATCCAATATATTTCATTGGTTCTATTCACTGTATTTCTATTTGTATTTAGTGTATTTTACTGTATTTTAAAATTAAATATTTTCGCTGTTTATATTCTGTTCTATTTTAATGTTTGTATTCAGTGTATTTCAATATTTATATTCTGTATTCATGCATGAATACATGTGTATTCAGCTGTATTGAAAAAATATAAAGCTTCAAAATACATAAATACAGGCAAAATAATATATTTATATAAAAATACAATGTATTTGAGTGAATTTGTACAGAATATAATGTATCTGTATCATAGTATGTGACTAAATAGCAAAAAAGAGAAGAAAGTTCACTGGAGATGGCATTTTCCGTCCAAGCAAAATATTGTATACATTGTATTAAAACTAAACATGGAGATGAACAAAAACACCGGCCCTCGAATATTCTCCTGCGTAAAGAATAATGCAGTATCCGTGTAGAGGAATCCATTGCAATATCCAGCGTAGAAGAGAGCCGCGGTCTCTTTCTTTCTAATATGGCAGTACAAATCCATTACAAATATCCGACGTAGAAACTAAGCAGTACAAATCCATTGCAATATCGGACATAGAGCTCAAGAAGTTTGACTAGTTGCTCCTCCGACCCGGAGTGGATTCTAGGGGAATGTCTTTTTTTTTTCTTACTTTTTTCTTTTTTTGTTTTTATTCTTACGATACGAGGCATCCAAATCTGCATTCCCATCCCCTTCTGAACCCGATGAGACATCCGTTGAGTCTTAAGTGTACTTTAGTAAGAGTATGAAGGATCTAGTGGCCGTAATTATCTGTCCACTCAAGGCGAACTTGTCAAGCCCGGGTGCCTATGCGATTATTAAGGCAGGGTGCTATTGTACCAGTGGTGGAGTGTGTCTTGAACTTATATTGAATGCGGTTAATATAAATTTTGTAACATTTTTTGATTTTTTTGATAATCGTCAATTAAAAGGAGACATTTTCTCAATTTTTGTTATAACTAAGCAGGAATTTTGCTCCAAGAGAGAGAAAAAGAAGAAAATTTCTTTAGAATATTGAGAGACTGTTAATTGAAAGAAAGAGCGAGAAAAAACATAAATAACGTATTTCACTCCTCAATGGTAGTATATACATACCTATTTTGCTATAAAATATAAAAAGTTGCTATAGAAAATAATATTTTAAAATAATTTTGATTTATAATAAATAGGGTGTATACCTTTGCTATAGGAGGTAAAATTTCCAATATATATTGCGCTTTTGTATTCTCTTTTAAGTAACAAACAATGGAATGCGGTAAAATTTTATAGGCATCCTATTTGGTCGCCCCCGTTAAACATGTACCCATTTTTAAAAAAGTTTAACTAGTACCTGAAGTACAGACAACTTCAATCATTTTCCTCTTCCTCCTCCTCCTCCTCCTTGTTCTTCTTCTTCTTAGTAGCCGTGAAAACAAAGGTGACAGTAAATTTACATGGTATTTATAAGCAGATTTTAAGGGGGTTTATGGTATTTTAAAGTAGTGAGCTGATGTGGCGCTCTTTTCTTTGCTACTACTTAGGTCGTCTTCTTCTTCTACTAATTGCAAAGCGGGTTGGTTAGATTCGTTGTTGTTTTGACAAATTAACGATTGAGGTTTATTCTTTATTATATTTGGAGGTTTATTTCAAATTTATGCTCCATTGGAGTAGATTAAGGTGTTGAATTGTGCATTGAATTATTGAAATTCGAAAAATAAGTTTTTATTTCTGGGAAATTTGCACTTCAGACCTACCTGGCCTTAAGTACATGAAAACATTAGTTGCACTTCAGACCTGTTTGGCCTTAAATGTATCTTAAGTACAATTTTGCACTTCAAACCTAATTGGCCTTAAGTGCATGAAAATATTTGTTGCACATTAGACCTATTTGCCCTTATGTGCATTTTAACTGCAATATTTGCACTTCAGACTAAATTTTTTTCTTCAACTTCAGACCAGATACGTCTAAAGTTGATCCTAAATTGGTATACCTACAAATATTATGCAAAGTAAATATAATTTCAATGGCAATTCCAAACTAGATGCAAATGCCCCCGGAATGCGTCGTTGCTTGTTTATGTTTAACCAGAAAGTAGGAATTTCGATCAAAGCATACTTTAGAAGTACTCGGGGTTCTGATAATTGAATAAAAGAATACCTTTGTAATAAAAAAAAGAAAAATTAGAACGAGAGATATTAAAATAATCGATATAAAGCAAAGTAAATAAGTATATTTCAATAATAATCAGAACGTATCCATACAAATATCATTTCTCCCTCTTTTATAGGTATTTCTAAGTAGAATGTCTCTTCCTTCTCATAATTGAGTCACAATGAGCAATTAATGATATTAATGAAATGTTATATTTAGCAATCGTAACTATTTCATGAAGATTCTATAACGTTTCTAATCACTCATACTCATTAATTGAAGGTTAACAAATCTGTACTCTTATCTGTCTTGATTCATTCCATTGATATCTCTTCATATTATAAAGGGACCCAAGCAACCGTTTATTCTTGTTTCTTAGACGCCTTGCTCGTACCTATTTAGACTCGCGTCTCTTTAAATATTCTTCTCCAGTTGTTGCTCTTCTACTGTTCCACGTGTCTTGCTACGTCAACCACATAATCAATTACAAGTGTAATATTGATTTTCTTCAATACAGATAGTCCCCCCACTTGCCAATTATTCAGCAATTGAATATTTGGGAAGTGGATCTCATTAAAGCGGGAATTTTTGCCGCCGTTTCCCTCATATCATTATACCTTCTTCTGAACCGACGCATCGTATGTCACTTCCATTTAATGCATGTCACACGTGGTGTCCTACAATTGGTTCTGCAACTCCTCAGCGCCTTTTAAGGCTTTTTTATGGATGCATCAATCACGAAGTGACAGTTTTCATAATGACGTTTCCATCAATACCTTTTTGTTTGATGGTTGCTTCCGAGTATATATATATCCTTTGTCTTTTCTTTTATGAAATTTTTTCCACATCTTGCCATCCAATTCTTTCTACTTCTTCGTACAACTATGTCTTCTCCAAACCCTGATCCCCAAGGTCCTTATTGTAGATGAACTTCCCCTTGCACCTACCAGAAGTAGGAGAGGTGGTAGGCTGCGTAGTTTAGGGTCAGTTTCCATACGAGGTTCTTCTTCTCAACCTAGTTCTACTCCTCCATCATCTTCTAGAACTAGGGTTTCTTTTTCACATAGGTCTTCTGCTAGAAATAGGGATTCCATCGAGCCAATTTGTGAACCTACAGTTGACGAGATTATCCCTGCCGAACTTTCTTTTTATTTTGATAGAGAGTCGATTAGAAATCAAGTTTCCTCTATGTCTTCTCATGATTGTGCTGACGTTTATCCTTCACAGATTACTGAGGGTTTGATTTCTGTTGTTCGTAGAGATTGTCATTGGAAATATGATTTTCCAATTCTGGTCCCCAATGAAAACCAAAGGATCACTTCTTTTAAACGTGGCTTTTCTTTTGTGTATACATATCCCTTCACATAAGATTTCAGACCTCCTATTGACCCAGTCATTATTGAATTTTGCCGCTTCTTCAATGTGTGTTTAGGACAGATTGGCCCTATTGTATGGAGGGTTGTAGCATGTCTTAGGTATTTGGCTAACCCGACTCAATTACCTTTCACCTTTTATCATCTATGTAAGGACCCGACCGGTCGTTTTGAACCCTAGCACGTCGTTCAACAGTCTGAGGCCATGATCAGCTTCATTTCAAGTATTATGACTTGTACGCGCAGTCGGAATTGAATTTTGGGAAGTCCAGAGTTGATTTGGAAAGAGAATTCTCATTTTGAAAGCTTAAAGTTGAAAGAATGAACTAGGGTTGGAATTTGAATAAACGACCTCGGAATCAGGATCTCAAGGTTCCAGCAGGTTTGTAGGATGATTTCGGACTTGGGCGTATGCCCGGTTCGGGTTTTGGATAAACCGGGAGCGTTTTGGCGCCTACTGTGGAAGTTAGCATTTTTGAAGAAATTTCTTAAGTTTGTCTTGAAGTGCATTTCAGTGTTATCGATGTCCGTTTAGGATTCCAAGTTCGGGAATAGCTCCGTATGATGATTCTGGAGTTGGGAGCGCGATCGGAAGTTAATTCGGAGGTCCGTAGGTCATTTTGGAGCCATTTGGCTAAAGATAGAAATTTGAAGGTTTTTGAGAAGTTTGACCGGAAGTGGACTTTTTGATATCGGGTTCGGAATTCGATTCTGGAAGTTGCAGTAGGTCCGTAATGTCGAATATGACTTGTGTGCAAAATTTGAGGTCAATCGGACTTGATTTGATAGGTTTAAGCATCGAAAGTAGAAGTTGGAAGTTCTAAAGTTCATGAAGCTTGAATCGGGGTGTAATTCATGATTTTCGTGTGGTTTGATGTGATTTGAGGCCTCGAGCAAGTCCGTAATGTATTTTGGGACTGGTTGGGGTCCCGGGGGCCTCGGGTGGATTCCGGGTGGCTAACAGATCGAATTCGGAGTTTGAAGAAGGGCTGGAGCTGCTGCTTCTGGTATTTCTGCTTCTGCGGAATTGGGACTGCAGAAGCGGCCCCTCAGAAGCGAGGAAGAAGCCGCAGAAGCGGTTGGATGTGAAGCAGCCCAGGACCGCAGAAGCGGCCCTAGATCCGCAAAAGCGGAACCGCAGAAGCGGTGGGCCGTCCGCAGAAGCGAAAATTGGGCTGGAGCCCAGTGTCCGCAGAAGCGGCGTTTTATCCGCAAAAGCGAGACCGTGGAAGCGGAAATATTTTCGCAGAAGCGGAAATTGCTGAGGCAGTGAGGGTGTTTTAAAAATCGAATCTTGGCCATTTTTCTCATATTTTTCATTGCTTGGGCGATTTTTGGGGAGCTTCAAGAGAGGGTTTTTCATCATCAATGATAAGGTAAGTTATCCCTATATAGTATGAGTTAATACATCAATTATGTAAGGATTTGAGCATGAAATTGGTTGAAATTTGGGGGTTTTGGTAGAAAGACCTAGAAATTATATTCTTGGAATTTAACCACGATTTTGAGTATGGAATTTAGTGAAAATTATATATTTGAGTTCCTAAGGTCATGGGTAATCTTTATCTTCGAAAAATTTCGGATTCCGGGCACGTGGGCCCGAGGGCGTTTTGGGAAACTTTTCGTTCGGGGTTAGGAATTGTTACAAATTGGGTTGTAAAGTTTAATTGAGCATATATTAATGGATTTGTATAATCATTGGCTAGTTTTGGAGCATTGTGCGTTGGTGCAAGTCTTCCGAGGAATGTAGAATGCCGGTTATGAGTCTTTGGAGCGAGGTGAGTCTCCTTTTTAACCTTGTAAGAGGGAATTGTCCCCATAGGTGAAATAATTGATTGTGTGCTCCTATTTGTGGGGGCTACGTACGCACGAGGTGACGAGAGTCCGTGCGTTGCTACTATTATGCTATTGTCCGGGTAGTTAAGACCCAAAAAGCATGTTACACTTGGATTATTTATGAACCCCTTGATAACTTGAATTTCTTAAATCACCTTGGATTAGTAAATGAATTTTAAAAAAAAAGAGATTAAACCTCATTTTTCCTGAATTGTTAAAAAGAGAAATTGTCTTATTTGGATAAATATCCCCGATAAGTTCCTAATTGACTGATTGAGCACGTATCTCTATGTGTACATGCGTCGCATGCATGATTCGCGAGCAGGGTATGTGTTTATTTATGGAATGGGCCGAACGCCTCGGCAGATTAAATAGATGCATCTATGGTTCGGGCCGTTCGACCCTTGGCAGTGCACAATTTACATTTTTGTTGGAGCGAGCCGTCGACCTCGGCATGATTTGCGCATGATATATATATATTGTTTTTCCTGGAAATTTTTAATGTGGGTATTGCCTTTCATGGCTTGGTATAAATTGATAAAATAATAAAAAGAAAATCCTTTATTACTGTTGAAGGTGTTTACCTGTTTTCTCGCGTTGTGAGTTAGAACCGCTATATAAAATCCCCGATTTCCTCGCACATTTAGTATATTATTATTGGACCACTAGTAAGTGTCAAAGTTGACCATCTCGTCTCTACTTCTTCGAGATTAGACGGGATACTTGCTGAGTACACGTTGATTACGTACTCATACTACACTTCTGTGCATTTTTGTTGCACAGGTATAAGTAACTCCAGTGGCCTACTAGGCGTAGCATAGCGGATGATTCTGGGACTAGGTGAGCTGCATTATTTGAGGCGACCCGCAGCTAGTGTAGTTCCTTTCAGCTTATGGTATTTAATTCCTGTCCACTGTATTTCGGACGGATATTGTATTTTATTTCCTTATCAGTAGATGCTCATGCACTTGTGACACCGGGTTCTGGGATGATTTTAAATACTTTGTATTGATTGCTAGTATTTAATTTGAATTGAAACAGTTATCTTTTTACTTATGAAAATTAAAGGAAAATCTTGATTTTCAAAATTGTTAAAATTGGAGTTTAATTAAGTATTTGGTTGGCTTGCCTGACAGCGGTATCCGGCGCCATCACGACCCTTAGTGGATTTTGGGTCGTGACAATCTAATCCATCTCTACTCTCCTAAATTATTCCGTCATGGGATTTTTACTCTCGTGGCGAGGAGTAAGAGAGTATTAGTTAGCCCTGAGGACGATAAATATCGTGGCTGGTACGCCTAATTTGTTGCTGCTCCTACGAGTGGGTTAGTAGGTGAATAGAATATGCCCTTCCCTGAGAAGTGGAACTTTTCACGTAAGTTTTCTTTACAACTTTTTTTTGTAGAGCCTGTACTTCCCGTAGCTGTTTTACTTTTCCTTTTCAACAACCACGGGAACTGTTGAGGAGATTCCCGGTTTTCGTGGTTGGGTAAATAAATTGTTAACAATTGCTCCTATGTAAGTAAGGTCTTGGAAATATCTTTCAAACATTTGGATGGAAGGTTAAGACTCACGGTAACTCTCTCTTCCATTTTCTCCTTTTCCTTCGTTCGTTCTTACTTTAGAACTTATTAATCCTTCTTTTAATCAGGGTTTCCCATTCGAGGTGTGAGTGCTGAGTCAATCACGGCTTCAAGGCTTTCTCTAGCAAGAGCTCAGGAGTTAATCTTGAGTTCTTCATCGAAAAAAAGCCGATAGACCACAAGATTCTAAAGATGAACAAGAGCGGGATGGAAGCTCATTGGTTCCTAAGCCGCGGGCTAGAAAACGTGTCATTTCGGATGACGAAGCTACTCCTCCCCCTCGTCCTATTCTGTGGTCAAGCCTGAAGAAGCCACTATAGTGAGTTTTGATGAAGAGACACCTGCAACACCCCGTGATCCTGCTGAACACCTCTTTTCTCGTGGGTTTGATGATGAGAATTTTGGCTTGATTTCCGAGGAAGCGCCTCTTGCCTCATTTCCAGTGTCTGCTCCAATGGAACCCCATTTGTCTGCTCCTTCCGTTGCTGCTACTGTTCCGCCCGAAACTGTTTTGACTTCTTCGTTCGTTCCTACTACTTCTACTGCTCGTGCAGAAATTGGTTATTCAAGTGGAAGCAGATCAATGAAGCAGATTACCATTGAGATTCCTGCTGATGGTAATCTTTTGAAGAAGTCAGGTCAGGCCGACGTGTGGCTGAAACCCTTAATAAGCCCGGTTGAGAACTCAAAACTGGAAAGTCATAGTTCTTTAACTTGGATGAATGACATTGTGCAGTCGTCTTTGAAGGTACAAACTCCTCCTTTTTATCTTATGTGATTTTTCCTTTCGCTAGGATCTCAACCCTTTTTTTTTCTATTTATGTAGATCAATCTCATCGGTACGGAGATGATGAAAAGGATTGTCCATACAGAGTAGTTAATGCATGACTATCACACTGAGGCAGATAATTGGAAAGAGTAGTATGAAAGTCTTCAACTCGAGATAGAGGTTTTAGAGGAAAATAAATGTACCTTGGAGCAGCAGATAAAAGTTATGGCAACAGAACTAGCAGTTGGGAAAGCCTCTTCCAATCAAGCGGGCAAGGACAAGAACCTTCTTGAGTTGTCTTTTGCTGAACAACTTTCTAAGGCCACAGAAGAGATTAGAGGTCTGAAGGCCCTGTTGAATGAGAATGAAGTTTACGCTGGTGAGCTTGTTCAAACACTTACCCAGGCTCAAGAAGATCTCCGGGTGTCTTCCGATAGGGTTCAGTTTTTGGAGAGTTTGCTTGCCCCATTACAAGCTTCGTATGATGTTGCCTTAGCTGAGAAGGAAGAGCTTAAGAATGAAATTGATCATTGGGAGAAAGATTGTGAAGCTCTGAAGACAAGGCTGCTGTTGTAGTAAGTTGGGCCTTTTTGAACGCGCGCCATGATACTCTTATGGAGGTAAGCCAGGAAGGTTTTAACTTGGCTGCTGAGATAGCAAAGATTAAGGAAACAATTGAGAAAACCCAGCAAAGCCAGAGTTTTTCTTTGCCCGTGGCTGATACTCCCGAAAATGATGACGCTAATCCTGGTGTAGCGGTTGTTCAAACCCCATCTGCTCAAGTTGAACCTCCTGTTGCTGATGATGCTATCTTGAATACTGGTTTAGAACCTGCTCCATAGTGAAAGTTTGATTGAAAAGTTTGTTATTTTTTTTTGCTGATGGAATACTTGGTGGTTTACCCCTGGTCTTATTTTGGGGTGATGTCTTGAAAGGTTTTGCCCCTAGCTAGTCCGTTTCGGGGCTTTTTGTAAAGACAATCAGGTTAAAATTAAGTTCATACTTAGATTTAACCATGGTATTATGATATTATAAAGTTTTTTCTTTTTGTCTAACTTTTATGATACCTATATTTCGAGTTTCTGTTTTTACTCTCTTAGTGGTTTGCCCTTGCCTTTTTCTTTATAAGTTTGGGGCTTTATTTTCCTCTACAATTTTAATATGTGGGTTTCTGTTTTACCCTTTTAACTTTTACATTTAAAAATGCTTTGTTAATTTCGTGGCTTTTTGAATCAAGCACGATTTATAAAAGTGGGCCCTTTTATATACAACACTTAATGAAGAAGACGTCTCAACTTCATTATGGTGTAAACATACGAAAGAAGGAATAGGAATACACTTGTTTCTTTGAACGACTTTCGAGAAAAGTTTTATATCATTCAATCTTTTGAACTAAATAATACTTTACATATATTTAAGTCTCATCTATAACTCTTTTGTAACTGTTTTCTTTACAACAGATTTGTAAAATTTAGGGTATATTTGGATAACCCATGACCAAATATTGCCTTTAACCTAAACATTCGTAAGATTTTGGAATTTACATCCACGAATGTATTCTTCATAGGTTTCTGAATCAGGCTTGTGTTTTGGCTCGTGGCTTTGCCCTGAACTTTTGATTTGTTGGGTATACTTTAGGTGGGTAGACTCTAGGCTTTGACTTGAATTCTACTTGTTTCAGTCTTCCTTGCCTTCCTTACGCATATATTATATAGTCCCCCAAGTGTTTGAGCTTTGAAGCATGAAATCTCGAGCACTTGATTATTCCTTCCACGCGGTCCTTTTCCTGAAAAGGAAAAACATGCGGGACTCGGAGGTATAACTTAGATGAATACTGCTTAACACTTTATATTTCCATCAGAAAAGTTGTAACCCTAGACCGGAAATTATGTTTCTTCCGCGTGTCTTTCAGGTCTAATATCATCATTTGGCATGGGCTAGCTTTTTGCCTATCATCTAAAATTGTTAGTATAACTTTAACAGTTTAAAACCAAAAATTGTAATTGAAGGTACCTGACCGTGGGTATTTCTTTTTCTTCCTTTCTCTTAGATATAGTACTTTTTCAGATGAACAATATTCCAACTTGAGGGTAGAACCTTGCCATCCATGGTTTCAAGTTCATATGCACCTTTTCCTGCGATACCTCGAACCTTGTAAGGTCCTTCCCAATTTGGACTCAGCTTTCCTGCATTGGCTGCTCTCGTGGATTGGAAAACTTTCTTGAGTACGTAGTCCCCAATCTTGAAGTATCTAAGACGAGATTTCCGATTGTAATATCGCTCAATAACTTGTTTTTGCGCAGCCATCCTTATCAAAGCTGTTTCTCTCCTATCTATAAGAAAATCAAGATTTATCCTCATCTCCTCTTCATTTGACTCTTCAGCTGCTTGAACATATCTCGTACTTGGCTCCCCTATTTCAACTGGAATTAAAGCTTCAGCTCCGTATACAAGTGAGAATGGTGTTTCTCCCGTACTTGTTTTTGCTGTTGTTCGGTATGCCCACAAGACTCCAGGTAACACCTCTGGCCACTTGCCTTTTGACTCCTCTAGTATTTTCTTGAAGTTATTAATAATAACTTTATTTGTTGATTCAACTTGTCCATTGGCCACCGGATGATAAGGTGTCGGAGTAATCCTTTTAATTTGCCAACTTTGAAAGAATTCTGTGATTTGTGCGCCTATGAACTGCGGGCCATTATCGCACACGATCTCTTTTGGAAATCCAAACCGGCATATGATGTTTCGCCAAATGAAGTCTCTGACCTCTTTTTCTTGGACCAGTTTGAAGGCACCTGCTTCTACTGTCACGACCCTAAAACCGACCCGGTCGTCATGGCGCCTATCGTGAAACTAGGCCAGCCGACATAATTCCTGAATCAAACTATTATTCAATAAAAGTCATTTTAAGCAATTAATTAACAAGGAATCTCATAATATAAGTCTAAAAAACCAGTGCGGAATAAATACACAAGCCCGACATCGAGGTGTCACAAGTCACGAGCAACTACAACTCTGTCTCAAAACAATAAAGTCTAACAAAGTCTGGAAGTCAAAACTAAATAAATCTAGGGAAGACATGAGGGACAAGAACAAGGCTGCGAACGCCATGCAACTACCTTGTCGACTCCAAAATCCTGCTGAACGGACAGTCAATGCTCACTATCGCGACCCGCAACTCCTGGATCTGCACACAAGGTGCAGGGAATAATGTGAGTACGCCAACTCAGTAAGTAATAAAAGTAAAAGCAGCTGAGCAGTAAGAAAATAGATAATTTCACGTTGTAGCACTACAACAGTTACAGTACATTTCCCAAACAGTACATAAATCATTTATCTCGTAAAACAAACTCAGTTTCAGTAAAAGCCTTTTTCTTTTAAAACATCTTTCAATAGTTTCAAACAAGTGATGAAAACAGGGGGTAAAAATGATAGAAAACGTAAACATCCCCTCGGGCAAGACATATACCATAAACCGCTATCAACAGAACCAGCCCCTCAGGCTACCTCACAATCACTCATAATCAGCCCCTCGGGCAACAACATAATAAGGATCAGGCCCTCGGGCAACATCACATCACACACACTGGGTACCCGTGCTCACTGCGGGTGTTCAGACTCCGGAGGGGCTCCTACAGCCCAAGCGCCATCACAAGCCATCTCGTGGCATAAAAAATCAGGCCCTCGGCCTATCATATATCACAAACCAGTATAACATGCTACGGCGCGCAACCAGATCCCATGATATCCTCACAACACAGGCCCTCAGCCTCACTCAGTCAGAAACCTCTCAAGCCACTCGGGCTAATGGTAAAAACAGGTGCTCGGTCAAAAATATTATTTATAGAACCAAAACGGAGTAAATAGAATCGAGTTATGAAATTAGTGAAACTTTGCATGACTGAGTGTAAATATAAAACCAAAAACAGTGAGGAAAACAGTCCGCACGAGGCCCAAACACGGCATTCAGCCCCAAACATAGTAATACTTTCCAAAACACAATAATATCAAACAGTTTTCAATCAAATACACGACTTAATAGTCGCACGGGACAGACCAAGTCACAATCCCAACAGTGCACGACCCCACACTCATCATCTAGCGTGTGCGTCACCTCAAGGTAGTGAAATGATGTGAAATCCGGGCTTCCATACCCTCAGGACAACATTTACAATCATTACTTACCTCAAACCGGTCCGAACTCTAGCCCGCGATGCCTTTGCCTCTCGCCTCCAAATGCTCCGAGTCTAATGAAAATCAGTATATTATCATCAATATACGCTAAAGGAACAAAGCCCACGCGAAAATAATCAAATTACATCAAAAATCCAGAAATTGACCAAACTCGACCCCCGGGCCCACGTCTCGGAATTCGATAAAAATCACATCACTAGCATTCTTATCCTCCCACGAGTTTATACATATCAAGAACATCAAAATCGGACCTCAAATGGCCCCTCAAATCCCCAACGAAAACTCTCAAATTTCAAGCCCTAATTCTCCAATTTTAACCCTTAAAAGTCCAATAATTTCATGCCTAATTAGTTAGAAATTACCATAGTATCGAGTTTTGAGTTCAAAAATCTTACCTCCAAGCGTTACCCCTTGAACCCCTCTTCAAATCCTCTCAAAAAGCTCGAAACCCGTCTCAAAAATGGAGGAAATAAGCTGAAAATCGCGAAGATGGCCTTTTATATTTTCTGGCAAGGCATTTCCGCACCTGCGGAAACGCACCTGTGGACCGCACCTGCGATCAACTTAACCGCATCTGCGGTTTTTCATTAAGATCCCAGACGCCGCACTTGCGACCCAGGTCTCGCACCTGCGGCTCGCAGATGCGGTCCAAACCTCATTCCGTGTTCCTTGCCGCTTCTGCTGTCTACCTCTACTTCTGCGGCTCGCACCTGTGGAATCCAATCCGCAGGTGCGGTTATGACAGGAAAAGCATCTGAAGCTGCTCAACACCAATTCCAAACTTTCCGACAACCTTCCTAATTCATACCGAGGCCCCCGGGACCTCAACCAAAACTACGAACAAGTCATAAACCACTATTCAAACTTATACCAACCCTCGGAACACTCAAAACATCGCCGAAACACCAAATCACCCTCGGATTCAAGCCTAAGGATTCCAAAACTTCCGAATTCCGTCAAAGATCAAAGAGCCTATCAAACCTCATCTGAATGATCTGAAATTTTTCCCACACATCACAAATGACACAACGGACCAACTTCAATTTCTGGAATTCCATTACGACTCCGTTATCAAAATTTCCACTTCCAACCGGAAAACGCCAAAATTCCACTTTCGCCAATTCAAGCCTAAATCTACCACGGACCTTTAAAATACATTCCGATCACGCTACTAAGTCCCAAATCACCTAACGAAGCTATCCGAACAACAAAAACCAAATTCCGAGATCATTTACTCAGAAGTCAACTTCCGGTTGACTTTTCCAACCAAAGCTTCCACATAAGAGACTAAGTGTCTCATTCCTCTACAAAACCACTCCGAACCCAAACTAACCAACATGATGCGATGAAATACAGCTGAAAAACACATAAAGAAGCAGAAATTGGGGAAACGGAGCGGTAACTCATGAAACAACCAACCGGGTCGTTACATCCTCCCCCTCTTATACAAACGTTCATCCTCGAACGAGTCAAGAAGCATACCTGAAGCCTCAAACAGGTGAGGATATCTTCTCCGCATCTCCCGCTCGGTCTCCCAGGTAGCCTCCTCCACGGGCCGACCTCTCCATTGCACTTTCATTGAAACTATATCCTTTGATCTCAACTTTTGGACTTGCCGCTCCAAAATAGCTGCTGGATCCACATCATAAGTCAAATCACCGTCTAATTGAACCGTGCTGAAGTCCAAAACATGAGACGGATCGCCAATATACTTCCTGAGCATAGAAACATGAAATACCGAATGCACACTCAACAAGTTAGGTGGCAAAGCTAGCTTATAAGCCACTTCCCCAATCCTCCGAAGCACCTTAAAAGGCCCAATGAACCGAGGACTCAATTTATCCTTCATCCCAAATCTCATAACACCCTTCATGGGCGAAACCTTTAATAGAACCTTCTCCCTAACCATGTAGGACACATCAAGAACCTTCCTATCAGCATAACTCTTTTGTCTTGACTGCACTGTACGAAACCGCTCATGAATCACCTTCACCTTGTCCAAAGCATCCTGCACCAAGTCTGTACCCAGAAGCCTAGCCTCACCCAGCTCGAACCAAACTGGAGATCTACTCCGTCTCCCATATAAAGCCTCATATGGAGCCATCTGAATACTCGACTGATAACTGTTGTTGTATGCAAACTCTGCGAGCGGTAGTAACTGATACCATGAACCCCCAAAATCAATGAAACAAGCACGCAACATGTCCTCCAATATCTGAATAGTGCGCTCGGATTGCCCATCCGTCTGAGGGTGAAAAGTTGTGCTCAACTCTCGCTGCACGACCCTCCAAAACTACATAGTAAATTGAGTACCTCTATCTGAAATGATGGAAACTGGAACCCCATGCAGGCGAATATTCTCTCAGATATAAATCTCTGCGAACCGCTCCGAAGAATAGGTAGTACACACAGGAATAAAGTGCGCGGACTTGGTCAGCCGATCCACAATCACCCAAATAGCATCGAACTTCTTCAAAGTCCGTGGGAGTTCAACTACAAAATCCATAGTGATCCACTCCCACTTCCACTCTGGAATATCCATCTGGTGAAGCAAGCCACCCGGTCTCTGATGCTCATATTTCACCTGCTGACATTTGAGATACCGAGCTACAAATCCCACAATATCTTTTTTCATTATTCTCCACCAATAATGTTGTCTCAAATCCTGATACATCTTCGCGGCACCCAGATGAATGGAATACTGCAAGCTACGGGCCTCCTCCAGAATCAACTCCCCAAGCCCATCAACATTGGGCACACGTATCCGGCCCTGCATCCTCAACACTCCATCATCACCAATAGTCACATCTCTGGCATCGTCGTGCTGAACTCTGTCCTTAAGGACATCAAATGAGGATCATCATACTAGCGGTCTCTGATGCGATCGAACAAGGAAGACCGAGAAACCACATAAGCTAAGACCCAACTGGGCTCCGAAATATCAAACCATACAAACCGATTAGCCAAGGCCTAAACATCAACTGCAAGAGGTCTCTCCCCAACAGGAATATTTGCCAAAATACCCATACTCACCTCCTTCCTACTCAAAGCATCGACCACTATATTGGCCTTCCCCGGATGGTACAAGATAGTGATATCATAGTCCTTTAGCAGCTCCAACCATCTTCGCTGCCTCAAATTAAGATCCTTCTGCTTGAACAAGTGCTGGAGGCTACGATGATCGGTAAAAACCTCACAAGACACACCATACAGATACTGCCTCCAAATCTTCAATGCGTGAACAATGGCAGCCAATGCTAGATCATGAACAGGGTAGTCCTTATCCTGGGGCTTCAACTGACGAGAAGCATAAGCAATCACTCTACCCTCCTACATCAACACACACCCAATACCAACTCTCAAAGCGTCACAATACACTGTATATGAACCTGAAGCTGATGGCAAAACTAACACTGGAGTTGTGGTCAAGGCAGTCTTGAGTTTCTGAAAGCTTGCCTCACACTCATCCGACCACCTGAATGGAGCGCCCTTCTGAGTCAATCTGGTCAAGGGTGATGCAATAAATGAAAATCCCTGAACGAACCGATGGTAATAACCCGCCAAACCAAGGAAGGTGCGAATCTCTGTGGCTGAGGACGGCCTGGGTTAAGTCTGAACCGCCTCTATCTTCTTCGGATCAACCTGAATACCCTCACTGTACACCACGTGTCCCAAGAAAGCCACTGAACAAACTCACACTTGGATAACTTTGCATAAAGCTTCTCCTCCCTCAACCGTTGCAATACCACTCCCAAATGCTCCGCGTACTCCTCCTGACTATGCGAGTATACCAGAATATCATCAATGAATACAATGACAAATGAGTCGAGATAAGGCTGAAACACGCTGTTCATCAATGCATGAACTTTGCTAGGGCATTGGTAAGACCAAAAGACATCAGAAAGAACTCATAATGGCCATATCGGGTCCTGATAGCTGTCTTAAGAATATCCGAGTCCCTGATCTTCAACTGGTGATACCCTGAATGGAGATCAATCTTGGAGAACACTCTCGCTCCATGAAGCTGGTCAAATAAATCATCAATACG
Source organism: Nicotiana attenuata (assembly GCF_001879085.1). Lineage (NCBI taxonomy): Eukaryota > Viridiplantae > Streptophyta > Magnoliopsida > Solanales > Solanaceae > Nicotiana > Nicotiana attenuata. Next base: position 73,292,331 of record NC_031995.1, on the reverse strand, counting down.
AGGCAAAGTATACTTGTTCTTGATTGTGACCTTGTTCAACTGCCTATAATCAATGCACATCCTCATCGTGCCATCTTTTTTCTTCACAAATAGAACTGGCGCACCCCAAGGCGACATACTAGGCCGAATAACCCCTTATCAAGGAGTTCCTGAAGCTACTCCTTCAACTCCTTCAACTCTGCTGGTGCCATACGATATGGTGGAACGGAAATGGGCTGAATGCCCGGCACCAAATCAATACCAAAGTCAATATCCCTGTCTAGTGGCATGCCCGACAGGTCTGCAGGAAACACATCTGGAAAGTCCCTCACTACCGGGACTGAATCAATACTAGGAGTCTCTGCACTGACATCCCTCATGAAGGCTAAGTAAGAAAGATAACCCTTCCCAACCATCCGCTGGGCCTTCAAAAATGAAATCACCCTGCTGGGAACAAAATCAGTCAAACCTTGCCACTAAATTCGTGGCACGCCCGGCATAGCCAACGTCACTGTCTTAGCATGACAGTCCAAAATAGCACGACACGGAGATAACCAATCCATGCCCAATATCACATCCAAATCGACCATACAAAGCAATAAAAGGTCCACTCGGGTCTCCAAACCCCCAATAGTCACCACACACGACCGATATACTCGGTCCACAACAACATTATCGCCCACCAGAGTAGATACACGAACAGATGAAACGAGAGACTCGTGGGGCATATCCAAATAACGAGCAAAATATGATGACACATATGAAAAAGTGGAACTAGGATCAAATAACACAGAGGCATCTCTGTGACAAATCGAAACGATACCTGTAATCACCGCATCTGAAGCAATAGCATCGGGTCTGGATGGGAGTGCATAGAAACGGGTCTGACCACCACCTGATCGACCTTCCCCTCTAGGGCGACCTCTAGCTGACTGCCTTCCACCCCTAGCTGGGTGGGTGGTTGGTGAGGTAACTGGTACTGAAGTCGATGGCTGACTCCTTTGCTGAGACGAACCCCCAAGACGACGAGGACACTACCTCCACATATGCCCCAACTCTCCACACTCATAACAACCCCCAGGTGCTGGAGACGGGGACTGAAGGGAACCCCTAGCACGGGGATGACTAGCAGAAGAACCTGGCATAGAAGAGCCCTGAACTGATGGAGCACGGGATGAACTTTGGGCCGGAAAGGCACTAAGTGAGGAATGGCCCTGATGAGAACTGTGAGAACCATGGCCCGATAATGCCCCACGATAAGCTGGGCGAGCTGACTGAGCATGCCTGAATGGATGACCTTTGCCGTAATGAGACTGACCCCCATAAGGAGTACCACTGAATCCCCCTGACCACGAGGCCTCTTAGCCTCCCTCTCAAACCTCTCTTGACCACGAACCATCTCAATCTGTCGAGCTATGTCAACAACCTCATCAAAGGTAGCACCAGATACTCCCTCTCTGGTCATAAGCAGCCGAAGCTGGAAACCGAGGCCATTTATAAACCTCCTGATCCTCTCTCAATTTGTGGGAACCAACCAGACCGCATGACGAGCCAACTCGGAGAACCGCACCTCATACCGTGAGACAGATCTATCTCCCTGACGAAGCTGCTCGAACTGCCTGCGCAACTTCTCTTGGCGAGACTCAGGTACAAACTTCTCTAGGAAGAGAACGGAGAACTGCTGCCAAGAAAGGGGCGCTGCGTCAACCGGCCTACGCCTCTCGTAAGTCACCATCTAAGTGAAGCCCCAATGAGATAGAAAGTAGTGAACGAGACCCCACTGGTCTCCAGAATACTCGCGGTCCGAAGCATCCTCTGACACTTATCAAAAAAGCCCTGTGCATCCTCACCCTCAGCACCACTGAATGATGGAAGCTGAAGTCTACCAAACCTCTCCAATCTGCGCTGCTCGTCCTCTGGAATAATATGAGCTACAAAGTCCTGAGCAGCTGCAACCGGCTGGGCTGGAGGTGCCCCCGCTGTCTGAAGTCCCTGCATGACCTGTTCCGGTGTGCGAGCGGCGGGAGTCTGAGTGCCTCCTTCGGCCTGAGAAGTAGCTGCGGCCGTAGTAATTGAGACCGCCTGAGCCAGGCCAGTGCACACTAATAGAATCTGGGCCAGGGCCTCCTGAGCTGGTAGTGCTGGAGCGTCCGCAACTGGGACCTAATCCTGAAATGGGGCGGTTGGTGGATCTGCAGGTGCTGCCCTAGCTGCTGTGCGGGCTACACCCCTGCCCCTACCACGGCCTCGACCGCGTCCTCGTCCTCTAGTGGCCCCAACTGGTGGTACTGGTGGTCGTCCGTCCTCTCCGGTAGCACGTGTCCTCACCATCTGTAAGAGAATAGAATAACAGAAGTTTAGTACTAGAATCAATAGATTCGCACGACAGGAATTCAAGAATATGATCCCGAGGATAAGTACAGACGTCTCCGTACCGATCCGCGAGACTCTATTAAACCCGCTCATGACTCGTGAGACCTATGTAACCTAGGCTCTGATACCAACTTGTCACGCCCTAAAATCGGCCTGGTCGTGATGGCGCCTATCGTGAAACTAGGCCAGCCGACACAATTCCCGAATCAAACATTATTCAATAAAAGTCATTTTTAAGCCACTAAATAACAAGGAATCTCATAATATAAGTCTAAACAACCAGTGCGGAATAAATACACAAGCCCGACATCGGGGTGTCACAAGTCACGAGCAACTACAACTCTATCTCAATACATAAAGTCTAACAAAGTCTGGAAGTCAAAACTAAATAAATCTAGGGAAGACATGAGGGAGAAGAATAGGGCTGAGAACGCCATGTAGCTACCTTGTCGACTCAGAAATCCGGCTGAACGAACAGTCAATGCACAATATCACGACCCGCAACTCCTGGATCTACGCATAAGGTGCATGGAGTAATGTGAATACGCCACTCAGTAAGTAATAAAAGTAAAAGCAGCTAAGCAGTAAGAAAACAAATAATTTCACGTCATAGAACTACAACAATTACAGTACATTTCCCAAACAGTACAGAAATCATTTATCTCGTAAAACAAACTCAGTTTCAGTGAAAGCCTTTTTCTTTTAAAACATCTTTCAATAGTTTCAAACAGGTGATGAAAATAGGGGTGAAAATGATAGAAAACGTAAATAGCCCCTCGGGCAAGACATGTACTATAAACCGCCCCTCGGGCAAAATATCAATAGAACCAGCCCCTCGGGCTACCTCACAAACACTCATAATCAGCCCCTCGGGCAACAACATAATCAAGATCAGCCCCTCGGGCAAAATCACATCACACACACTGGGTACCGGCGCTCATTGGGGGTGTTCAGACTCCGAAGGGGCTCCTACAGCCCAAGCGCCATCACAAGCCATCTCGTGGCATAATAAATCAGGCCCTCGGCCAATCATATATTACAAACTAGTATAACATACTGCGGCGTCCAGCCCAATCCCATCATATCCTCACAGAACAGGCCCTCGGCCTCACTCAGTCAAAAACCTCTCAAGCCACTCGGGCTAAAAAATAGGTGCTCGGTCCAAAATATCATTTATAGAATAAAAACGGAGTAAATAGAGCCGAGTTATGAAATCATTGAAACGTAGAATAACTGAGTGTAAATATAAAACCAAAAACAGTCAGGAAAAAAGTAGTAAAAAGCCCCTAAGGGTCCAAACAGTCGGCACGAGGCCCAAACACGGCATTCAGCCCCAAACATAGTAATACTTTCTAAAACACAATAATACCAAACAGTTTTCAATCAAATACGCGACTTAATAGTCGCACGGGATGGACCAAGTCACAATCCCAACGGTGCACGACCCCACACTCGTCATCTAGCGTGTGCGTCACCTCAAGGTAGTGAAACGATGTGAAATCCGGGGTTCCATACCCTTAGGACAACATTTACAATAATTACTTACCTCAAACCGGTCCAAACTCTAGCCCGCGATGCCTTTGCCTCTCGAATCGGCCTCCAAATGCTTCAAGTCTAACCAAATCAGTATATTATCATCAATATACGCTAAAGGAACAAAGCCCACGCGAAAATAATCAAATTACATCAATATTCCTGAAATTGGCCAAACCCGACCCCCGGGCCCACGTCTCGGAATTCGATAAAAATCACATCACTAGAATCCTTATCCCCCACGAGTTTACACACATTAAGAACATCAAAATCGGACCTCAAATGGCCCCTCAAATCCCCAATGAAAACTCTTAAATTTCAAGCCCTAATTCTCCAATTTTAACCCTTAAATTCCAGTAATTTCATGCCTAATTACTTAGAAATCACCATAGAATCGAGTATTGAGTTAAAAAATCTTACCTCCAAGCGTTACCCCTTGAATCCCTCTTCAAATCCTCTCAAAAATCTCTAAACCCGTCTCAAAAATGGAGGAAATAAGCTGAAAATCGCGAAGATGGCCTTTTATACTTTCTGCCCAGGCATTTCCGCACATGCGGACAAATTAACGCACCTGCGGTCAACTTAACCGCATCTGCGATTTTTCATTAAGATCCCCAGACGCCGCACCTACGACCTAGGTCTCGCACCTGTGGCTCGCAGATGCGGTCCAAACCTCGCTCTTGCGCTCCTTGCCGCTTCTGCGGTCTACCTCCCGCTTCTGCGGCTCGCACCTGCAGTCCCCAATCCGCAGGTGTTGTTATGATAGGAACAGCAGCTGAAGCTGCTCAACTCCAATTCCAAACTTTCTGACAACCTTCCGAATTCATCCCGAGGCCACCTAGACCTCAACCAAAAATACGAACAAGTCATAAACCACTATTCAAACTTATACCAACCCTCGGAACACTCAAAACTTTTTCGAAATACCAAATCACCCTCGGATTCAAGCCTAAGGATTCCAAAACTTCCGAATTACACAAACGATCAAAAAGCCTATCAAACCTCATCCAAATGACCCAAAATTTTGCACACACATCAGAAATGACACAACGGACCTACTCTAATTTCTTGAATTCCATTACGACCCCGATATCAAAATTTCCACTACCAACCGGAAAATGCCAAAATTCCACTTTCGCCAATTCAAGCCTAAATCTACCACGAACCTCCAAAATACATTCTGATCACGCTAGTAAGTCCAAAATAACCTAACAAAGCTATCCGAACCATAAAAACCAAATTCCGAGATCATTTACTCACAAGCCAACTTCCGGTTGACTTTTCCAACCAAAGCTTCCACATGAGTGACTAAGTGTCTCATTCCTCTACAAATCCACTCCGAACCCAGACTAACCAACACGATGTGATGAAATACAGTTGAACAACACATAAAGAAGCAGAAATGGGGGGAAACAGAGCGGTAACTCATGAAACGACCGGTCGATCGTTACATCTACCCACTTAGTAAAATAATTAGTGAGTACTAATAAAAATCGTACCTTGCCTTTGACTTGTGGTAGTGGACCCACGATCTCCATCTTCCACTTCATAAAAGGCCACGGTTCAACAACCGGATATAATAATTCTAATGGTCGATGCATATTGTTACCATACCTTTGGCACTTGTCACATTAAGCCACAAAAATTTCTGCTTCTTCTTCAATGTTTGGCCAGTAATACCCTGCTCCAATCAAAGTTTTTACCAAAGATCTTCCTCCGGTGTTACCCCCACAATGTCCCTCGTTTATTTCCCTCATCACATATTTCGTTTGAGAAGGTCCGAGACACCTTGCCAGAGGGCCACCAAACATTTTTCGATATAGATTGCCCCGATCTAAGCAATAACGAGCAGCCTTTCGACGAAGTGCCTGAGCCTTTTTCTTATCTTCAGGTAGTGTCCCGTACTGCAAAAAATTGACAATTTCGTTTCTCCAATCCCAAGTTAAATTATTGAAATTTACCTCGTATTTATCTTGGTCGAGTACTGAATGAAACAAATGTATTACAGAAGCATTGTCTTCATTTGTTACTTCTACAGCAGATGCAAGATTAGGTAACGCGTCTGCCTCGGTGTTCTCTTCTCTCGGTATCTGCACAATTTTCCAAGTTTGGAACTGTCTAATTAAGTCCCGTGCCTTTTCCAGATATTGCTGCATCCTCGCCTCTCTAGCTACATAAGTCCCCTGCATTTGGTTAACTACAAGTTGCTAGTCACTTTTGATTATAACCTACTCTATTCCGAGCTCTCGTGCCAATTCTAGACCTGCAATCTTAGCTTCATATTCCGCTTCATTATTAGTAATAGGATGGCATTTTATGGAATGTCGTATAGTCTCTCCCGCGGTTGGGATAAGGATAATGCCCAAACCTGCTCCTGTTACATTTGAAGAGCCATCGGCAAATAGGGTCCAAGTACCTGGATTAGACATGTTAAATACCTGCAGTTCTTTTTCTGCCTCTGCTACTATCCCTGGACTGAAATCTGCCACAAAATCTGCTAAAACCTGTGACTTTATTGCAGTTCTAGGTTGATATGTGATGTCATATTCACTTAGTTCTATACCCCATTTGGCTAACCTACCTGACAACTCTTGTTTATGCAATATATTACGTAAGGGGTAGGCAGTTACTATAGAGATAGGATGACATTGAAAATAAGGCCTTAATTTTCTAGATGCCATAATTAATGCTAGTGCAAGTTTTTCTAAATGAGGATATCGAGTTTCAGCATCTAATAAAGACTTGCTAACATAGTAAATTGGAGATTGTTTACCTTGGTCCTCTCGAACTAATACAGAACTTACCGCCACTTCGGAAACAGCAAGGTAGATGAGTAGTTTTTCCCCGTCCTTTGGCTTGGCTAGCAATGGTGGGTTTGACAAGTATGCTTTTAAATTTTTGAGTGCTTGTCGACATTCTTCAGACCATTCAAATTGACTTTGCTTTTTCAAGGTTGAAAAGAACTTAAAGCATCTTTCCGATGATTTGGAAATAAACCTTCCCAACGCTGTTATTCTACCTGTCAACCTGTGCACTTCTTTTTTTCTCGTAAGTATATCTGGTATTTCTTCAATAGCCTTAATCTGTGCAGGATTTACCTCAATTCCATGGTTAGAAACAAGGAATCCCAAGAACTTACCTGACGACACGCCAAATGCACATTTCTTGGGATTTAATTTCATGTTGAATTTGCGGAGAATCTGAAACGTATCTGACAGGTGTTGAATATGATCCCCTGCTTGTTGTGATTTGACTAGCATATCATCTATATAAACCTCCATGATTTTTCCTAAACGTTCTTGAAATATCTTGGTCACTAGCCTCTGATACGTGGCCCCAACATTCTTTAGACCGAAAGGCATAACTTTATAACAGTAAGTCCCCCTGCTTGTAATGAAGGAAGTTTTTTCCTCATCTTGAGGATCCATCTTTATCTGGTTATATCCTGAATAGGCATCTAAAAAACTTAATAGCTCATGTCCTGCAGTAGCATCAATTAATTGATCTATATGTGGTAATGGAAAAGAATCTATAGGGAAAGCTTTATTTAAATCAGTATAGTCCACACAAACTCGCCACTTACCATTCTTTTTGGGCACTACTACAGTATTAGCTAACCAATTAGGATACTTTACCTCGTGGATAGATCCAATTTTTAAGAGCTTTTGTACTTCATCCTGAATCACCTGATTCTTGAAGGACCCTTACTTCCTTTTCTTCTATTTTACAGGTGGATATGTTGGATCTTCATTCAGCTTATGGGTCATTACCTCCGGTGGTATACCTATCAAATCTGAATGCGACCAAGCAAAGCAATCTGTGTTAGCTTTTAAAAATTCAATTAACTTACTTTTCATCTCCGGGTTGAGGTTGGCTCCAATGTAGACTTTTCTGTCTGGCCAATGTATAAACAGTACCATAGCTTCCAGTTCCTCGATTGTTGTTTTGATGTTTTCATTTTTTTCTGGTTCTTGAATAGTATCAGGCCTTGAGTCTACATTTGTTTGTCCGTCTACAATTGAGGCTTGCGTTGCTAAATCCTCAACTGAACTCTGTAATTGCTATTTCTTATCGCTTTTCGCACTTGAGTCTGCTACTGAGTTAATGCTTCGTGAAGCCTGTTGATCACCACGGATTTGTCGTATTCCCCATTGTGAGGGAAACTTCATAATTTGATGTAAAGTAGACGGAACAACATACATTTCGTGGATCCACGGTTTGCCGAGAATCATATTGTACGCCATATCCATTTCTATCACTTGAAATTTGGTATCTTTGACTACTCCTTCTGCGAATGTGGTGAGTACTATCTCCCCCTTTGTTATGACGCTCGAGTTGTCAAAACCAGAAAAGGTCCGTACTTTGGGCACCAACATATCATTGGCTTGCATCTCGTTTACCACTCTTAACAGAATGATATTTACAGAACTACCTGGATCAATCAAAACTCGTTTTACATTAGTATCATGCACAAGTAAAGATATTACCAGTGCATCACTGTGTGGGGTCAGCACGCTATCTGCATCAGCATCATTAAATGTTATACTATCTTCTTCCAATACTTGACGAACTCACTTCCCGTGGGTGATTGTGATTTTTGACACCTTCTCTGCTGCCGTGTATGTTAAGGCATTGACCTCCTCCCCTCCACTTATGACATTAACTGTTCCTTTTGGTGATGAAGGTTTCGTGGTTTCTTGCCTATTCTTCATATATGCTTGCTTTGCTTTTCACTGAACATTCGGTTAAGTAACCTTGTTTTAATAGATGTTCCACTTCACCTTGTAGCAATCTGCAGTCTGTCGTTTTGTGACCGTGATCATTGTGAAACTCGCACCAAAAATCGGGATTTCTCCTATTTGGGTTTGACCTCATTTCTTTTGGCCACCGTACCTTGTCTCCCATGCTTCTTAAAATAACCACCAACTCAGATGTGCTAACATTGAAACTATAACCACCAATTTTTGCTTTTGATCTTCTATCGTCATCCCATGTGTCTCGCATGTTTCGCTCCTTTCCTTACCTTGACGACAAACCTGATTCTCTGTTCCTTGGTCTAGGGTCATACCTTGGATTTTCCCGTTTTTGAATGTGAATCCTTTCCTGCTAGTCCTAAATAAGGTTCGTACCTGTTTTTGCCGGACCTTTTTTCAGTTTCTGCCCGCCCTGAATTTATTCTTTCATCTTTCTAAGACTGAGTGATAGTATCTTCATCTATCTGCAGCTTTGTGCTGTATCTATTATAAACATCATTCCAAATTGTTGCACGGAATTCTCGCAAGCTTTCTTTAAGTCTCCTCATGGTTTCCGAGCTTTTTTCATTCAAATTACTAGTAAATGCCATAGCTGCCCAGTTATCGGGAACATGTGGCAACATCATCCTTTCACGCTGGAATCTGTCTACAAATTCCCCGAGCAGCTCCATATCACCTTGTTTAATTTTGAAAATGTCTTCCATCCTCTTTTCACCTTTCTAAGCTCCCAAGTCTGCTTTTATAAACAAATCTTCAAGCTCAGCAAAAGAATCAATAGAATTTTCAAGTAAAAGAGAGTACCATGTCAGTGCTTCCTTCGTGAGTGTTTCTCCAAACTTTTTGACCAATACTGATTCAATTTCTTGCTTGGTCAAGTCATCGCCCTTTACGCCAGTTGTAAATGCAGTTACGTGGTCCCGTGGATCAATTGTTCCATCGTAACTTGAGAGTAGTTTTCCATTGATTACACCAGGTATCTTCTCTATGCGATCGCTCTGTTCCTTGAGCTGCTCCTGCAAAGTTAGTACTAAACTTTGTAAATCAGAGTTAACTGGGTTACCTGATCCTCCATTACAAGATTCGCTGGGAGTTCTTCCGTTGCCTGAGTTAACGAGTCTCGAGCGCGGATTTTCTACGGTTGTTTGGAGGTGGAGTTGGTGGTATAGTTGGCAACCTGCTGACAAAAGCTTGAAGGTACTGCTGATGTCGCTATGAGGGTACTAGTTTTGCAAATTTTGTTGCTCGTTGTCGTTGACGTTCGACATGATTTTTTTAATAGAAGAATGGATTTGGAAAGTGAGGAGATTATCAGAGTCCCGGCAACGGAACTAATTTGTTTAACCAGAAAATAGGAATATCGGTCAAAGCTTACTTTAGAATACTCGGGCTTCTGATAATTGAATAAAAGAATATCTTTGTAATAAAAAAGGAAAAATTAGAACGAGAGATAGTAAAGCAATCGATATAAAGCAAAGTAAATAAGAAAATTTCAATAATAATCAGAACGTGTCCATACAAATGTCATTTCTCCCTCTTTTATAGCTATTTCTAAGTGCATCGTCTCTTCCTTCTCATAATTGAGTCACAATGAGCAATTAATGATATTAATGAAACGTTATATTTAGCAATCGTAATTGTTTCATGAAGATTTTATAACGTTTCTAATCACTCATACTCATTAACTGAAGGTTAACGGATCTGTACTTTTTGCTGTCTTGATTCATTCCATTGATATCTCTTCATATTATAAAGAGACCCAAACAACCGTTTATTCTTGTCTCTTAGACGCCTTGCTCATACCTATTTAGACTCGCGTCTCTTTAAATATTCTTCTCCAGCTTTCGCTTTTCTACTGTTCCACGTGTCTTGCTACGTCAGCCACATAATTAATTACAAGTGTAATATTGATTTTCTCCAATACAGTTTAGTCACAACACAAGTTACAACTTTCATAGTTCTGCTAAGATTTTTGAATTAAACATTATGTTTATCATAATCTCCACACAAAAAAGAAATCGTCATAATGGTCCCTTATATTTGAGGGAAAATTTAAAGTAGTCCTTTAAGTATGTTTGAGCAATGTTAGTCCTTTGAGTTTATTAAAAGTTAACACTTTTGGTCTTTTTTAATATTTAACGAGCTCCATCTATTAGATTGGTGAGAGCGGTAAAAAATAATTAAGCAGGAGCTTGTCTTGCATTTAGAGGTACAATTTTGTAGTTTTTACTATATTTGATCTATTTCTAGAGTGTGGTGAAACTTTTGAGATATAATTTCTACTATTTTTGGTGTTTTCTTGGTGTCTACTGTATTTTCTTGTATTGCATCCTTAGGATTTGATGGGGCTTTCCTTCTGCGTTTATGTTAATTTTTTTTTATAATTTTTGTCAAATCTAACGAATATAAATTACAACATTAAAAATTTGATGGAACAAAAAAAATATTAACTTCTGGAAAAACAATTCGTATATAACACACAGGGGCGGATGCATGTTAGTTGAAGCGGTGTCATCTGACACCGCTTCGCCGGAAAATTTTTACTAAGTACACATACAAACAGTGGACCCAAAAAACAGCTATATTAATAAAATGACACCAACGGTGAGATGATCCGATAGGTCATCTTATGATTTAAAATCAAATTCTGTGTTCCGAGACTTTTAGAACCTCATTTTATCCCTCCTCAATTTGCGTGCGCAGTCCGAGCGTATTTCCGGAAAGCTTTTATGTTGGAAGTTGATGAAAATAATAAAGTTTGCCTTTAAAAGTTGATTTAGTTGACTTCGATCAACGTTTTGAGTAAACGGATCCGGACTCATGTCTTGACAGTCCCGGTGGGTATGTATCGAAAAATGGGACCTGGGCGTAGGCCCGGAATCGGATTCAGAGGTCCCTAGCCCGAGTTATGAATTTTTGTTAAAAATTGTAAGTGTGAAAATTTAATGGGTTTTAAGAAATTGTCAAAGTTTGATCTTGTTGGCATCGGGTCCGTATTTTGGTTCCGAAACCCGGTACAGGTTCAATATAATATTTAAGTCATGTTTGTAAAATTTGGTGAGAAACGAAGTTGGTTTGACGTGATTCGGATGTCCTGTTGAGAAAATACAAATTTCAAAGTGTTCTTGAGAATTTCATTTGATTTGGTGCTAAATTCGTAGTTCTAGGTGTTATTTTGGTGATTTGATCGCGCGTGCAAGCTCGTATGATATTTTAAGACTTGTGTGCATGTTTGGTTTGGAGCCCCGAGGGCTCGAGTGAGTTTTGGATAGGCTACGGAGTGGTTTGAACTTTGAAAAGATTTCTAGTGTAACTAATCTTGTTGCAGGCCTCTGATCTCGTATTTGCGAGATCAGGCATCGCAATTGCGAACTCTGCAGGTTCCGCATTTGCGAGCTTCTCATCGCAAATGCGAAGAGTAGCTGAGCCAGGCAGTCCTCGCAATTGCGAGGAATTCTTCGCATTTGCGAAGTAAAGTTAGGAGGGGCAGTGATCGCAAATGCGATCATTTAGTTGCATTTGTGGAGATTCAAGTTTGCAATTGCGAACTTATCTTCACAATTGCGAAAGCAGCCAAGGTGTGAAGGACCTCGCATTTGCGATGGTCCCTTCGCATTTGCGAAGCTCAGGTGGCAAATGCGATATCTGCAGCTGTGTAAAAGGGACTTAGACAGAATTTTTCATTCATTCTTCAAATTTTCAAAACCTAAAACACAAGAGGCGATTTTCCAAAGACCATTTCTTCCCCAAATCATAGGTAAGTGATTCTAAACTAGTTTCTTTCAATCTTTCACTTCATTTTATAAGATTTCAACCAAGAATCTAAGGTTTTCATGGTGGAATTGGGGATTTTTAGGTAGAAACTAGGGATTTCGAAATTTGGGAATTTAGATCTCAAATTGAGGTCGGATTCAAAAACCAATTATATATACGGGCTCGGGGGTGAATGGGTAATCAGGTTTTGGTCCGAATTTCGTTTGGACCAAGCGGGCCCGGGTGTTGACTTTTTAAAAATGGCCAAAATAGAATTCCTTGCAATCGTGGGTAGTTCGTAAGGCTTAAATTGAATTATTTGGTTGGTAGTTTGCTAGATTCTATTAGTCCGGAGGCTTGGGTGAAGGAAAAAGTGGTGATTAAGCTTTGAGTTTGGCCGTTGGAGCGAGGTAAGTGTCGGGGTTAACCTTGGCTTGAGGGATAGGTATTATTTGTCTACTTGCAACGTGTTTGGATGTTGAGTACAACGTATAGGTGAGGTGACGAGTACCTATGCGTTGTTGTCGAGACATAGCATGTGAGTGAATCTTATTCTTGTAAATGTTGTATTCTTTGAACACATTGTTCGTGTTTAGACTAGCTATTCGATGTGTTGAGCAATTACTTATCATGTTTTACTGAATTTGGTATTGATTGAGTATTTACTCAAAGTTGAGGTTGGTATTGTAGAACTAAGTGTCGAAGTAAGATTTGTTCTTGATATTCCTATCTCCCCGTTGTCATTGTTCATTGTTTTGGTGAGGGAGAGTGTTAAAGCACGAAGGGTGATGCCGTGCACATTTCTATTATTTATTATGGTGAGGTTGAGTGTAAAAGCACGAAGGGTGATGCCATGCACGTTCTTATTATCTTATCTGGTGAGGCTGAGAGTAAAAGCACGAAGGGTGATGTCGTGCACTTTCCTTTACTGTGTTTATCCTTTCCTATCTGTTTAAGGTATATTGATCGTTCTTGTTCTCAGTTCCGCTGTCATTCTTTGTCTTGTAATCCCTCAGCATGCCCCCTTTTCAATTCTTCTTGCCTTGTTTCCTTAGTTGTTGTTATTAGTGTTTATGTATTGATAAACTGCACAGGTTTGTTTGGGAGTGTCTTCTCCTAGCCTCGTCACTACTTCGCCGAGGTTAGACTCGACACTTATGATGTTCTAAACGTCAATACCACACAAGAGGGGGGGGGGTGATTTGTGTGGTACCCAATTTTCACTCTAGAAGAACCTGGTTCTTCTAGGTGTACTTACTACTACTGTTTGCGGAATTAAGAGTACATAAAATAAAGAACACAGAGATTTTTACGTGGAAAACACCCGGCTCAAAAGGTGAAAAAACCACGACAATCTACTCAGTAGGATTTTCCCAAACTTCCACTAAAATCACTGAGCCAAAACAGCATTTACAAAACTCTTGTAAACCTAAGGATTAAACTCTACTCCCAGTGTGGCACACAGCCTCAACTGTTGCGACACCTTCAAGTTAGCCTATAACTTGAATACTCAAAGTACCTATTACAATTGCTTCTGCAAAAGCTGGAACGGTACGACTTTAAACCACCTACTACAATTGAACTAGAATAAGAATAAACACAATGGAATTGGTTCTTCTATCTTGTCCAAGTCGCTTCAGGAATGCACACTTGAATCTCACATAAATTGCTTGCAAAATTGCCTCGCTCTTTTGCTCTCAATTTAGTTTCACTTCTGCATTTGTGCAATACCTGTAAAAGAGAACAATTACTGTTATTTAATGAGTTAGTAATCAGAGTTTGATTGAGACTCAATTGCTGATCTTCCATCGAAGTTGAGTCCTTGAACAATACAAACTCCAACCCTATCCTTTATCCGGATTGTGTCCTCTTCCCATGAGGATACTTTCTTTCCTCATCCAATATGCAACTTTTTCGATCAGTTCAGGAGATATTGCTGCTTTATCCTTGAGACTTATCTCCTTCACGTGTATCTCATATGTATAGGTTGATAAACACTGTGTCTCATATGATGGACCTGGTCCATGACTGAGTTCATTTGTCATTCTTCAAAACATCACCTGAACTTGGGCCAACAACTTACCAGTACATGGGGTCGGTTGTACTAATATTTCACTCTGCACTTTCTGTGCAGATTTCGGTAATGGACCGTGTTGACCCGAGTGAGCTGCTGACTTCAATCCCACAGGAGACCCAAGGTAGATCTGCCGGCGTTCGTAGACCCTGGAGTCCCCTTCCAGCTATTTCAGTTTACTGTTTCTTTTAACTCGAAAATAATTGTACTTTCCTTCAGCCAGCTATTTGTAGTGATTCTTAGAAGTTCGTGAATTGTGACACCAGATTCTGGATAGTTGTGTCTAATTACTCGGGTTATTATAAAATTCTGCACTCCTTTAGTCTGTTATGGCTTAATTATTGTTAGTTACTAAATTGTTTAAGAGTTAGCGTATTATTCTCTAATTGTTGGCTTGCCCAGCAACTGAACGGTTAGGCGCCATCATGGTTCCGGCGGTGGGAAATTCGGGTTGTGACAAGTTGGTATCAGAGCACTAGGTTGCCTAGGTCTCACAATTCGCAAATAGGCTTAGTAGAGTCTGGGGGATCGGCGGAGACGTATGTACTTATCTCCTAAAAGCTGCAGAGTTTAGGAACAATACCACATCTATTCTTCTTTGTCGTGCGATTTTGTTCTCTTAGTGCTAACCGAACTCTTCTATTTTTATTCCTTTGCAGATGGCGAGAACACGTACCGCGTCTTCAGCTGAGCAGGAACCAGAGTCCCTAGTGGAAACTCCCACGAGGGGCAGAGGTCGAGGCCGAGGCCGTGCAAGAGGCCGAGGCAGGGTGATCACTGCCGACTCAACACTACTCTAAGGTAGGAAGAGCGGGTTGCAACAGCTTTTACCCGATAGTGGATCGGGATCGATTTTCCACAGGGAGCTAGAGGGGGAGTTGTATTATCTGCTTAGTCTAGAATTGTGGTTGTGCTTCTAATATCACTTCTAACATTTTTGGTTTTGATTTTTATATCTTCTACTTTAAGACTAATATTTGAAGCTAAATTATGCTATGGAGATATTGCTAAATTGTAATTAATATAGAGAAAGGCACTAGGGTGTGGCATTACCTAGGTGGCTAACCAACGGGTAGATGATACTAAGGATAAGTTGATATATTTGGGGCTTATACTATAACCGTTGCACAATTGTACCCACTCTCACACCTCTCGACAGAGAGTGTGATTTTGCCCAATTGACTCTCTCGAGACAAATTGGGTAGGCCAATTAGACCAAGCAACTAGGGTTCAAGTAGGGTGATTACTCTCTCGAGATTTAACCCGTTAATTGGGACTACCATTTCTCATGGGTCCATCCCAATTCCTTGTTGGGTCAATTTTGAGGTGATGGACTCTCTTTCTCAAGAAGAGTTAAACCCACAAAGCTAGAATCATTGTTTGCAACTACCAATTCTTAATTAAAACCTAAAATTAACCCAAATAGCAAACACCCAATATCATCCTAACCTTAGATGGCAACACCCATCAATTACCCACACTAGGGTTGAACCACAACCGTAGCTAATGGGTTTAGCTAGCCATAATTAAAGAGGAAACAGAAGAATTAGAAGAAGAATTAAACAAAATAAATAATTAATGATGAGAAACTACAAGACTCTATTGAGAAATTAATGCTAAAATGCCAAAATAGGCTAAAACTTCAGTTCTCACGAGCGCAGCTTGATATCTGATACAAAACTTAACGTAAAAATGGAAAAAGGATCTATTTATAGTGGCTGTAAAACCTTGACAAAAATACCCCTGTGGGGTCAGCACGGACCACGCAAAAAGGTAGCACGGTCGCGTCAGCTGTTTGGACTCCTGAATCTCGTCTCTGAAGTTGGGGACCGCGCACCGCGTAGAAATGTAGCGCGGCCGCGTGCCTTGACTTGGCCACATCTCCAGCTCTCTAATTCTTATCCACGCGGACCGCAATTATGTAGCGCGGCCGCGTGGGCCTTTAGCCTTCACTGGTGGGTCTCTGAATCTCACTGGCGCGGACCGCACAGAATTGGAGCGCGGCCGCGTGGCTTGCAACAAAAATTACCCATTCTCTGAATCTCCTAGCGCGGCCGCATGGCATATCAGTGCGGTCCGCGCTAGGTCTTCCTGTTCCTCAACTTCACTTGGCCTTTGACACTTGAGCTGGTTTCACTCCGTTCTGAGCCGATCTTTGACATTTGTCACCTTGCCGCTCAAACCTGCAATCAAGCACAACTTGTAAGCATTTTAGGACTATTTTGTAGCAATTTGTACAAAAGCAATAGCAAGTAGGGGTATAAATCATTGTAAAATCCTAACTTATCAACTCCCCCAAACTTAAACGTTCCCTTGTCCTCAAGCAAACAAAATAAGACCCACCACATAAAGGAACATCCAAGTGATTCCAGCTATCCTAAAGTAACCTCAACAAGCATCAATTGGGACTGACAATTGCCCTCAATACGAATGCATCATTAACACATTTTAAACTTTGAAAACTATGGATCAAGTGTGACACAAGAGCATCAAGGGTTGACACATTTCATCAAAGAGCTTATCTCAATTACTTTGGTCATTGTGGAACCCAAACTCACACATCTTCAACTCTCCCTAAGCGAACCTCACCTTTTAGAGTATTGACACACAAACCGAGGTTGATGGATTTTCACTCATCTCTCAAAAAGAAGGTTTCAAGTCCGGCTATAGGTACCATATGCTTGCCCCTTATGTAAGTATCCAATAATGTAGGTTTCCTTCAACTCAAGATCATATAGGGCTTTTGTGGAGTCATTGTGAAGGCTTTTGGGTAAGGATAGGACATGTTTTAGTTCAAACGGGTTCAATCTTTCCTTAAGCATTTCCTTTGATTCACTTTGGCACACTTTCTTGACTCATTTGAGCATTTCACTTCTATTCAAGGGGTTAGAGGGACACATTGTCACTCTTTCTTATCCAATTCAAAACATTTCTCCTTTTCTACTTTTTCCACACCATTTTCTTTTCACTTTTGTTTCCTTTGATTCCCCTTTTTATTCTTGTTCACTTTGAACTTTCTTTTTGTATATTTTTTTTTTGCTTTTTTCATTGCCTTCCCTTTTTCTTTTGCTCTTGTACCTTTCTACCACTTTATTTCCTTTCTTGTCTCCCCTCCCCCAACTTAGACAATTACCATTACTCAAGGGAAGATTTGGGTGCCAAGAGAGGGTAATCATTTAGAACAGGTATAGGCTTGTAGCATTGGTTCTTGAAAGAAAAGGTTTAAGGCTCAAAAGGGTCAACTAGGGATCATCTTTTTGGTAGGCTGTGGATTTGTTCAGCTTAACATTTGGATCAAGGAAAGCCTATATATCACTTCTCAAGTCAAACTCCACCTATGATTTCGCCTCAACAAACACTCGGGGCAAGTTCTAGACCATTGGCTTGGGACTTGGACTCAAAATTCTATTCCTCACCACACATGCTAGGGGATTGCTAATGATATCGAGTCGAGGGCCCACAACGACCTTAGTTACGATTCAAGCGCACAATGGTCCAAAAAGACCACATGATGATTGTTTGGTCAACACAAGAGTCTCAAGGCCACGACTTTCACCATACCCTAAATGCAACATTATGTCTTTGACCATGGGATCAATGGCAAATGTGTTAGGCCCAAGTGAAGCTTTGCCTGAGGTACCCTTAACTACGAAATATCAAAAGACAAAAGAAAAATCAAAGAAACAGACTCAAACCCTTTAGAAGGTAGTCACTCCATCTATCATCGGGAAGAGCCACCCGGTTCACACTATACTCTACCCTTGGAAAGAACCGTGGCATTATGAAAACCAAGGGCTTATTGAAAATGCCAAAAACAAAACAAAAGGCTACGAGCCTATCTACTAAGCTAAAAATGAAAAATTTTGCAAAAATAGAAAAATCGAATGAATATGTACAATAGGGGAGTAGAATATACAATGAGGGATGAATATGTACCAAAAGTACTTTATATACAGACCAAAATAAAAAGTACGAGAAAAGTAGCTAAAATGTGAAGTTATATACAGACCAACTAGAAAATCAAAGCAACAAAACGTAAAATAAGAATCCAATATGTACAGTCATCCAGATAATCCGAATCCAAAAAGTAAGGCGCACCCCCACGAATAAGAGCTGGCATTGTCCCCAATGCCAACTACACAAACAAGCACAAAATAAGATCAAAGGATATAGAAGGGCTCCCTAAGCCTGATCCGTCTGCATGGGCTCCTCAGTGGTCCCTTGGTCCTCTGTATGGGCGGGAACCTCAGACTGGTTCACGGCTTGTTGCTGCTCTACTGCTGGGATAGGGGTCGGGTCATGGACCGGCTGAATATCAGGTGCAACACCTGAGGTACCCTCTTGAACCTGTGCTATCTCGATCACTACACCCTCTGTGCTAGGAAGCTTCCTTTTCTTCCTTGGATGCCTAGGGTCCTCCTCCTGCTATGGTTGAGATGCTGCTCGATCTAGGGCTGGATCCCTAAATAGCAAGTCTAAAGGCATCTGGTCTGCCAATAGCTTGACCACGTCCGCTCTAAGCTTCTTCACCGGCTCCTTAGACGCCCTTGACTTTCTCATCTTTTTGTGCTCCTTGGCAAGCTCCTTCAGAGCTTTGCCATGTGAATCTACCGCCTTAGTCAAGGTGGCCTCAGTCTCCAAAATCTTCTCCTGGTTGGCCAGGAGCTTCTGCAATGTAGTCTCAATAGATGGAGGAATCTGAACAGTGAGTGGTGCTGACTGGGCCTCAACTGAAGTAACAAAGTGGACAACTTGGATGTCGCAGCTGACATCCAGTTGTTCAAACTGGCTAATGACTGAGTCAACTGGTGGGCTGTGAACGGATGAGTCTTTGATGATTGGACTGCCGGGCCAGCTGAAGTACTTTAGCCAGCAACAGAAGAAGGACCTGGGGGCAAGGGCTCACTGGTAGTGGTAGCAGGAATGGTGGATGGCCCGATAGAAGGCTCCACCGCAACCGGCTCCTCAGACTGGCCAGTTGGGGCAGAGGTGGGTGGTTGGTACTTCTTTTACTTTGGGTTGTCCGAACCCAACTGGCTATACCATGAGTAGGGGGCCACCGGCTTGGTTGTGACATCAAGACGTTTCCTCTTGACCTTCAGATCCCTAAAGTACATAGACAAGGTGGTGGGGAAGGGGTAGTTTGTGGTCGTCTCCTGTCCTACAGCATAAATCACCCTCGAGATGATATTACCCACATTGATAGAAAATCCGGCCATGATGGATGCCACAAGAACAGCCCGGGCAAGTGGGACGGTATGATCACGGGTAGAAGGGTCAAGCCTACTACAAACAAAGGTCAACCATCCTTTAGCTTCAAAGTTGAATGTGTTTCTTAAAATCTTCTCTCCCGCTGTCAACCATTTTGGAACAGTGCCTGGGGCTGCCAAGTATTCGGTCAACCAAGGACGCACTTCCTCACCCATTGCCAGCTTAGCTAAGTACTGCGACTCATCCTCCTCCTTGAACCCCAAGTACTCATTCAAGGACTTTCCATCAAACACCACCATTTTATCTCTCACCTTCGTCACCTTCGTATCTTTGACTTTGTGAGAAACATTGCAGTAAAACTCTTTCACCATATGTACATTGGCATCAATACATTTTTCCTTGAAGAAGTCCCAGCCATATCTAGTTCGGAACTACTTTTGCACGTTCGGGTTGAGGGGTAAAAGGTCTTTGTCAATAAATGTTCTCTCCGAGATCAACTTCCTCAAGGGCCACCACTCTCTAAATTTATGGAATGCCAACTCACTAACAAATCTGTCTACCCAAGCTTTAGGAATTCTGGTATGTTCAACTCCCCAACTTGAGGCTCACCTACCTCACCATATCCTGCACTCTCCCCAGATAATGAAGTTGTGGGGGAGGTGGAGTATTGTTCACCACTACTTGCTACGGACTCATCAGACGAATCCGAGACTACGTTGACTGGTCTTTTGGATGATGGTGACGGTGGAGGAGTGTCATGTAATTGGAGTGGGTCAGTTATGTGAGTGGGAGCCGACTCTGAGGAGATGCTCTGGGAGGGTGCATACTCACTCCCCGAAGAATGAGAGGCAGCCCTATCAGCATCGCGTATCAGTTTCCGGGTCTTTTTAATGTTTGCCCGAGCTTGGGGAGTGAGTTTAGCTATTCTCTTGCCCTTACCCCCTCGGGAGGCACCACCTCTCCCGGGTTGTTGTACTTGTTTACCGCCTCTTTGTTTAACCATGATCTGCAAAAAAACGCATCTAACATTGTTAGTTTAAGCACATGCAGTGGAATAGATGAATAACGCAAGAGGAAGACACAGTTGATTGCATAACACAGAAGCAGATCACAGCAGGACACAGGAGCGCGGACCGCCCAAAACAGTCACGCGGTCGCGCGTAGCATATGCCTCCAATAATACCTCTCTGAATCTCCCCAACGCGGTCCGCACTGATATGGACCGCAGCCGTGTTGGGCCAGCGCGGACCGCGCAAAAGTGCGACGCGACCGCACTGGTGACAAGTTATGCACACAGAAGAACCAAAACGGACCGCGCAGATAGGGCACGTGGCCGCGTTGGGCCATGTTCATGAACTGAGTTAGGGTTTCACAATTTTGTCCATTTTTGTTCAGGTGTTTGGGTCCTAGTTGTCCCTACTCAATTATCCATATAGAAACTCATTCTTAACAGTCTAAACTAACAAGAAAACTAACCTAATCATTAACCTAAGAAAAATGGGAAGAAAGAAGAAGTTACACTACTGGGAAACAAATAATTAATTAATGATACTTGTAAGAAATGTTACCAGGACTATAAAGAATCAAGCACTTGATGCAAACACACAAGATTGGTCTCAGAGATGAACAGTAGTAATAGGGCTCAGGATGTCAAAGTGCAAAAAGGGTAAAGTGAGGCCTTGGGTCACTATTTATAGAAGACTGTGGGGCCCCGTACCTACCTTCCAGCGCGGGCCGTGTAAAAGTGGCCGCGGACCGCGCTGAGTTAGTGTCAAGTAGCATTGAAACAAGTTGCCCACGCGGACCGCAGTGTTATGCGACGCGGCCGTGTGGGAAACTTCAGAGAGCCTGAGAAATTGGTCCTACCAGCGCGAACCGCACAAAAGTGCTACGCGGCCGCGCTGGTATCTTCAGAGACTTAGATACTCTTGCACATGCCAGCGCCGACCGCACTGATATGTAGCGCCGCCGCGTTGGCAAACTTCAGAGACCTGTTATTTTGTACATTTGTTTTGCACTGCTTCAACATTATCCCTGCAACATCTCACAAACCATTTGCTCAAAAATCCTAGTCTACAAAGAAAATCAAAGAGATAGAAAAAGACATGGGTTGCCTCCCAAGAAGCGCCTAATTTAATGACGCGACACGCCGCATGTTACCATCTCATCATTTCAAATGAAGGAGTGCCACCACGTGGCTGTCATCATACTTCCCCAAGTAATGCCTCACACGATGCCCATTGACCCGGAATACTTCACCATTCTTGTTTTGAGATCAAGAGCACCAAAAGGAGTCACAAATACCACTTCAAAGGGCCACTCCACTTTGACTTGAGCTTTCCCGAAAATAACCTCAACCGGGAGTTGAAAAGAAGAACCATATCACCAACCTTGAATTCCTTTCCCCGAGCATATTTGTCGTGAAGGTACTTCATCTTGTCCTTATACAAGGACGAGCTGGAGTAGGCATGAAATCTAAACTCATCAAGCTCATTTAATTGCTCCACACGGAGATTGGCTGCAACATCCCATTCCAAGTTCACCTTTCTCAACGCCCACATAGCCTTGTGCTCTAGTTCCACATGAAGATGGCAAGCCTTACCAAACACCAACCAATACGGAGACACCAATTGGAGTCTTGTAAGCCGTCCGATAAGCCCAAAGAGCATCATCCAATTTCTTCGACCAATCGGTCCTATTAGCATTTACCGTCTTGGACAAGATACTCTTTATTTATCGGTTGGACACTTCCACTTGACCATTGGCTTGAGGATGATCACTTTGTGAGTTACACCATACTTAGCAAGCAATGAATCAAAAGCCTTGTTGCAAAAGTGAGACCCCCCATCACTAATGATAGCACGAGGGGTACCAAACCTTGTGAATATACTCTTTTTCAAGAATGCTACTACACTTTGGGCTTCATTGTTGGGTAAAGCCATAGCTTCCACCCACTTTGAGACATAATCCACCAACATGAG
>NC_031995.1:73262535-73266998 GCF_001879085.1 Nicotiana attenuata | reverse complement strand
AGTGAAGTGAGGGCATCGCGCGCCTCACTTTGCGAATTGTTATTTTTTTTAATATATTTTTTCTTTCTTTTTCTTCTTAAAACGTTATAGTTATTTCTTAAGCTTGTATTGAGAAATACAGCAGCGTGTGAGGTGTTCATAGGTGCAACAAGGGCATCTTTCCCTTAGATCCTTTCCGAAAGGTCTAGAAATGGCCAATTATGTAAGTATCTAACATATGACATTATATATACACATCAGAATGTGCTCTCATATTTTCCAGATGTAACAACTAAAAGATACCCCCTGATTATACTTAATCAGTTTACATAATTAAGCAACTTAATGCATGTTCACCTTCCCCTGAGATTCCTGTTGCTTCGAAGACGACATCTTTTTGACTACTTAACATGTCTTTCAATTGCTGACGGTCTTTCCCTTCCTGCATCATACTAGAGTCAGAATGATTTTTATCATTTGAGAATGCATAATTGACTTATTCGTAACTGAAATAAGCATACATCTTTCCTGTCTGTCCTCCCCCAGAAGAAAAGAAGCATTGTACGAGACTCATATGGGTCTGAAATGTTATCTGATGCTACGCTACTTTGGCTAATTACATGTTTGAGTGGAGCAGCTAAAATTCTGTTTAGGCTTGAGGGAATTTTTAGTACAGCGCACACTAAATTCACAATACACACACATAATTAGTTGGAGATGTACATTGGTTTCTCTTCACCACCAAAATAACTCAACTTCTGATGTTCACACGACTGTAGAAAGCTGAAATTAACATAAACATAATACATTAGTTAATAGTAACAACTTATAGCATTCCTATCTTCTTCTTGCTTTCAATCATCGTGCTTCGCAAATTCAACATTTCCATAAAAATGAAAACTAAATCAACTGAAATTAATCTCTGTAGAGCACTTTGCACACTTTAAGTTGAATCAGAACATTTCTATTCCTCAGTAGTTTGCGTAAATTGAACTATAATCGTGTAGATTAGCATTTATACATCAGAACAACAACAAAGGCAATTCACGTTAGCCATATAAAATAAAAAGAGTGCTCGGATAAAGTTTAATCAGAAAATGCACAGAAAGAATGTCTTTGACACAGTCGATGAGATCGTTGTCAGAAAAAGCTCTGAAAGCTTGAGCTAGACTGCAGTTTACTTTCAAAACATCTTTGGTTTCTCTCATTCTAAATCATCTACCAGACACAAGTTGTGATAGTGTCTAACATCACCTTTGAACTGTTACTTTTCTTGTACTTTAAACAACCGTATTCAAAACCCACTAACCGGATTAATCCGGACTCATGCTGGTAGGCCTACTAAGGGAGTAAAATGCTCCCCACCAAGAAGTCTTCAATTCCCATATCTGAACTGTTACTAAGTCCTCTGCTTCCCCATGCAGTAATAGCTCCTTATCAGTCTTAGGCATGACCTTTCAAGTAAAAATGCAAAGAATCATTTCATAAATGTATTGCAACTGAATAGAGCAGAACAGATGATGTGAATCAGTACATGTTAGTCTAGGGTACCTTTACATTCCAACTACTTAACGAGAATAGCAGCTTCCTTTGGTAAATATTGGCTTATGCCCATTCATAGGAGTTTAGTAAGACAAGAGAGAATCTGCAACAGAATTTTTGCATTTTTTCAGCAATTCCAAACTACAGAGATTATATTTGTTTCTCCACACTGACTTTCGCTCTTAACCTTTTTTACCTTATAATTATGCATCGAATTATCCTCATTCCTATTGTTATATCCTTCTAGCTGCTTCTTCATCTACGTTAAGCCTTTCCTTTGCTTATCCTTTGATAGTTACACAAACAAGGAATACATAAAGAAACAAAGAATAAGGAAATTGAACCATCCACGCCATCTCAATGAACTACATGGTATCGCAAACTAGCTTCAGAAAGCTGTTTATTGCAGAGACGAGATTGTTTAAGTGGACAGCAGCTTCTGAAGGATAAGTATTCTAAATGCAGATATGAAGCATCAGTTAGAAGATTGGACAAATTGTCAAAGTGAGATTCTAGCATTGATTTTGGATATCGAGCGCTTAATATATAAAGACCTTATTGATGTGAGACGAAAGGTTCACATCCCTGATGTTAATTTCACAACATTGTCTTTAGTACAATAGCACAAAGCATGATTCATGTGCGGTACGAATCAAGAAAAACAACTTACCTCGCCACATTGATGTGATGGTTGATAAATTCCCTTGAGAGGAATATCAGTTTAATTTGAGAAACTGGAGGAGCTCGACAAATGGATTGTCTCAATCGCACTGTCATAATCTTCTTGACAACAAAGGTAGAATTTACTACTAAAAAGGGATGAATCCACACAAATTTGAGAAATGTGCCTTGCGCATTGTCCCAACAACAACGAACTAACCCCAAGCAGCATCAGCTCTGTCCCAATAATAATTTATTGAAACAAATCAACAATGTGGAGGTTAAGAGATCAAACAAGTAAATATCTAACAATGCAAATTTGAATCACTGGAGTGAAGAAATCATAAATAAAATAAAAAGGGCCAAAAGTGGCTAAATTGATTTTTAAAAAAAAACTGAAAAAATGGCCAGCACTGGGCTCGTCTAAATCCGCGTCTAGACGCGAAGGCAGACGCGACCAGGCCAGCCACAAAATAAAAAATACAGTGAAGTGAGGGCATCGCGCGCCTCACTTTGCTAATTGTTAAATTTAGAGCACTGGGCTCGTCTAAATCCGCGTCTACACGCGAAGGGAGACGCGACCAGGCCAATCACAAAATTAAAAAACAGTGAAGTGAGGGCATCGCGCGCCTCACTTTGCGAATTGTTATTTTTTTAAATATATTTTTTCTTTCTTTTTCTTCTTAAAACGTTATAGTTATTTCTTAAGCTTGTATTGAGAAATACAGCAGCGTGTGAGGTGTTCATAGGTGCAACAAGGGCATCTTTCCCTTAGATCCTTTCCCAAAGGTCTACAAATGGCCAATTATGCAAGTATCTAACATACGACATTATATATACACATCGGAATGTGCTCTCATATTTTTCAGATGTAACAACTAAAAGATACCCCCTGATTATACTTAATCAGCTTGCATAATTAAACAACTTAATGCATGTTCACCTTCCCCTGAGATTCCTGTTTCTTCGAAGACGACATCTTTTTGACCACTTAACATGTATTTCAATTGCTGACGGTCTTTCCCTTCCTGCATCATACTAGAGTCAGAAAGATTTTTATCATTTGAGAATGCATAATTGACTTATTCGTAACTGAAATAAGCATACATCTTTCCTGTCTGTCCTCCCCTGGAAGAAAAGAAGCATTGTACGAGACTCATATGGGTCTGAAATGTCATCTCATGCTACGCTACTTTGGCTAATTACATGTTTGAGTGGAGCAGCTAAAATTTTGTTTAGGCTTGATGGAATTTTTAGTACAGCGCACACTAAATTCACAATACACACACATAATTAGTTGGAGATGTACATTGGTTTCTCTTCACCACCAAAATAACTCAACTTCTGATGTTCACACGACTGTAGAAAGCTGAAATTAACAGAAACATAATACATTAGTTAATAGTAACAACTTATAGCATTCCTATCTTCTTCTTGCTTTCAATCATCGTGCTTCGCAAATTCAACATTTCCATAAAAATGAAAACTAAATCAACTGAAATTAATCTCTGTAGAGCACTTTGCACACTTTAAGTTGAATCAGAATATTTCTATTCCTCAGTAGTTTGCGTAAATTAAACTATAATCGTGTAGATTAGCATTTATACATCAGAACAACAACAAAGGCAATTCACGTTAGCCATATAAAATAAAAAGAGTGCTCGGATAAAGTTTAATCAGAAAATGCACAGAAAGAATGTCTTTGACACAGTCGATGAGATCGTTGTCAGAAAAAGCTCTGAAAGCTTGAGCTAGACTGCAGTTTGCTTTCAAAACATCTTTGGTTTCTCTCATTCTAAATCATCTACCAGACACAAGTTGTGATAGTGTCTAACATCACCTTTGAACTGTTACTTTTCTTGCTTTAAACAATCGGTATTCAAAACCCACTAACCGGATTAATCCGGACTCATGCTGGTAGGCCTACTAAGGGAGTAAAATGCTCCCCACCAAGAAGTCTTCAATTCCCATATCTGAACTGTTACTAAGTCCTCTGCTTCCCCATGCAGTAATAGCTCCTTATCAGTCTTAGGCATGACCTTTCAAGTAAAAATGCAAAGAATCATTTCATAAATGTATTGCAACTGAATAGAGCAGAACAGATGATGTGAATCAGTACATGTTAGTCTAGGGTACCTTTACATTCCAACTACTTAACGAGAATAGCAGCTTCCTTTGGTAAATATTGGCTTATGCCCATTCATAGGAGTTTAGTAAGACAAGAGAGAATCTGCAACAGAATTTTTGCATTTTTTCAGCAATTCCAAACTACAGAGATTATA
>NC_031995.1:73253461-73254627 GCF_001879085.1 Nicotiana attenuata | reverse complement strand
CAACCGTTTTTGAGCCTACGGTGTTTTTACCACGTAAAAATCTCTGTGCACTTTACTTTCAGTATTTATTATTCCACAAACTGTTGTATTTAGAACACTTAGAAGAACCAGGTTCTTCTAACGCGAAAATTAGGTACCACACAAATCACCCCCCCCCTCTTGTGTGGTATTGACGTTTATAACATCAATTAAAGGTCCAAAGAGTTATGACGATTTAAAAAAAATCAACGGGGATGATCATGAGACTTTTAGAGATGCATGTTATGCGTTGGGTTTATTAGATGATGACAAGGAATATGTGGATGCTATAATGGAAGCAAGTAATCGGGGAACGACATCATATCTTAGGCAATTATTTGCTATGCTACTTTTATCAAATTCAATGTCACGTCCAGAAGTTGTTTGGCAAGCAACATGACATTTACTATCAGAAGATATTCTTCATGAAGAAAGAAGAATATTGGATCGAATTGAGCGAAGAAAATGTGTTATTCTACTTCGCTATTCAATACATGGGCTTTTATGTTCTTTTTAAATGATAAAAGTAGTATATTGAAGATTAGCTGCAACAAAATGCTGTAAAAAAATGTAGACGATAGCTTGCTCTGGCATCTCATAGAGAATAATGATGGGGAGTTATGCAGTTGCATAAGTAATTACCTGTTTATCAAATATTGTTATTTTCATATCAACGAAAGTAATTACCTCTGTCATTATGTATTTAGTTTTGGATTTTTTTTAGCTGGAAGTAGCAGTGTTTTGGTATTTTTTCGCAGCTGTTTTGGGGCTGGGTTTAGGTGTGCTTTCATGGATATTTGCATGCCGTTTTTGTGCTGCGTTTTGGAAGAATTTAAGCTGCGTTCTTGGCTGATTTTCAGAAGTTACGGCGGCTGTTTTGAGTGATATTTTGGAGTGACATTAAATGTTTTCACAAGTGTGTATAGCATATTCTGCTTCCATTTTCAGTTGTCATTCCAGATGCTTATGTATCTTCGATGATCCAACTGATCAGATCTCTCTAATGGTTATGGACACCTGGTTGGACGCCTCATAAGGACACCTGGTTGGACGCCTGAAATTTTATATGCTAATATCTTCGGTATTCCTAAGACCCTCAAGTGAAATGTGAAGTGGGAACCCTGTTTCCACATTTGCATATATTTGTT
>NC_031995.1:73090752-73253145 GCF_001879085.1 Nicotiana attenuata | reverse complement strand
CCTGGTACCCCCTGAACCAGGTAAGCCTAACATTTAGCGGAAATATAATAATTAGCGGAAAAAATAGAGAAAAATCAAATCAAATATCTAAAGGAAACTGTACTGAATGCCTCATGGCAAGTATAACTCAATATCTCAAGTCTAAAACAATTCCAAAACCCGGAAACTCACAAATCACAAGCTAAGGGATACATAAGAGGCTCTGACTCAAGAATATCTATACAAAGGAGAAATACTGAAAGAGCTATACTTATTACAGAAAGCTGGAAAGGGACTCCTCGGTCTGCGGACGTAGCAGATATACCTCGAAGTCTCTACCGATACGCCTCCTTCCAAGGCTGACAGAACTGAGTGGGAGTACCTGTATCTACACAACAAAAATGTGCAGAAGAGTAGCATGAGCACACCACGGCGGTGCCCAATAACTATCAAGACTAACCTCGATGGAGTAGTGACGAGGAACAGTCAAGGCACCTACCGGTCAATAAACAGTATAATCATAGGAATAATGGAAATGACATATAAATATGTAAAGACGGCTTGAATGACCAAGAATGCTACAATTCACAATAAGGGAAAAATACAACAAGTAACAACGAGAATATAATAAATGAGGATAGGAAATGACGGCAGAATCACAACCCAAATCCTAAGGCCACAACACAGCAATGGGGAAAACAAGTCAATAACTCATATCCTACAATGATGCTCACAAAGGTCTTATCCAACCCTTTCCATAATTTCACCAAGTCTCGGACAAACCACAACTCGCGAAGACCCAGCATCTGAAATCTAACAATTGGCATCCTATGCCCCTTCAATCTCATGGTCATACCGACAACTAACTGGCTAACTATGGCCACTATCACAAATATAATGGATAAACGAGGGCGTACCTCCACCCTTAGCAAAATCAGGAGGAATTCACCTCTAATAGGGGTGTTCAGCTACGTGTATGCTTGTGCAAATGTTTCTAACAAAATTCTACCAGCTAGTAAACATGAAAAGGAGAACGGACCGCACGTGCGATGTTTCCTCACAACTTCCAAGCGATAAAGCTCATACCGGTAAGCAACCCACAATCACATTATTAAACAAATAGGAATGCCTCCACAGGCCGTCACAATTCTCTACAATCATCCCCTGACATAGCCCACCTTATTTCGCCACGTGTGCAATTAATAACATAATAAGCACCGCCTTATTTCGCCACACGTGCATCACAATGTTCCCTCCTTATTCCGCCACATGCGCAACCCACATATAAGCATATAATATATCCCGCCTTATTACGCCGCATGTGCAAAACATCAATAACAACAATAGCACGGCAAATACCTCGTGCAGCCCTTCAACAACAATCGCACGGCAGAAACCTCGTGCATCACTATACCAACAACCGCACGGCAGAAACCTCGTGCATCACAATATCAACAACCGCATGGCAGAAACCTTGTGCATCACAATATCACAATCGCACGGCAGAAACCTCGTGCATCACAATATCAACAAATGACAATATATACAGGAACAAAGCAAGAGAATCAACTCAAGAGATTCCGTTCACCAAAAGACGGTACTACTAACGTACAAGGAAATAACTGTAACAGGGAAATACTAAGCGCAATAAGAACAACTCGACAAGGGAGAAATAATACGAAACAACGATTCCATAATACTCAGTTTTACAACAAGGAAGTTAACATGGATCAAATAATTACAATTAAGGAAGTATCGACTAAACATAGGATATCTAACTTCTTTCCAATTAAGACCAATTAATTACACGAGAGATAGAAATAATGCTTTCCAGATAAAGACAAGCAGTTAGGAATGATAATGTGACTACAGAAGGGCAAATGTCTACAGTTAAACAAGTAAAAGTCATTTAGGCAACAAGGATAACCAAAAAGGGCAGATAAATTCAAAGTAAGTCGTGTAGAGGTGGAACTAATAACAGGGAACTCAATCGTATCAAGAACAACTTCATATTCGGTGATTACAAGTACCTAAGAGCCTAAAAGGACAATTTTCCACAAATAAATCCGAGCACGCACTCGTCACCTCGCGTACAGGGAATACAATCAACAAAGAAGACTCAAATCCTAAGGGGAAGTCCCCCACACAAGGTTAGGCAAGATACTTACCTCGAACCGGCTAAAATCAACTAGCAACCACGTTCTTGCCACGAGTACTCGACTCCAAATGGCCCAAATCTATTCAATTAAATCACACATTGTAAATAACATCTCAAGCAACTGATTCTACTATTTAATTCAAAGCTAAGGCGTGAAATTAGGCAAAATGACCAAAACGCCCCTCAGGCCAACATCTTGGAATTGGATAATTTTTACATTTTAAAAACCCTCGTACTCTCACGAGTCTAACCATATAGAAATCTCCCAAATCGGAGGTCTAATGCTCACTCAAAATCCCAAGGTTTGGCCTAAGAAGTTCTAACCAAATTCCTCCAATTTTAGTCCCAAATTCGAATTTTAAATGATGGATTTAACTACAAAATAATGAAATATAACTAGAAGGGATTAAGAAACATTACCCAATAAATCTTCTCTTCAAAACCCACTCAAAATCGCCCTCTCCCGAGCTCTCAATTGATTTTGTAACTTATGAACTCAAACCCTCGACATTTCTATTTCTGCCCAGGGATTTCCGCTTCTGCGGACAAGGGACCGCTTCTGCGGTCCCGCATATGCGGAAAAACAACCGCTTCTGCGGTTTTCACTTAATGTACCAGAGTCCGCTTCTGCGGACACATAACGCTCCTGCGGTTCTGCTTTTGCGGAATGGCGACTGCTTCTGCGATTACTGAGAGGGAGGGTTAATCTCGCTTCTGCGACGACCAAGGCCGCTTCTGCGGCTCCGCTTCTGCGGTTCCCAAGCCGCAGAAGCGGAAAGATACCAGAAGCAGCAGTGCTGCTATTTCTCAACTTCCAAAACTCTTCCGTTAACCACCCGAAATCATTCCGAGGCCCCCGGGACCTCAACCAAAAGTACCAATACCACCTAATACCTTATTCAAACTTGTACCAATCTTGAAAACACCTAAACAACGCCAGAAACCCGAATTTATCAAAGATTCAACCCTAAGAACTTTAAATTCCAACCAAACACGCTTTCGATAAAAAACCTGCCCGAACCTCGTCCGAATGACCTGAAATTTTGCACACACATCCCAAATGACATGACGGAACTACTGCAACTTCCAGAATTCCAATCCGACCCTCGGATCAAAAACTCACTATCGGACCGGAAACTTCAAAAATTCAAACTTCGGCATTTCAAGCCTAAATGAGCTACGAGCCTCCAAAATACATTCCGAACACGCTCCCAACCCCGAAATCACCTAACGGAGCTAACGGAACCATCGGATTTCCATTCTGAGGTCGTCTTCACACTATTCTGATTACGGACCATTTTTCAACTCTTAAGCTCTCATTTAGGGAAAAAGTGTCCCAAAACTCTCCAAAACTCAACACCGAACGTCCCGGCAAACCAAAATAGCAAAAATGAACTTAGGGAAAATAGTTAATGGGGGATCGGGGCGTGAATTATAAAAACGACCGATCGGGTCGTTACATCCTCCCACACTTAAACATTCGTTCGTCCTCGAACAAGCATAGAGAACATACCTGGAGTCTTCAAGTCACTGAGTGCGCACTTCCAACATACACCCGCGGGTGATCCCATGTCACCCCAATCCACTTAAGCCTGACGACACCATCTCAACTGAAATTTAACCTTTCTAACAATACCAATAGGCCTTCAAGCCAGAATTCTCACCTTCCATCCGTTTCCGAAAGACCCGATCCTAAATCCATATCCGGTATCGGTCTCAACCAGCTATTTCAATAAAAGCCAACACACACAGGGTACAACCACGCAACATGACACATCACCCATAGGCCCACAATACCATTTCTGATAGCAATACTTGCCTGAGATCAAATCTGTACCGGCCATAAGCCTCAAATTCAACAGGAACTCTTTTCAAACCTCCACAACACTGGCGATGATACAATAACCGCGAAAACCTCATAACAAAACACCCGAATAACCAAATCTCAGCCAACACCAACGGGTACACACCCCACAAGCTAAAACTCAAGAAGCATAGAATGGAAATGACTGAATATAAGAAAGGAAACACATAAGGAACTAACAAACAAATCAAACTAGCACAGATTCTTCTAAAACACAAATCGACAAAACATCTAACAAGAAAGAATGAAAGCATATAAAAGACTCACAATGATCTTATACTGATATAACTTCTCACCGCAGTACACCACTCGGTCTCAACATATCAAATCACCTGAATTCACGAGGGTCCCGCCCTCATTACTGAATCACAAGTAGGGCACACATCAACCCATCTAGAGACTCCCACTAGATCAATTCCGTCTACAATTACAACACAGGCTGGCTCCCACACCGGTGGAGCATAGAAATCACAGCTCGTAACCAAGAATATTCAGAGATCACATCAAACCTATCGAAACAGACAACATGAATTTACTACTAGCCTCATAACTCTCGACAACAGCTAGGAACGGACAATAGACACGGCTATCACTCATAGAAGCTCCCAACAGAATAATCACGTAGACAGAGTACAATCATGAAACGCACTCATAAATGGAACAACAAATAAGGGAACTCACCCCGATAAGTAGAACTGTGGGGAACTACAGGTAGTGCCCCTTTATAACAAACCGAATCCGTACCTGAATGTCATTCAACTTGCGCACCGGCCTCAAGCCTACTATATGAAAAACATTAACGAGTCGGGCCTCCCCCTCTTGGGCGCCCTTTACCTGCCGGAATACCTTGCTGGGACACACCAGTCCGAAGTCTGGGACAATCTCTCATCATGTGGCTAGTATCTCCACACTCAAAGCACCCTCTCTGCTGACGAGGCAGTGGGAACTGTGCGATGCGGGTACTCCGAGACCTATGAGCTCCTGAGTCACCATGCAAAGCCTGAAGCGCGAACTGAACTGGCTGACCCGCAAAACCTCTACCATGACGCACCCTACCTCCAATATAAGGACCAGTATATCTCACCGGCCTACGAGGCCTCCTCGCCTCCTCAAGCTCTCTCTCCTGATCTCGGCTGCTCTCTCCCTCATGACCCTGCCTGCCCTCTCTCTCTTTAGCATGCATACCCTCTATCCTCCTAGCAATATTCACCACCTGCTGATACGAAATATCCATATCCAACTAACGGGCCATGCTGGACCTGATGCTAGGAATGAGCCCCTCAATGAACCGAAGAACCTTCTCGCGAACAGTAGAAACCAAGGCTGAGGTGTGTCTAGCCAAACTGGTGTAACGGACAGCATACTCCGAGATGGTCATAGCACCCTGGCGCAAATGCTCAAACTCCGCGCGCCATGCATCCCTGAGGCTCTGAGGAACAAACTCTCTCAGAAACATATCTGAAAACCGGGTCCAAGTCAGTGAAGTTGCCTCGTCTGGGTTGTCTAACTCATAGGTGCGCCACCAATCATAGGCGGCTCCTCGAAGCTGAAAAGTAGTGAAAGAAACCCCGCTCGATCCAGAGATACCCATAGTACGGAGAATACGGTAACACTCATCAAGAAACCCCAAGGCATCGTCTGATGCTAATCCACTCAACACCGGAGGATCATACTTCTTGAACCTCTCTAGTCCCATCTGCTCCTGCTCGGAAGCCGCTGCCATGCCCTCGGGCTGAACTGGTGCCGCAGCAACGCAGGAATAATCTCTGGGACCTGCTCAACATGCGCTCGTTGCTCAGGAGTGCGGGCGGCGGGAGTCTGTGCTCCTCCCCCGGCCTGGGATGTGGCTGCAGCAAGGGGAAGCAATCCTGCTTGAGCCAAAGTGGTGTACATACTCATGAACTGTGCCAAAGTCTCCTGAAGGGCTGGAGTAGTAGTAGCAGTAGGCGTGTCAGGTGCCTGGGCTCCGGCTGGATCTGCTGGTGGTACCTCAGCGGCAGTTCGTGCAGGTGCTCTCGCTGCACCATGTGCGCGTCCTCGAACTCTACCCCGGCCCCGACCTCCGACGGTTGCAGCAGGGGGCGCGGGTGCCTGATCACCTCGGGTAGTACGTGTCCTCACCATCTCTGAGAGAGTAGAAGACAGAGGTTTAGGATTGTAGATGTCAAAAATCTCGCACGACAGGGAAATCAAATGAAGTGGAATTTTCCTAACGGTTACATAGCCTCTCGCAGATAAGTACAGACGTCTCCGTACCGATCCACGAGACTCTAATAAATCGGCTTGTGATCTGTGACTCCTATGAACCTAGAGCTCTGATACCAACTTGTCACAACCCTAGTTCACTAACCGCGAACATGTCATGATGGCACCTGGTCCCCATGACCAGGTAAGCCTAACATTTGTGGAAATATAATAATTGCGGAAAAATAGAGAAAAATCAAATCAAATATCTAAAGGAAACTGTACTGAATGCCGCATGGCAAGTACAACTCAATATCCCAAGTCTAAAACAATTCCCAAAACCCGGAAACTCACAAATCACAAGCTAAGGGATACATAAGAGGCTCTGACTCAAGAATATCTATACAAAGGAGAAATACTGAAAGAGCTATACTTATTACAGAAAGCTGGAAAGGGACTCCTCGGTCTGCGGACGTAGCAGATATACCTCGAAGTCTCTACTGATACGCCTCCTTCCAAGGCTGACAGAACTGAGTGGGAGTACCTGTATCTGCACAACAAAAATGTGCAGAAGAGTAGCATGAGCACACCACGGCGGTGCCCAGTAAGTATCAAGACTAACCTCGGTGGAGTAGTGACGAGGAACAGTCAAGGCACCTACCGGTCAATAAACAGTATAATCATAGGAATAATGGAAATGACATATAAATATGTAAAGACTGCATGAATGACCAAGAATGCTACAATTCACAATAAGGGAAACATACAACAAGTAACAACGAGAATATAATAAATGAGGATAGGAAATGACGGCAGAATCACAATCCAAATCCTAAGGCCACAACACAGCAATGGGGAAACAAGTCAATAACTCATATCCAACTCTTTCCACAATTTTACCAAGTCTCGGACAAGCCACAACTCGCGAAGACCCAGCATCTGAAATCTAACAATTGGCATCCTGTGCCCCATCAATCTCATGGTCATACCGACAACTAACTGGCTAACTAGGGCCACTCTCACAAATATAATGGATAAACGAGGGCGTACCTCCACCCTTAGCAAAATCAGGAGGAATTCACCTCTAATAGGGGTGTTCAGCTACGTGTATGCTTGTGCAAATGTTTCTAACAAAATTCTACCAGCTAGTAAACATGAAAAGGAGAACGGACCGCACGTGCGATGTTTCCTCACAACTTCCAAGCGATAAAGCTCATACCGGTAAGCAACCCACAATCACATTATTAAACAAATAGGAATGCCTCCACAGGCCGTCACAATTCTCTACAATCATCCCCTGACATAGCCCACCTTATTTCGCCACGTGTGCAATTAATAACATAATAAGCACCGCCTTATTTCGCCACACGTGCATCACAATGTTCCCTCCTTATTCCGCCACATGCGCAACCCACATATAAGCATATAACATATCCCGCCTTATTACGCCGCATGTGCAAAACATCAATAACAACAATAGCACGGCAAAGACCTCGTGCAACCCTTCAACAACAACCGCACGGCAGAAACCTCGTGCATCACAGTTTCAACAACCGCACGGCAGAAACCTCATGCATCACAATATTCACAATCACACGGCAGAAACCTCGTGCATCACAGTATCAACAACCGCACAGCAGAAACCTCGTGCATCACAATATTCACAATCGCACGGCAGAAACCTCGTGCATCACAATATCAACAACCGACAATATATACAGGAACAAAGCAAGAGAATCAACTCAAGAGATTCCGTTCACCAAAAGACGGTACAACTAACGTACAAGGAAATAAATGTAACAGGGAAATACTAAGCGCAATAAGAACAACTCGACAAGGGAGAAATAATACGAAACAACGATTCCATAATACTCAGTTTTACAACAAGGAAGTTAACATGGATCAAATAATTACAATTAAGGAAGTATCAACTAAACATAGGATATCTAACTTCTTTCCAATTAAGACCAATTAATTACACGAGAGATAGAAATAATGCTTTCCAGATAAAGACAAGCAGTTAGGAATGATAATGTGACTACAGAAGGGCAAATGTCTACAGTTAAACAAGTAAATGTCATTTAGGCAACAAGAATAACCAAAAAGGGCAGATAAATTCCAAGTAAGTCGTGTAGAGGTGGAACTAATAACAGGGAACTCAATCGTATCAAGAACAACTTCATATTCGGTGATTACATGTACCTAAGAGCCTAAAAGGGAAATTTTCCACAAATAAATCCGAGCACGCACTCGTCACCTCGCGTACAGGGAATACAATCAACAAAGAAGACTCAAATCCTAAGGGGAAGTCCCCTACACAAGGTTAGGCAAGATACTTACCTCGAACCGGCTAAAATCAACTAGCAACCACGTTCTTGCCACGAGTACTCGACTCCAAATGGCCCAAATCTATTCAATTAAATCACACATTGTAAATAACATCTCAAGCAACTGATTCTACTATTTAATTCAAAGCTAAGGCGTGAAATTAGGCAAAATGACCAAAACGCCCCTCAGGCCAACATCTCGGAATCGGATAATTTTTACATTTTCAGAACCCTCGTACTCTCACGAGTCTAACCATATAAAAATCTCCCAAATCGGAGGTCAAATGCTCACTCAAAATCCCAAAGTTTGGCCTAAGAAGTTCTAACCAAATTCCTCCAATTTTAGTCCCAAATTCGAATTTTAAATGATGAATTTAACTACAAAATAATAAAATATAACTAGAATGGATTAAGAAACGTTATCCAATAAATCTTCTCTTCAAAACCCACTCAAAATCGCCCTCTCCCGAGCTCTCAATTGATTTTGTAACTTATGAACTCAAACCCTCGACATTTCTATTTCTGCCCAGGGATTTCCGCTTCTGCGGACAAGGGACTGCTTCTGCGGTCCCGCATATGCGGAAAAACAATCGCTTCTACGGTTTTCACTTAATGGACCAGAGTCCGCTTCTGCGGACACATAACGCTCCTGCGGTTCCGCTTCTGCGGAATGGCGACCGCTTCTGCGGTTCCTGAGAGGGAGGGCTAATCTCGCTTCTGCGACGACCAAGGCCGCCTCTGCGGCTCCGCTTCTGCGGTTCCCAAGCCGCAGAAGCGGAAAGATACCAGAAGCAGCAGTGCTGCTATTTCTCAACTTCCAAAACTCTTCCGTTAACTACCCGAAATCATCCTAGGCCCCCGGGACCTCAACCAAAAGTACCAATATCACCTAATACCTTATTCAAACTTGTACCAATCTTGAAAACACCTAAACAACGCCGGAGACCCGAATTAATCAAAGATTCAGGCCTAAGAACTTCAAATTCCAACCAAACACGCTTTCGATCAAAAACCTACCCGAACCTCGTCTGAATGACCTGAAATTTTGCACACACATCCCAAATGACATGACGGAACTACTGCAACTTCCAGAATTCTAATCCGACCCTCGGATCAAAAACTCACTATCGGACCGGAAACTTCAAAAATTCAAACTTCAGCATTTCAAGCCTAAATGAGCTACGAGCCTCCAAAATACATTCCGAACACGCTCCCAACCCCGAAATCACCTAACGGAGCTAACGGAACCATCGGATTTCCATTCCGAGGTCGTCTTCACACTATTCTGATTACGGACCATTTTTCAACTCTTAAGCTCTCATTTAGGGACTAAGTGTCCCAAAACTCTCCAAAACTCAACACCGAACGTCCCGGCAAACCAAAATAGCAGAAATGAACTTAGGGAAAATAGTTAATGGGGGATCGGGGCGTAAATTCTAAAACGACCGGTCGGGTCGTTACAGAAACAAAGTTTAACATAAATACGGAAATATAAGTAATACAAGCCCAAGTGGAAATACTCGACATAACTCCCTCGAACTAGGTAGTACAGAGTCACGAGCTCTAACTGAGTACATAAGAATATCTCAAAGTACAACATTGTTTGGACAACATAAACAACAAAAATGAAACATAGAGGGTGACTCCGAGGCCTGCCGGCGGATAGTAGGTATATCTTGAAGTCTCCAACAGCTCGGGATTAACTCCCTAACGACCATCATGCTCTAAGGTACTTGGAAATGCACAAAAATAGGTAGAAGCATAATATGAGTACACCACAATCGTTACCCAATAAGTATTAAGACTAACCTCGGTGGAGTAGTGACGAGGTTCAAGTCATATTATACTCACTATACAAATAACCTGGGCAATTAATATATCAAAGAAACCGACAATAGAAATATAACTGAAAACAGCAACAACAATCTATTTAGGACGTATAATAACAAATCAGTGTAGTAAATCTCATCTTTGATCATAAAGCATCAAATAGAGGTAAGGCATATGATAACTCTTCAAATACACCCATTAACTCATATAAATGCGAAACGGAAACTTTTAGAAACAATTATGCAATAAAAATATCAACCCTGTCTCTACAGAATCACAATAATAAAGAGGACATCCCGAAATATCACATAACATCATCATCAATGCCACCCTTGTTCCACCGCATGTACACATAACAATGAAATGCCTCTCTTATTTTGCCACATGCGCATATAGACACCCATATATTGCCATGTGAGCAGCCCGAGATAACGTCACCCTTATTTTGCCTTACGCGCATAATAATAGACACAATTGAACGGTGAAGACCTCGTGGTAACACCCCCCCCCCAATCAATCCGCTCAACATGTCCACAAGTGCCACAATAGCACAAAATAATGAAACCAAGTGGCACAATATCACAAATAATGATGCCAAAGTTTCACCAAGATATAAGTTCATAACTTTCAATATTAATGCACAAGGACATAACAATAATCATAAAAACGGAGGGGTGTTCAAAAATGAACACTAAATCATGACTATGACTAAGTGAATATAATGATCAAGAGCAAATAGTCATAAAGTGGTCTCAATATTAATTATCACATTGAGGCATATTTAGTCATGCTCGTCACCTCATGTACACATCACTTTTCACATCATAGTACTCAAGAAATTTGGGCTAGAACCCAAGGGGTATTCTCCCATACAAGTTTAGGCAACATAGTTACCTCAAACAAGCCAAATCAGTACTTTAAAAATCCCTTCATGCGTGCGTCAACATCTGGACGGCTTGAATCTAGCCAAAATAACTCAATAATATCAATAGAAGCTATAAAGAATAATCCCAAACAATAAGGCTTCATTCTTGAACAATAATTAAAAGTCAACTTAACAAGCCGACCCTGGGCTCGCACCTCGAAACACAATAAAACACACAAATTTCGAACACTCATTCTGATACAAGTCCAAATATATGTGTTTGATCCAAATACAACCTCCAATCAACCCTCAAATTATTAATTTTCACTCTCCAAAATCATAGTAAAAAATCCCCAAATTTCACATTTAATTCACATAAACTAGGTGCAATATATAATCCATGGGTAATCAATATCTACCATTAAAATTAAGTAAACTTTACTTACCTCTTTAATTATAGTGAAAAGTCTCCCAAAAATCGCCTCCAACCGAGCTCCACAACTCCAAATAATGAAAAATAACCAAACCCTTGAAATGTTATAATCTGCCTAGTTAATCCGCATTTACAGTCCCAGTATCGCATCTACGATACCGCATCTGCAAAAAATCTATCGCAGTTGCAGAAACCACTTAACCTCACGACTAGCTTCTTTTGTGGACACAAAGCCGCATCTGCGGCTCCGCTTCTATGGCATCTCATACGCTCCTACGCCTATACACATGCGCTCCTCAGTCCGCACCTGCGGACCTAGCCCTTCCAACCAATGCTCCCCTTTGTGCCCTCTTGTCCCCATATGCGGACTCGCAGATGCGAAAATAACTTTGCACATGTGCTAACACCCAGACTCCACATAACATCGCATATGCGAACCCATGTCCATTTTTGCAGGCACACACCTGCGAACCAAAAGTTGCAGGTGCGAAAGCACTAGAACTGATCAGTTCCAAACAACCACAAATGATCTTAAGCCTATCCAGAACTCACGCGAGGCCCCCGTGATCCAGTCCAATCACACCAACCAATCCCAAAATATAATACGAACTCGAGGCCTCAAATCACACAAAATAATGTCAACACCACGAATTGTACCTCAATTCAAGCCTAAGGAAACTAATGATTTCCAACTTTCTAAACTCATGCTGAACCTCATAAAATCAACTCGGATTGATATCAAAATTTAAATTCAAGTCACAAATGACACAATGGACCTATCCCAACTTTCGGAACCAAAATACAAACCTGATATCAACAATATCAACTCGGATTGATATCAAAATTTAAATTCAAGTCACAAATGACACAATGGACCTATCCCAACTTTCGGAACCAAAATACAAACCTGATATCAACAATGTCAACTCACGGTCAAATCTATCAACCTTCCAAACCTTCAACATTCCAACTTTCGCCAATTCAAGCCAAAATAACCTAGAAACCTCCAAATCCAAATTCGGACATACGCCTAAGTCCAAATTCACCATACAAATCTATTGAAACCATCAAAATACCATTCCAAAGTCTCTATACCAAAGTCAAACTCCGGTCAATTCGTTCAACTTAAGCATCCAACCTTGAGACTAAGTGTCCCAATTCAATCCAAATCTTCTCCGAAACCAAATCAGCTACCGCGGCAAGTCATATAACCACAGATACACATATGTAAAGTATCAAATAGGAGAAACAGCAAAAATACTCAAAATGATTGATCGGGTCGCTACATCGAAACTAACTTTGTAGCTTACATATTTTGTTTTCTTAATATAAAAGGTGTTATTAATTTTTAAGGACATAAAAGAACAACAACACTATATGGTTATTTTAATCTTTCACATTTAATTTTTGATCTTCATTCTTATAACATAATATGATTATTAATATCTTGAACGTGTAATTTCATTTTCTTTTTTTAAATAGTTAAAAATTAATGAGACACCAATTAAAGACGAATATTACACTGGATCTTTGTGTTTGCATCTTTATATACAACCTAAATCTAATTAGAGGCGGAACAAGAATTTGAGCGCGATGGGATACCACTATTTTAAAATGTACCAATTACTAGTAAAAAGTTTCAAGTGCAACTCTTTAAAAACTAAATAATTATAATAACCTATCATCAAAGTTTAAAAACAAGAAGTTTTTAAAGAAAGAGAAACCACTAAGTATATAATGAGAGATTGCTTTCCAAGATGGGTACTACTAGAAGGACAGGCATTTGATTTAAGCTTATTTCAAATTTATGATTTTGAGTTTTTCTTTTAAATAAAAAGGGTAATTGATCAAAAGTGTGTTCAAGCTTCAAAAACTTATTCAACCCATTTTTGAGTCGAATTTTGATGACGTCCAAATCCATTACTAAAAAGTAAATGAACACGGTCGCATACAATATAATTTGCCCAACTATAAGCCGCGGTCGAATCCCACATAGAATAATATATAGGCGATTAGGAATGTAAGAGAATTATCACTTGTTATGCAATGCCAAACACTTAGAATTGGTTTTAGAAAATATTTATACCTTAATGCGGAAATGTAAACTAACCTAGAAAGCAAGTAAAATGATCAATGGCTACAAGTATGGATGCATCGGGAATTACACTCAAGTAACGATCCAATGTATTTCATGATTTTACAAATATGAGCGAGTTTATGTTAATTAGCCACGGGTAATAATTCTATATTAGCTTCTTCCGTAGACTAACAAGACTTCCTAATTAAATTAACCCTAGAATAATTAAGAGATTAATCAA
This sequence comes from Nicotiana attenuata, assembly GCF_001879085.1. NCBI lineage: Eukaryota > Viridiplantae > Streptophyta > Magnoliopsida > Solanales > Solanaceae > Nicotiana > Nicotiana attenuata. The sequence goes on along the minus strand of NC_031995.1, from coordinate 73,239,187 downwards.
ACCCAGATATGCCTACAAGTAGTTCAATCCTATCCCTAGGTAGAATCTATAAAATGAGGGCTAAAGCCTCAAGTTCTTGTTAATTAATCTTTCCCAACCCCAAATAATCTTTCCCAAAATTAATTCAGAGTTAATGGGCGAGTCTTAGGGTTAGCTAATCCCTTTGGAAACATTAAAGAACAAGAATAATTAAAGTAACAATAGCTCACTTTATAAAATGATAAAAATCATTCAATACATAAGCACAACAAGGTATTTAATCCACACTTTAAATATGAATATTCCCATAAACAAGATTCATGTGTTGGATAAAATACTACACACTTAGATATAAAATGAAGAAATAAACATAAATGGGTAAGAAATTCTCAACCAAAAGCTTCAAATCTTCAAGACCAAAGTGTGTGTGCAAACCCTAGCTTCCTACCTTGTTCTCTCTAGTGTTTGAGACTGAAAATAAGCCAAAAGATATTTTACAAATGAGCTAAGTCGGGTATTAAATGGTTTGGGGCCAAAAAAATGTGAAATTCCAGAATTGCCCAGAACTGAAGCACGATTTTCGCATTTGCGAACAAAGGTTCGCAATTGCGAACTATGACTACACTGTGTATCTTCGCATTTGCGATCAGTACTTCGCATTTGCAAAGGTTGACTGCCTGCTTGACTTTCGCATTTGCGAAGTAATCTTCGCATTTGCGAACACAGCTTGTATAGACATTCTTCGCAATTCCCATGCATTACTCGCAATTCCTCATAACTGCTTGCTCTGCAATTCCTAGGATTTTGTTGCAATTGCGACAACTGAGGGCATTTCCCAGATTTTCCTCTATTTAGCTTCTTTTTTACTCGTTTCACTTGGTTTCTTCAACACCAGTTCTAAATCACATCGAACCTGTAATACAGAAGTAAATGGCATTGAACACGTGATTTTATCACTCAAACATAGCAAAAATATAGGCTTAAAGACAAAATAAGTTGGTAAAATACCAACTTATCAAACCCTCAAACTTAAACTATTGCTTGTCCTCAAGAAATGAAAGCGACAAAATCTCCTCCCAAGTATTTAACTAAACATTGCATCCTTAACATGCCAAGCCAAAAAGGTCTACTATAAGCACAAACGCATGACTTCGATTGGTACCAATAATTAAACCAACGCATATGAATTGCCGAACACTTTTCATGAACTTCATTACATTTCAAGTGCTCAAGCACTATGAAAATCAAAGTAGCAAATCAAGTCATGACACTAGAGCTTCAAATTTGCCTCTCTATCACAATTTTCTTTCTTTGGTCATACCTTCCAATTGAAAATGGGATTAAATTCACAACTCAAATCTCATGTGCCCTCACATTTAAGAGAGTATCCCACACTCATAAATCTTAATTCAAAACAAAAATGGGATATCAAATGGAAAGAATTAACTCTCTCTCACAAAGATGTTCAAATTCATACAAGTAGTATCATAGGCTTGCCCTTCATGTATTTCTCCACTAATGTAGACAACTTGGTTAAAAATCAATTAGGACTTAAAAGGTTGTAGTTTAGGCTTTTGGTTAAGGTAGGGTACAATTTTGGTTAGAATGACTCAAAACCTCCCCAAGCACTACAAAATTTACAATCAAAGTCCACTTCCTTCAAAAACATTCTCCATCCTTTCTTCACTTTTGATTCCACACCTAATCTTCCCTTTATTCACAACTTATTATTATTATTATTATTATTATTATTATTATTATTATTATTACTATTATTATTATTATTTTTTTTTTTTTTTCTTCCTTCCTTGTCAAAATTAAGGAACGTTACACTCCCCTTTTTTTTATTACCTTTCACTTTTTTTTTTCTCTTTTCTTTTTTTTTTAGCAACTTTCATATCACAACTTTTCCAGCCTTCACCCCCAAACTTAGGCTTTAGCCTATGTTTAAACTTTCTAAGTACTTAGGGAGGTAGGGTGCCAAAAGCTAGATCAATAAAGAATAAAGGATTAAAGCTTGTAACATGGTTGCCAAAGAACAAGGTTAAAGGCTCAAAATGGGTTGACTAGGGAAAATATTCAAGGGTAGGAAATTTAAGGCACAATAGCGGTCCAAGGAAGGCCTAATATCATTTTTCAAACCAAGTTAGTCTATGATTTCGCCTTGAAGCACATTCCGGGCAAGTTCTAGACTACAAGTAATGCAAAAAAACTCACAATAAATCTCACCACACATGGCACATGAACACTCAAGTGGAATACAAATCCAAAATTCAATTGAAACCAATGACTAAAAGAGGTTACATATAGCATAGGAAGCTATTTAGCGAATCAAAGAGCTAAAATTTGAGTCTAAAAGTCATGACATCTTTACTTCAATTATTTTTCTTTTTCAACAACCAAAAATTCATATGCCGAGGTTTAAATCATGTTGGTACCAAGCAAGCCACAACTTGGTCAATGGGCACAAACCCCAACTCAAACCGTTTATTCTTCCTAAATTAACATAGCTATATCTAAACTACAAGACTAATTCCCTTAAGAAAGTTGTCTATGCATCCATCATCGGGAAAAGTCGACAAAAATTTGCTAACAATTACCCGGTTCAAGAAGAAAATTGGCATCCTTGGAAAAAGAACCGTGGTACAAAGAAAACCAAGGATATCGCCACTAACATAAAACATACTATATAAAAAAAAATAGAAGCTAATAATCCAAAATATAGAAGCTAATAAACATAATAATATCACACATCACATGAAAATGCAATAACAACAACAACAACAAAATGGAAACAACCAAAGTACCAATCTCCACAGTTATCCACATTTATACAAGAACAACAGTTATACAAGAAGCCACCCCAAACTAAAGATGTTGCAATGTCCCCAATGCAACTAAACATGATAGAGTAAAATGGTGGAAAGTGTTCCCTGAATACTACATCAGGTGCTATCCTTGCTGTTTGACTCAGAGGCATCCTCCTCTCCTTCTTCCTCGGACCAATCAACAGGAGCATCATCATCATCTACCGGCTCGGTCAATGGCATTGGGTCTTGAGGCTTTAGGACTTTTCACAACCCCTTTAAACCCTTCCACATGCGGGTAAAGAATTTGTCTCTTTTCCTCTCCATTTTCTTCATCTAAGTGTGTGCCTTTGCTAGAGTTCCATAAGAACTGCTCAACTCACCATGCGCCTTGGCCAGATTAGTGTATGCCTTCTCCAGCGCCTTAAGGTGATCCCCCTGCTTCCTCTGATCATCAAGGTATTTTTTAAAATCTTTCTTTGAAATGTATGCGGGTCCCACAGATGTTTCCCCGGGGCCCTGTGGAAGGACAACTACTAGCTCGCGAATTACCCGCATCTCCTTACTAAGCACAGCAAATGGTCCTCCTGCAGAAGATGATGGCTGAATACTCTGATCAACCTGAGAAGAAGACACCATCATTCTCTTTTTGCTCTTCACAGCGCCACCCTCTCCTCTTTTCTTCAACGGATTTAGAGGTTTTCCCGGCTCTATCCAATTGTCTCTCGGAGCTTCTTCCACACCAGCAAGTTGGCACAACTTAGTGATAAGCGATGGGAATATATTGATGATGTACTATTCTGGGTCAGATACTCCCTCAGTTCATTGATGAAGATTTCACCAACATTCAGCTGAATACCATCAAGGATGCAGGATATCATTTGAGCTCTTGTAACCGGTATATTCCATATATTCGACACAAGGGAGATACGATAGCATATGATGGCCAACCATATCTTTGCTTCGGTAGTGAACTCTTTGGATGTGATCCCTCTCTTCTCAGCTGCCCATGGAACATCCGCACCTGGGCATAATTTAGACACCATCCACTCCCCTGAGGCATAGTCTTTTGCACGGAATGGGGCCATGTCGTGGTCTGGCAGGTGATACAATTGATTCACAGCTTCAGCTCCAAAGTGCACCATTTTGCCGTGAATTCTCATCTTGGGCTTCCTTAGCCTGATAGCTGGGAGGTTGGAATAAAATTCCCTCACCCATTGCTCATTTGCTCGGTAAGGTTGAGGGGAAAAATAGTTCCATCCCATGGTTATCAGCCTTTGATAGAACTCGGGAAGGCGTTCCTAGACGTTGTCTAGCAGTATACCACTCTCCGGGAGCAACTTTTTCGAGATCAGTTCAGTAAAGTACCGTTTTTCGCATTCCAATGACAAGAACCGATGTTGTTCATAGTTCTGCTCAGCTTCCAAGGAGTCGTCACTTGTAGAATCGTCCGAGTTAGCGCTCATTTTCAGTTATAGCACCTGTCAACAAATGATAGGAGTGAAAACGTGGTAAGGCTATGAAGAATAGTGCAAAATGAATCAAATATGCCACAGGAATGATCGGACAATCGAAACCCAGCCTTAGAATATATTTCAGGATTTTGAGATTTTCAAGTGACTGCTCTCTGATGTCGCAAATGCCAAGAAATCTTAGCAATTGCGAAGTTATCAGAAGCCGCAATTGCGAAAAATTTCTCGCAAATGCAAAGCAAACAGACTTTTGATAAGATCGCAATTGCGATGAAATTTTCGCAATTGCGAAGGTTGCTGCAATTGGGATTTTTCGCAATTGCGACCACCTCTTCGCAAATGCGAAGTCGCAGATGCGAAGAGGCCATCGCAATTGCGATATCGTCGTCCCCAGCCTCACCTTTTTCAGAGAATAGTTCTAAGCCCTAAAATTTTGGAATCCAAGCCATTCCTAATGAACCCAATCATCTTTTAAACATAAATCATGCACTAGACTTCATAGACAACCACGAATCGACAACAATGTCAATGATTCGGCCAAGAATCTCATTCGGGCCATTCATCGATCACATATTAAGCACAAACATTCACTTCTATTTTACAAAATCCTAGGTACTCAGACTTCGCCATTTTTTTTCAAAAACAAAACTCACACTATCAACCAACCTCACCCAGAAATCAACTTACGATTTGAACAAATTTTAAACAAATTCAGGCAGAGAATGTTACCCATTTGAAAACTAGGGTTTTAGAAGAAGTGATTAAGCTTCCATACCTGAACACTTGCAATTAGGAGTGAGAGACGGTGGATTTTTACAGTAGGGAGAGTGAGGGAGACAAAGCTTTTGAGAGCCTTAGACATTCTCTTCACTTATGTTCAAACTGAGTGAACGAACCTGTTTTACCCCTCTGATGTCGCAATTGCGAAGGTTAATGAACCCTGTAGTGTTCGCTATTGCGACAAGAACTTGGGATTTGCGAAAGTCCAGGTTTGCAAATGCGAACCAGAGTTCGCAAATGCGAAAACTGTGCCCCTGCAATTTTACCAACTACTGTTTTTGGCTGCCCAGTCACTCCGACCTGCTCAAATCAACTCCAAAAATTTTGAAACTTGGCAGATTGGTTAGAAAAAATATAATAAGCTATTATAAAAAAAAAGAAAATTTAAAAAATGACTAAAAAAATTTTGAAAAACGATGGGTTGCTTCCCACCAAGCGCCGCATTTAACGTTGTGGCACGACGCAAAACAACTTTACTACTTTTCTCGCCACATGGACGATATGAATTGGGCACCCAACTTGGAATCAAGCTTGTGACCACGAGCGATGGGGGTGAAAAGTAGATGATCAAGCCACGACTTAATTTTTTCATTTTGCACTTCTTGGATTTCATGTGAGTAATGTCATTTTTCCTTCTTGTTCCCTCAAATTGTAAAATGTATGGCTTTTGCTTTTCCTCCTCGCAATCCCTCATTGACTTGTGTAGTTCAATTCCCATATCACCACGTAATTCCAATGTTGAAAAATGCTTGGAATGTGACATCAAACCTCCAAGTTGCAATTCTTCCCGGATTTTGACATCCTCTTTTTCCCCCGGAGTAGAGTCAATCTCAACCAAACTTTCATTTACACCGGTTGACTCTAATTCCATATTTTTCTTGGCATCACTAACATTCATGGAGTCGGTTGGTGGATGTTCAATTCTTGATTCCTCAAAGTAGAGCTCACTTTCTTCCTCGAAATCGGACTCTTCTTGACTTCCTTCCACACTCTCAAGTTGGTGGGCATAATGAGCCAAAGTTTGGATATGTTCATCATTGTGAGCCAAGCCTTGTAAGTCCTCGAGTGCAAAGTTATGCTTCTACTCATTTTCAAGAATGGTCTCTAACATGAGCATCATCTTCTCATTTTGAGCATTTGAGAGTTCTTCTTGGTTTTGATCAAGTGCCAAGGAAGGATTTTCGGCTTCCACATCTAAGGAAAATTCTTGGCTATCATTTACTTCCAAGGCCTTTTGGACCTCTAAAGCTTCAAGCATTTCTCCCATTTGTGAGTGCAACTTTTCAAGTGCCAAATCATTTTAGAGACTATTTTCCAAAAGCTCCTCCAAGACACTGTGTTCCTTGTTTCCTCCTTCAGTTCGGCATTCTAACATGAGCTTGAACTCTCCATTTTGACCATGCTCAAATTCTTCCATTCCCATAGCCCTATCATTTTCATCACAAAAAGTAGAATCATCATAGCTGGGGCTTGGGGAAGGAAAAGATAAATAATCACAATCATCCCAATGACCATTTTGACGACCACACTTATCACAAATACTCCACCCATGGCTTTGAGATTGTGCGCACAATCCTCCCCCGAGAGAATTTAAATAATTCTTCCACAAGTGTTGTCCTCCACAATAAGGACAAGGGTCATCAAATATGAACAACTACCATCCGCCATTTTTCAAAACTAACAAAATAAAAAAGAAACAAACAAGAAAAATAGACCAAGGTAAGAAAAATTAATTGCACAAATATTCACAAGTTTGGACTAATGCACTTACGCTTATTTCTCAAACAACCTAAATTACGCCAAATTGTTCCCCGGCAACGGGGACAATTTTGATGACGTCCAAATACACTACTAAAAATTAAATGGACATGGTCGCATGCAATATAATTACCCAACTATGAGTCGGGGTCGAATCACACAGAGAACAATATATAGGCGATTAGGAATGTAAGAGAATTATCACTTGTTATGCAATGCCAAACACTTAGAATTGGTTTTAAAAAATATTTATACCTTAATGCGGAAATGTAAACTAACCTAGAAAGCAAGTAAAATGATCAATGGCTAAAGTATGTATGCATCGGGAATTACACTCAAGTAACGATCCAATGTATTTCATGATTTTACAAATATGAGCAAGTTTATGTTAATTAGCCACGGGTAATAGTTCTATATTCGCTTCCTCCAAAGACTAACAAGACTTCCTAATTGAATTATCCCAAAAACAATTAAGATATTAAGCACGCTCGGATATGGCTACAAGTAGTTCAATCCTATCCCTAGGTAGAATCTATAAAATGAGGGTTAAAGCCTCAAGTTCTTGTTAATTAATCTTTTCCAACCCCAAATAATCTTTCCCAAAATTAATTCGGAGTTAATGGGCGAGTTCTAGGGTTAGCTAATCCCTTTGGAAACATTAAAGAAAAAGAATAATTAGAGTAACAATAGCTCACTTCATAAAAGGATAAAAATCATTCAATACATAAGCACAACAAGGTATTTAATCCACACTTTAAATATGAATATTCCTATAAACAATATTCAAGTGTTGGATAAAATACAACACACTTAGATATACAATACAAAGCAAGGAAATGAAGAAATAAACATAAATGGGTAAGAAATTCTCAACCAAAAGCTTCAAATCTTCAAGACCAAAGTGTGTGTGCAAACCCTAGCTTCCTACCTTGTTCTCTCTAGTGTTTGAGACTGAAAATAAGCCAAAAGATATTTTTCAAATGAGCTAAGTCGGGTATTAAATGATTTGGGGCCAAAAAATGTGAAATTCTAGAATTGCCCAGAACTGAAGCACGATTTTCGCATTTGCGAACAAAGGTTTGCAATTGCCAACTATGACTACACTGTGTATCTTCGCATTTGCGACCAGTACTTCGCATTGATGACGTCCAAATTCACTACTAAAAATTAAATGGACACGGTCGCATGCAATATAATTTACCCAACTATGAGTCGGGGTCGAATCCCAAAGGGAACAATATATAGGCGATTAGGAATGTAAGAGAATTATCACTTATTATGCAATGCCAGACACTTAGAATTGGTTTTAGAAAATATTTATACCTTAATGCGGAAACGTAAACTAACCTAGAAAGCAAGTAAAATGATCAATGGCTACAAGTATGGATGCATCGGGAATTACACTCAACTAACGATCCAATGTATTTCATTACAAATATGAGCGAGTTTATGTTAATTAGCCACGGGTAATAATTCTATATTAGCTTCTTCCAAAGACTAACAAGACTTCCTAATTGAATTATCCCTAAAACAATTAAGATATTAAGCACACCCGGAAATGGCTACAAGTAGTTCAATCCTCTCCCTAGGTAGAATCTATAAAATGAGGGTTAAAGCCTCAAGTTCTTGTTAATTAATCTTTTCCAACCCCAAATAATCTTTCCCAAAATTAATTCGGAGTTAATGGGCGAGTTCTAGAGTTATCTAATCCCTTTGGAAACATTAAAGAACAAGAATAATTAAAGTAACAATAGCTCACTTCATAAAAGGATAAAAATCATTCAATACATAAGCACAACAAGGTATTTAATTCACACTTTAAATATGAATATTCCTATAAACAATATTCAAGTGTTGGATAAAATACTACACACTTAGATATGCAATACAAAGCAAGGAAATGAAGAAATAAACATAAATAGGTAAGAAATTCTCAACCAAAAGCTTCAAATCTTCAAGACCAAAATGTGTGTGAAACCCTAGCTTCCAACCTTGTTCTCTCTAGTGTTTGAGACTGAAAATAAGCCAAAAGATATTTTATAAATGAGCTAAGCCGGGTAATAAATGGTTTGCGGCCAAAAAATATGAAATTCCAGAATTGCCCAAAACTGAAGCACGATTTTCGCATTTCCGAACAAAGGTTCGCAATTGCGAACTATGACTACACTGCGTATCTTCGCATTTGTGATCAGTATTCTGCATGGATGACATCCAAATTCACTACTGAAAAGTGAATGGACACGGTCGCATGCAATATAATTTACCCAACTATGAGTCGGGGTCGAATCCCAAAGAGAACAATATATAGGCGATTAGGAATGTAAGAGAATTATCACTTGTTATGCAATCCCAAACACTTAGAATTGGTTTTAGAAAATATTTATACCTTAATGCGGAAATGTAAACTAACCTAGAAAGCAAGTAAAATTATCAATGGCACAAGTATGGATGCATCGGGAATTACACTCAAGTAACGATCCAATGTATTTCATTACAAATATGAGCGAGTTTATGTTTATTAGCCACGGGTAATAATTCTATATTAGCTTCTTCCAAAGACTAACAAGACTTCCTAATTGTATTATCCCTAAAACATTAACAGATTAAGCACACCCGGATATGGCTACAAGTAGTTCAATCCTATCCCTAGGTAGAATTTATAAAATGAGGGTTAAAGCCTCAAGTTCTTGTTAATTAATCTTTCCCAACCCCAAATAATCTTTCCCAAAATTAATTCGGAGTTAATGGGAAAGTCCTAGGGTTAGCTAATCCCTTTGGAAACACTAAAGAATAAGAATAATTAAAGTAACAATAGCTCACTTCACAAAAAGATAAAAATTATTCAATACATAAGCACAACAAGGTATTTAATCCACACTTTAAATATGAATATTCCCATAAACAAGATTCAAGTGTTGGATAAAATACTACACACTTAGATATACAATACAAAGCAAGGAAATGAAGAAATAAACATAAATGAGTAAGAAATTCTCAACCAAAAGCTTCAAATCTTCAACACCAAAGTGTGTGTGCAAACCCTAGCTTCCAACCTTGTTCTCTCTAGTGTTTGAGACTAAAAATAAGCCAAAAGATATTTTACAAATGAGCTAAGTCGGATATTAAATGGTTTGGGGAAAAAATGTGAAATTTCAGAATTGCCCAGAACTGAAGTGCGATTTTCACATTTGCGAACAAAGGTTCGCAATTGCGAACTATGACTACACTGTGTATTTTCGCATTCGCGATCAGTACTTCGCATTTGCGAAGGTTGACTGCCTGGTTGACTTTCACATTTGCGAAGTAATATTCGCATTTGCGAACACAGCTTGTATAGTCGTTCTTCGCAATTCCCATACATTACTCGCAATTCCCACAACTGCTTGCTCCACAATTCCCAGGATTTTGTCGCAATTGCGACAACTGAGGGCATTTCCCAGATTTTCCTCTGTTTAGCTTCTTTTTGACCAGTTTCTCTTGGTTTCTTCAACATCACTTCTAAATCACATAGAATCTGTAATATAGAAGTAAATGGCATTAAACACATAATTTTATCACTCAAACATAGCAAAAATATAGGCTTAAAGACAAGATAAGTTGGTAAAATCAAAGTTGATGGATGCCCTCTACTTTATTGAAGTGATTGTTGAGGGAAAGTTTTGACAAAAGAGTTTGTATTTTTCTATTTGTAAAAATAGAATTTAATTCAAAAAAGATAAAATAAAAAAATCGACTATGAAGTATAAACTAACGTTTGGTCCAAAAAATAAAAAATAAAAAAAAAAGAAAGGAAAAAAAGCTAATTTGCTAGAGTTGGGTTTTGAATCCAAGCACGACCAGTGAAAAAAATACTTAAACAGTCAACTCAATCATTACTGTCGTCTGGCTTTTGCTGTTTGAGGTGGCCAAACAAATTATAAAGAGGTACTCCCTCTGTTCTAGTTTATGTGAACCTATTTCCTTTTTGGTTCGTTCTAAAAAGAATGAACCCTTTTTAAATTTGGTAACAATTTAGTTTAAACTTATAACTCTACCCTTAATGAGAAGCTTTTATAACCACACAAATATTCTGGGGCCCATTTGGACTTGTTTAGGACCACAAATTCTAAAAGTCTTCATTTTTTCTTAAACTCCGTGCCCAGTCAAACAGGTTCACATAAATTGGAACGGAGGGAGAGTAATATATATATATATTATATAATTATATATATATATATATATATATATATATATATAATTTATTTTTTTTTTTTTTTTTTTTTTTTTTTTTTTGAGACAAACAATTTCGGTGACCCCCATCCAGGTAAGCCTCTGAATGCAGATATTCAAGCACCAGTGATGAGTAGGGGGTTTCAAGAAATTTAAGGGGGGGAGAACACATTGAACTAGAGGGAAAAAATTCTTAAATTGGCTTAATGTACCAATTTGGTCTTAAAATAGTCTAGTTTTGTGGTAGAATAATATCAAGAGTATTTGATTGTTTTTCTTATTTAAATTAAAAAAATGAGTGTCAAAATCAACTTAGACTGACAACAGACATATATACAACACATACATATAAACGTGTATTTTCTTATCTTCATCCATCCACTATTACTCTTTTGCATTTTATCGGATTTCATTAAAGCTTTCGTTTTTTCCTGATTCTCAATATACAAGGCATGATTTGATTTGATCTAAGAAAACCCACTTCGGACTCTGTGAATTGAGTTCTGATTATCACAATTTTTTATGAATTTAGATGATAGTGTTGAAGTATCGTCTTCTCCTTTGAATCTCATTCGTTTTCTCATATTACGTCACAGTCTTAAAGTGGTATAATAATTGGGAAATTTGCTGAAAAATATGTCTGAATTTTGGAGGAATAAATAAGGTATCTGCATCTGTAGGCAAAAATGGTGGAGAAGTAGGAGGAAGAGGTCAGAATCTATTGACAAAAAAGTCAAATTTTAGAGGAAAAAATAGGAAAATAGAATTGTGGTTGGTAGTTATAGCGGTGACAGGGGTGGTGGCAAGGATGGTAATAGACGGTGGAGAAGGTGGTGAAAGGGTGAGAGAATGGGAAAGGAGAGAGAAATATTTTTCTAGAGACACGCGCATAGAATATATGTGATAAAATTTCAGTGTCATGTCATCGATATGGTATAGTTGAAGATAGATCAAGTGTTCAAAATTGTAACGACACAAAATTCTACCTCAGATCGTGATGGCACCAAATCGTAAGCAAGTTAACTCCGAGAATAAGGTTTAACTTCCTTTAATTAACAGAATTATACCATAAATAAAGTAGGAATAATCTCAACTAGTAAAATAAATGATACAAGTATGAAATGCTCTAAACACGACCAACAATACAGCCTCCAAGAACTAGGTGACACAAGTACACGAGCAACTACTAAATAGGTATAGGTCTAAATACATAAACACAACTGTCTGTGAAAAATAAAATAGATAGGAAATAAATTAGTACAAGGACTCCATGTGCTGTGGATCGAATCAGTATGGCAATTCACCACAAAGTCTCCAATAACACAATCCTACTCAGCTCAAATGGTATCGGAATACCAGTCTCGGAACCTCCACAAAATTATGTGGCAGTATAGTATGACTACACCATAATCGGCACCCATTAAGTACCAAGTCTAACCTTGAAGAAGTAGTGGCGGGGCTAGATGCATCTGAGTACTAATTACAAATACGAAAATAATAACAAGCATGGAGCTGAAACAGTAGATATCCTCATGTTCAACAGATATGGAGATATAAAACAGTCGAAAGACATAAAGCATGCTTTTCCAATTCAACAGATAATCATAACGCTGCTCAAATATGAAAAGTAAAGTTGGCTTCAAATAACGGAATTAGGCTCCCAACTATATATATATATATATATATATATATATATATATATATATATATATATATATATATATATTATGTAACAGTTAGCATTTAAATGAATGTCTCTAAATGAATCAAGAACATGAATGCATGCTCAAAACTGATACAAGATCCATGTACCCCGATACAAAATTCATGAATTATATCAACCCAATAAAAAATCTATGTATCGATCCAGTACAAAATCTATGTACCTACCACGCTTACAGATCCATAAGCAACATGGGTTATCACCTACTCCAGAGACAGATCCAAAACCAAGCACAAGAGGGGTATAGTAGCATCCCTCATAATAGATATCCGATTATCATGTCCAATGTGCCATAATTGTATCTCACCCCCGTGCTTACACTTCGTGCCAAAATCCTTAGTCGGTATTCATTATCAAAAATATATGCATATGCTCAAGAATTATAGATAAAAGGTGCACAAGGACTTAATAAATATCATACGGATATGCGCTCATAAAATCTTCATGTGACGACGAATAATTATACATTTCACATATCTAGAATAAGTTCACATGCCTTCACAATTAATTATGAGCCTAGGCATGATTTCTCACATGAATAAGAGAGCAAACATAGTCACATAAGCCAAATAAATCATAAATTAAACGAGCACATAATCAAACAAACCATGAAATATCCCAATGTCTACCCCCGATTGTGATATAAACTCGGTAAATGTATACACTCTAGCCACCATATATATACACTACACCCAATACTTTAAACACATAGCAAACAAGTCAAATCCTAGGGGTTTTCCTCTTTTCAGACTAGTGTCAATCAAAAAACGCATCAAAACCATGCTCTAGCCCTCCAATCACGTGATTCCAAGCCAAACATCATCCAAGGAAGTCAAAAAAATGCTATACGTAGCGATCCCAATCCATAAAGCTTAATATTTGAAGAATTTCCAAAAAGTCAATCCGGGCATACATGCTCGAAAACCGAAACCAATACCAATTCCAATGACACATAACCTATCGAGTCCAAATGTAAGAATAATTTCCAAATTCGGGTCAAAATGGATGATCAAAATCCCAAAAAACTCTCTTAAAGTGTAGGAAAAAAATTCTAAATTTTCTTCCTTACATTCATAAATCAAATACCAAAATCAAAGATAGAATTATGGATAATAATTAAATTCGAGTAAAGAACATTTATCCAATCCAAGTGGGTGAAAATAGCCTAACAAATCGCCTCAATTCAAGCTCCCAATCTCAAAATATGATAAAATAAGCTCAAAGTCTCGAAAATGATAACATATAAAATCTGCCTAGAAGTACCCTTCGCGATCACGAAAAACCTTCGCGATCGTGAAGAACAAAACAATGTTGCCCAGAAAATGAACTACACAGTTGCGTCTGAGCCCCACGATTACGAAAGCCAATCAAAAAACACATCATGAACACGAGCTCCTTCTCGCGAACATGGAAGCCAACATACGCCCAGCCTGCTCCGACTCCTTGCGAATATGATACCAGCCATGGAAATGCGAAGAACATAGCTCTAGCTCCCAACACACTTTGCGAACGTGTTACCCGAAGCACGAACACGACGCTCAATTCAAGCTGGCCAAAAGTCCCTCTCCGCGATTGTAATGCACTGCAAAATACCAGCACATCAGCTATGCAAAACTCAACCGAAATTGTCCGCAACTATCCCGAATCACACCCGATCCCTTCGGGACGCTGATAATAGGTGAATTGAACTATGATTAAGCCCCAAAAGAACCACTTTCTTGTAGAGTTTTTATTGTAAAAGTGATAGCAAAATGCTCTTATTAGTGCTTTTCATGTTTTTCAGGTTACATACATTAGAAGAAGGCTATAGAGTGGTTTTGTATCATTTATGGAAGAAAAAGAAGCCAATCGCATCAAAGTCGCCGAGTGAACCATTTGAAATACACAAACGAGGCCTGGAGGTGAACTGCCGCGGTCCCAGCGTGGGCGCGGTAGGACCACGGTGAGCTGTCAGAGGAGATTCAGAGAGGCCATTTGGCCGCGGTCCCAGCATGGGCGCGGTAGGACCGCGGCAGGCGACGAAAAATTGAAGGACCGAAGTGCAAATTCCGGAATTCTTAGCCCAAAACCCTATTTAAACAATAGAACTCGCCCAAGGGAGGCATGTAACATTATTAGAGAGTACTTTTGCAAGAAAAACAAGTGTGAGAGATCACCCAAAACATCATTATTTCTATTCTTCTTTATTTTCTTGCAATTTATGATTATGAATCTTTTAGTATTTGATTTACCCATTATCATGAGTAGCTAAAAACCTTAATCTAAGATTTTGGTGGAACCCGTTGGGAATAACTTGGTTGTTTTATTAATATAATTAGATTTGATTGTTAATCTCTAATTGTTCATCTATGTTTTGATTGTGGAATAGTTGAAAGGGCCCTCAATTATCCGTTCCTATTTATTATGTATCTTCTTGAGAGAGAGTGCATATTTAGGTGATTGTATGAACAATATCACTCCCGGAGTATAGACGAGAGTCATAACCGAGGGTTTAGGGGTTGGATTAGAGATAACGAAACCCCGCGTGCAATCTAAGTGAACCGTATTGTGCAAGTAGCTAGCGTAGCTTCAGAAAGTGCGTCTAGTAGATTATTATAATTACTTGAGAAAGAATTATGATATATGGAGAGTTCATGATTGTTAAAGATAGCTAAATCATAGTTATAGGACATATACAACCAAGGAAAGTACCAACGGGGGAAACCATTGCCTTAGACTTTATTTCTACTGTTTACACATCAAGTTTAGTTAATTTTCAGCTGTTAATTACTTTCAATCTTTAGTTGTTAGAAAATCAACCATTGTGAATCAAAAAGTTTGGGAAAACAGATTGTGTGAATTTAGTAAATCTGACAGTAGTGATTGATAGGTTAGTTCCCTGTGGTTCGACTCTGGACGCCGTCTGACAAGTTCAACTACAATATACAGACTTAACCAAAGTCTCGAAACACTATGAATAATATCAAAATAAATAATCGACGATCAAATCAAACTATTAAATTCAAGAACTTCAAACTTGTAAGTGTTCGATTTTAGCCCCAATCCGGAATCCAACCAAATTTAAGTTTCAAATGGAAAAATGAACATATTCCAACTTCTGAAACAACAATCTGACTCTGATAGCATTAAAGTCAACTCCCGGTCAAACTTATGAACTTTCTTAATCTTTAAATTGCCAAGTTTCGACAAATAGAGCTAAAATCTTCTAGGAACATCCAAATTCAAATCCAAACATACGCTCAAGTTCAAATCACCATACAAATCTATTAAAACCATCAAATCTCAATTTCGACGTCGTTTACTCAGAAGTCAAACATTGGTCAACTCTCCCAACTTGTAGCTTTTAAATTGAGAATCATTCTATCAAATCAATTCCAAACCCCGCGAACACCAAAACCAACTATATAAACAAGTCACAATACATCATATGAAGCAACTCAAGGTCTTAAATCGCCAAACAAAATACTAAAGTTCAAAAACACTGGTCAAGTCATTACATTCTCCCGCACTTAAACGTACGGTCGTCCTCGAACATGCCAAGAGTCGTCCAAAGCCGTCAAATGACTGCACAAGCTCATCATACACACACACGTCAGCGATCTCATTCCATCTCAATCCATATAATTAACACAATTCAACGGGGATTCTTCCTTCAACCTTAGCTTACAATCCTCCATATTCCAACAACTGGCTCCCACTTAGATTCGGTTCTTGCATGCACACACTATATCAATCTCAACAAATTGTAGCAAACCACGATTATATTCCCAAGATATAATCACACGATGTAACCTATCACTCAAATGCCCATAGCGATATCTTCTGACCACAATAGATGCTCATTACCAAACCTGGTACCAGTAATATCTCTTATAACAAATGAAACCTTGTTCCAAACCCTTTAAATGATGCAAATGATAAGGGAAACATGCAGAAACTCATAACCACTCGTAAAATCAATCAGTTATGGAAATTTGTTTCTCGGCAAGTACCATTGCCAAAATCTGAGTTGACTAGTCACATTCTACTTCAAAACACATCTTATCCAACTCTAATTGCACTATTTCCAGATCTCATAACCGCGTCTTAACTAGTGCAAGCCGCCCGACCGAAAAGCCATACCAAATGCTGTCTAGAACCGCAATACAATGCAATCTACGTCCAAACAAGCAACAACCCAAATGTAGTAAATAACGAAAAGAGAACCAAATTAGTTGATTGTCTAACAAGCCTGACAGATTCAATCACAAAAGCACATGCTATGAATCCATCCCACAACATAGAAACCAAACACACGGAGCAAGCACCAGAAGTCATATACAGACATAACACTATTGCAGTGAGCAACCCAATCCAATCATCATACCTCTCCATAAGGGAATACTCATTGAGCCATAATCCTCATGCTCACTAACTGCAGGAATATCAACAATCAGCACATAACGTGCATAATCATAACCATGAGAGAGAAATAGCATACACTCTACGGAAATGGTAAGAACAATTGAGGTGCAATAAGTGAATAAATATCTCAAGACCCATCTTGCTAATTTAGTTCCACGAGGCCTAAACAGAACCACAATATGCGGGTAAATATTCAAGTAGCCTCATATAACGACCCAGTCAGTCATTTCGTATAATGTAGCTATGATCCCCTAATAATCACTTCTTCTTTTTTTGTGGTTAGGTGACTTTCCGGGGTGGTTGGATTGATTCCGGAGAAATTTTAGAATGAATTGGGAAATTTAGTCCCAAGGTTAGAAGCTTATGTTCAAAGAGTTTATTTGAGTTTGACTTTTATGTAGACGACCCCGGAATGACATTTTTGATGGTTTTGATAGCTTCGTATGGTGATTCTGGATTTAGGCGTATGCCTGAATATTGATTTAGAGGTCCTTAGGTTGTCTTGGCTTGAATTGGCGAAAGTTGGAAAGTTGAAGGTTTGGAAGGTTGAGAGGTTTGACCGAGTGTTGACTTTGTTGATATCAGGTTCGGATTTTGGTACCGAGAGTTAGAATAGGTCCGTTGTATTATTTATGACTTGTGTGAAATATTTTAGGCCAATCGGAGTTGGTTTGATATGATTCGGCATTAGTTTTAGAAATTGGAAGTTCATTAGTTCATTAGGCTTGAATTGGGGTGTGATTCATGATTTTAATATTGTTTTGATGTGATTTGAGGCTTCATCTAAATTTATATCGTGTTTTAGGACCTGTTGGTATGTTTGGATGGAGTCCCGGAAGCCTCGGGTGTGATTCGAATCAAGTTCGACTTCATTTTGGACTTTGTTGGACTGCTCAAACTGTGCATCTGGTGCTAAGATTAAGAACAAAGAGATCCACAGAAAAATTCCTACTAATAATAACACAAACCAAGAAAATAAAAGCGGTAGGATAGATTAATAGTTGTCTTCCTCAAAATTTTCAAGTATAATATCTAAAAAATAGATGAATCACCAATCTATGCTTATGAAGATAGATCCAGAACACAAAATAGTGAAAAGTTCATTAATTTCAGAGTTTTCTGTTGAAATTACCAATTTTTTTAAGCTCACACAGTCATGCTTAATTCATCATTGAACAAGCTTAAATAGCTCCTTAAACTATGTATGACTAATTAACTAACCATAAAAATAAGAGAATAGAACATGTGAACATATTAAAACCAGTGTGATTTTCTGTTTAGCTCCCTTCCTAAGGAGTGTTTTATCAATACACTTTGTATTGCCTTGAAATTTGTTGTTATGTCAAAACGCTACCAGAATACTAAAAGGAAGATGGCCCCTAAAAAACTGTCAATGATATTCGAACATATTTTGACTTATTTATAAATAGAATCGTTGGCTATAGTTGGTATATTCTCATAAAAAGAAAGAAAATATCTGAAGTTCCTCAAGTCAAAAAATTTTAAAACCATCTTGAGTTGCAATCTTATAGTATCACCACACAAGCAAAATATATCACTTATAATTTTAATCACACAACCTGCTTTATGTTGCTAAAAGAATGATAATCATTTTATTAAAAGGAAATATCATTACAACTGCATGACCATCAAACCTTACAACATTAGCTTGGGAGGTTGACAATAAAAAGGGGACAAAAAACACAGAGACGAAAAGAAAGGAAAACAGTAATAGTACTTGTATAACTCTAGAGGAGTGTCATGAGTAACTTATGAAGCTCTTGAAGCAAAATAAAATAAATATCTAACCTTACATCTCATATCTTGAATATAGCCACTGAAGTCCGTGTTTCAAGGATCCATAAGGGTGAATCTGAAGATGTGCAGCAGTCGTATTCTAAAGCATCTGCAGCCTGTATTAGAAGTTTATACTTGACGACTCCATAAATGTGAAAACTATTCGCAACTCCACAGCATCGCAAAAAAAAGGTGTGAAGGGCTTGTCTTTTATATCATAATATCTTTTGATAGAGTGTTGGATAAGAATAAGTATAAAGTTTATGCAAATACAAAGATATCTTTTTATTCAATATTGTAGCTACCGCTTCAATTTAAACCTATCAATATCTTACAGTTTGCTAAGAAGGACAGGACCTTAAGTCAAAGCAATAGTCTTTTATTTCACTTGTAAAAAAATACCTATTGCTTTTGTGAGCAAAAGACCATATATGAAGATGCAGCAACTAATTGAATATGAAGCAACTAACATTAACTAATTAGAATATCTATAAATCCGTTTCTGTAAGGCAGTTTGCATTTCCACAAGCTAGGGTAATGAACTAGGCACATGAATAATGTACAATCATAAATTTTGCATCAAGTGTCACACAACTCTACTTCTCTTAGATTGTTTGAACTATAATAAGTTTTTCTTATAGGAGGAAAGAAATGCAAGACTCTAACAGTTCATAGGCAGCTTGCTCTACTTGATCTTGCCAGTTTGCTTTGATTGGTCTTGCCAGCTCGCTTTAATTTGTCTTGCCGGTCAAATTTCTGACTGTTTGCTCCAACTCCAAGTACCACAATACACGTATGCTGATCTTGAATTAAGCATACACCACATTATTAAGCGATTGAAACTTTTATTTGCAAAATAAGCCAAGGATGCATGATTGTTTGAAAACTTTTAGCATTAGGTCTATTCTTTTTAAGGTAAATATTTCCCTTGGTTGTCAGGCCTCTCTTCTCCCCAACCATAGAACCGATGCTCTGCCCCTCCTCCACTTCTTTTCATTCTTTATATATTTTTTGTATCTCTAAGCAGGGGAAGGGGATAGCACCGGTCTTGACTTTAATACTATTCTTCTTTGAGTAGATGTCGGCATAACCACTGCTATTTCATCTGCAGCTCTTAATAATATAGAAGTCACACAAACTGGAGGACACAAATTGAAATTACCTTTTTTAGCATACACAGAAATAAGTAGCAAGTAGAGTGCCTTACAAAAAGCCCTATCTGTTATACAATTTCCTAACACAAATGAAATAAATCGGGTAAAAGACAAAGTAATTAAACCCTTATGAGTAACTCGCAGCGATTCAATATCTATTTATTTATTTAGCAAAACAAGAATTGTTTTGAGTAACATTCACCTGTAGTATAAAGTTGGTAATTTATAACAAATATACCATTATCTAATGCTTAGAGACGTGAACCGTGAAGCAAAGAGGAGTAAAACATTATAAATTCTACAGTCTTTTAGCTAAGAAAACGTAGGAAAGAAATGATGACCTTTTGTCACCCCGCTTTATGCTACTATGGAAAGGTATATTTGTACGCAAAAGTAACCGAAACTTCGACTTTTAACTTAAACTGTTTGTTTGCACTTTGAAACTGATATTTACCAATATGACCGACATGAGAATACAATTGAGCAATGAATTCACCATGTACAGTGTACTACTTTCTGATATCATTATAATAATAGAATTAATATGTAATAGTTTATCCAAATAAGAAGCCAAAATCTAATATTATTGCTTTAGGATGACTCAACTCCAGTGAATCAAATTGTTTAACCAACTGTGCAAAATGATATATATTGGAATGATGAGCATATATGATATCAAACGGTTTAAGGATATCTACTAAAAAAATATTGGTGAAACAAAATTGTATCAGACAATTTTTTTTTTGAATTCTTTTGTTAATGATATTTGAACGAAAAATGTCGCTCGATATAGTTGATGTGGAGTTATTGAATTGCTCAAAAGATAAAACAAACAAAATTGAAGCAAACAAAATTGAAGCCCAACTCCTTTGATTTATCAATAAAAGAACCTATAGGAAGTTAGCTTCACTGTCATAACCACAAATTTGAAAAAGACCCATAGTAAAATAATCAATTTATAACCAGGTACTCTCGACAAAATTGCATAATAATTGGAATTCATATATAGAAACCAAAATTATAAAAGTGAAGACTGAATCTAAGATACCCGTGAATGTATCCTCTTTTTGGAGATATCCAGATCTTGAATTCATTAACTTGCTTGGAGAACGTTTTCCTCCTACCCAATTTGGAAACTCTCAAATTGTCAGAAAATGATCTCACTGATTCTTTCCCCAAGTTTAAATGGTGGAGCAGTAGCCACCAACTGAGCTAGAAATACACATCCTTGAACTCCAATGATCTATAACAATAAGTAAATAGCAGAGAGATAACCATTACCTCTGTAAGAGAAGACATCGAAGAAAGCTAGATGAGGCCATGGGGGACTCTGAAGTTAGAACATACTAGATGAAGAATGTAAGCGAAATTTGAGAGGTACGAAAAACGTCGAAACTAAAGAGAAGTAAAATTAAGTAGGGTAGGGTAAGNTGTGGATTGGCTACACGTATTATGCAACCCTAATGGAACACGTGGCACCATATGATGTGACACATCAAGTTTCCATCACCTTCATAAGCATAAAATCTAACATGTAAACTAGTTAGTTGGCATGTCTTAGAGAAACAGAAAATAAAATCCACTGGGCCCCTACAGTAGTCATTAAAGGACATGGCCCCTACAGTCATTACCAAAATTCATCCAAGTCAAAGGCAAATGATTATTCAGGCCGATTTGACATGACCAGTGGACACGTGGGCCATACGTGTTCCTCACGTGGTGGAGTGATGCGAGAGTGCACTATTGAGTCTGTGTGGTGCAGCTGCAGCAGAAACCCACTTGTGAACCCCACTGTTGCCTGATTGTTTGGTTACAGGGTCGGGTCGTTCCTACTTCCTAGGGGTCTACATTTTTTCCGGATTCTGTCAATTAGGGGTGTTCATAAAAATTCGAAAAATAGAACCAAATCGAAAATCAAACCAAATTGAAACAAAAATCGATACTTTCTAGGTTTTGATTTGGTTTTGCTTTTGAATTTTAAGAACCGATCAAATTTGGTTTAGTTTTGGTTTTATTAAAAAAATTAACCTAAAAAAATTGAACCAAACCGACTATAAAAGTAGCTATTTAAATTTATTATTATACCTATATATGTGTATTTTTATATAAAGTTTCTAAAATTTTATGGTACATATTTGTCATTTTATATTTTTAATATAGTTCTTTGTTATTATAATAATCTAATTCCTTGCCTTTACATTCTAGTCTGATTGGTAGTTTTCTTTTGCTAAATACAAGAATTTATTTCATTTTAAAAATAATCAATTTTTAATTGAGTACTTAAATTATTCATCGCTATTTGATTCAATTATCATCAATATATCTTGGTAAATGATAGATTTCTCAAAGAGCAATTAATTTGATAGTGTTACATTGAAAATGTAGTCACTGGAATATACGTTTGGTAATGTATGTCTCATATTTAAGAAAATAACCGATAAATAATCGAACAACTGATAAAAAAGAATCAATAAAACCGACTTAATTGGTTTGGTTTGGTTCCAATATTTGAAAAATCTACTTACTTGGTTTGGTTTCTTTTAAGGAAAAAACTGACCCAAACCGAACCATGAACACCCCTACTGTCAATCAAACTTTAATTTTATGGATTTGGAGATTGTTTACCTCGAAAATATGAGTAACAATTAAATTTGATTTGTTGTTTAAAGATATGTGATTTAGTTCAATACCAATTAATAATCAAGAAATATAGAGTATAGATTAAAGAAATAAGTGAATCAAACTAGTGTTACTCAAGCAGTATCGACCTCGGGCTTAGTCGCCTCGAGATGAAGCAAGAACAATAAAGTAAGAACAGTAAAGAGAAAGGACAATTCTGATGAATAATGAGCAAGAAAGGTAAGATAGTATATTCTTCGCCAATGATTTGATCCTCTTTACAAATGATTGGGGTCCCCTTTATATAATAGGGGAACCCTAAATAAGGTACATTTCCATTTACATTAAGGAATATTATTGGGATAGTTGTCTAACCTCCTAGTACTGAATCGTACAATTCTATTACGGGGTTTGCACCATGACTTTGGGGACGTGGCAAGAATCTTGCTCATTCTATTACAAATCCATAACGGCATTATTTCGGGGTCGAGCATACTTGTTATTTATCGTACTTCGATCCTCGGGCATTGCATCCCATCATCGAGCTCGAGTCTGTTCCATCGAGCTCGAACTCGACCTTGCCTGAACTCGGGCTTAAGATGACTCCTCGAGCCCGGGAAATCGGTCACACCTGATTTTGACCATATACAGATAGTCCCCGCATTTCTTAAAGTAAGACGATAAGAAACAGTTTGATCTTCAATGTCCCAATGCCTTAATCATGATGTCACTCTCGTGATGTCAGCGGCTTGTAACGATCCGGCCAGTCGTTTTTGGAATTTATGCCCCGATCCCCTATTAACTGCTTTCCCCAAGTTTATTTCTGCTATTTTTGTTTGCCAGGATGTTCGGTTTTGAGTTT
Source organism: Nicotiana attenuata (assembly GCF_001879085.1). Classification (NCBI taxonomy): domain Eukaryota; kingdom Viridiplantae; phylum Streptophyta; class Magnoliopsida; order Solanales; family Solanaceae; genus Nicotiana; species Nicotiana attenuata. The sequence continues at coordinate 73,215,623 of NC_031995.1, read as the reverse complement.
CGGAGAGTTTTGGGACACTTAGTCCCTAAATGAGAGCTTAAGTGATGGAAAACTGACCGTAGTCAGAACAGTGTGAAGATGGCCTCGGAACGGAAATCCGATAGTTCTGTTAGCTTCGTTAGGTGATTTTGGGGTTGGGAGCATGTTCGGAATGTGTTTTGGAGGTCCGTAGCTAATTTAGGCTTGAAATGCCGAAGTTTGAATTTTTGAAGTTTTCGGTCCAATAGTGAGATTTTGATCCGAGGGTCGGAATGGAATGCCGGAAGTTGCAGTAGTTCCATCATGTCATTTGGGATGTGTGTGCAAAATTTCAGGTCATTCAGACGTGTTTTGGTTAGGCTTTTGATTGAAAGCGTATTTTGACAAAATTTGAAGTTCTTAGGCTTAAATCCTTGATTAATTCGAGTTTCCGATGTTGTTTTAGGTGGTTTAAGGATTGGTACAAGTTTGAATGAGGTATTAGGTGTTTTTGTGCCTTTGGTTGAGGTCCCGGGAGCCTCGGGATGAATTCGGATGGCTAACGGAGGAAATTTTGGAGTTGAAGTTATGCAGCAGCTGTTCTTCTGGTATTTTTGCATCTGCGGTCTGGGAACCGCAGATGCGGAGCCGTAGAAGCGGCATAGAGGGCTGCAGAAGTGAAATTGGGATTTTCCTCAGCAACCACAGATGCAGTGAAATTTCCGCAGAAGCGGAACCGCTCCTGCGGTTAGGGGTCCGCAGATGCGGAAGATGATATTTTAATGAAAGTCGCAGATGCGACAAATGGTCTGCAGATACGGTCCCTTGACCGCAGATGCGGAAATCACTGGTCAGAAATATTGATTTCGAGGGTTTAGTTTCAAAAGTTAGAAAAATCAATTGGAGCTCGGGAGAGGGCGATTTTGAGAGGGATTTGAAGAGGAGATCATCGGGTAACGATTCTTTAACCCTTTCTACTTATATTCCATCAATCTTTAGTTAATTTCATCATTTGATTTAGGAAATTTGGTGTAAATTGGGGGAAAAGTCCTTAGACCTTTAAGAGAGGATTTGAAGGGTCATTTGGACTCCGATTTCAGTGTTCTTGTTATGTATAGACTCGTGAGAGTACGATGTTTTTGAAAATATAAATTTCACCCGATTCCGAGATGTTGGCCTGAGGGGCGTTTTGGTCATTTTTCATAATTTCGCGTATTAGCTTTGAATTAAATTGTAGAATCAGTTGCTTGAGATGTTATTTACGATATGCAATTGAATTGAATAGATTTGGGCCATTTGGAGTCGGATACTCGTGGCAAACGTGTGGTTTCGAGTTGATTTTGGAGCCGGTTCGAGGTAAGTGGCTTGTCTAACCTTGTGTGGGGGACTTTTTCCCCTTAGAATTGATTTTGTGGTAATTGAAATGCCTCGTGCGTGAGGTGACGAGCGCGCACTTGTGCTAACTGTTGGAAATCCGGTTTTTCCTTAAAAAAAATAGCCTTGAATTGTGTTCCTCTTTTCCTTGCTTACACTGTTTGGATATCTACTTGACTAAACTGCTTTATCTGTCTTAACTGCCTTAATTGTACTACGTGAACCATGCTAGGTTAGTATTACCTGCTTTATTCTGATATAAAATCGATTGAGTTGAATTTTGTTGTTGCTGTGTATTTAATTTGGGACTACGGAACGGTATTCCGGGAGATCCCCCTGCACTTTATTTTGGGACTACGGGACGGTATCCTGGGAGCTTGCCTGTATGTTTACTTTGGGACTACAAAATTGCATTCCGGGAGATCCCCCTGCATTTTATGAGTTGGACTACGGGGCTGCACCCGGGAGATTCCACTGGACATGATATTTATATTTGGGGACTACAGGACGGTATCCTGGGAGACCCCGGTTGTTATCTCGGACTTGAGTTATGTTCTTTTACTGTGTTCTGTTCGCTGTTGTAATATTTGTTGTTGCCCTTTATATCATGTGTTATTTAATTACATTGTCATTTCACACTGTTAACCTGTATTTTACTTATCCTCAGTAGGGCCCTGACCTTCCTCGTCACTACCCCACCGAGGTTAGACTTGGCACTTACTGAGTACCGCTGTGGTGTACTCATGCCCCTTCTGCGCATGTTTTTCATGTGCAGATCCAGGTACTTCTACCCAGGCGTATCATCCTTGAGGCAGGGAGCATTTGAGACTTCGAGGTACATCTGCCACGTCCGCAGACCGAAGAGTCTCCTTATTTACTCTATCTTTAGTGTTAGCCCTTCTATCGTACTATTGATGTAGACATTTCTGGAGATTAGAGTACTTTACTGAATTCCATTTAGCTTGCGTTCCCGTGAGTTTCCGGGTTTTGGGATAGTAATGTAGGATGCTGTGATGTGGAGTTGTATTTGCCGAGCGGCATTTTTATATACTATTTCTCCTTTAAATTGTTCAGTTTTGACTATTATTCCGTAAGTTAGTTATGTTTCTGCATTGTTGGGCTTACCTAGTTGTAGAGACTAGGCGCCATCACGACATGTTCACGGTGGGTGAACTGGGGTCGCGACACGGCTGAAGTGATTGAACAGTCGCTTCCGCATAGTTCCCAAGGTCATTAATTGGAGGCGGCCGATGGTCGGCTGTTTGGCTCCCCAACACGTTTGAGCGGTCTCTCTAAGTAGGCCAACTTTATGATTTTTGCAAACTTTACTTCTCAAATCACTCTTAAAATCCCTTCAACGCCTTCAACTTCTTTGAGTCCACTCTACTCCCAATTTTCTTTCAACACAACATCTACTCCTTCTCTTCTCTTGAACTTATAAACCACAATGGCTAAAACATCTAAAATTGTCCCTCAACAAGAAAAAGTTTCTTCATCATCGTGGTCGGCCAGGGGTAGAGCGGTGGTGCCACCTCGTATCGAGGAGTGTATTCCCCCGCCGCGTGAACTAACTTCCGATTTCAAAATCGATAAACCTGTATCGATACCGGGCCGATGCGAGCCCATGTCATCACAATACATCTATAACCGAAGATGAGCTCAAGCGGGTGAAAGAGGACTGCAAGTTGAAGGAGAAAGATGTAGTGATCTCTTCCCCTAAAGAAGACATCACTACTCATAAGGTAGGGTATTTAAGCGTGTATACCTACCCATTCACGTTGGGTCCTGTAGATCCAGCTCTAGGTCCCATAGACCCAGTGATTCTTGATTTTTGCAACGATACCAAGTGACGCTTGGCCAGATCTACCCTTCATTCTGGCGTATCGTCAACCTAATTAGGTACTTCTCGAGCTTGGTCGAGGGGATGCCTTTCACCCTCGACCACCTGATCAGGTTATACAGCCCTTGCCTTTATCGATATGGTCTGATAAAGGTGCAACACCGATCCTCGAAATCTTTCTTCTCCAGCATTGATGAGGACAAGGTTCGGGGATGGATGAGCCCGTTTGTCTGAGTCAGAACCTCCGACCTGATTCCTGCTTAGAGGATGCCGTTCCTCGAGGAATGGAACATGAAATGTAAGTGTAGGCTTATCCGTAGTGACTTTATATTCTGCTTTCATTACTCTTTCTCGACCTCACCCTTCTCTCGATCTAATCCCTTCCCGATGGTGTAACTGTTCCTTGGTTTCCTGGTGCGGTCCCAGACCTTAAAGGTTGGGTTCGGCAACTGGCCTCTACTTCTTCATACGCGGAACACCACTGGCGTGACCTGGCCAAGGGTCGATGGGAGGCTAAAAACCATGGTGAGTTCTCTTGTTTGCCTACTTATGCTTCTTAGTGAAATATTCACGTCATCCTTATGCAGGTCTCAGAGACGCTGATGCTATGCGGCCGCCCCAACCCGGTGAAGAAGAAATTCCGAAGTTCTGATGACCCAAAAGGTCATCTCGTGTTTTAGAACCCAATTCAGGGTTCCGAGGTCTTCTAAACCTCATTTTCTTTCTCCTCAATTTGCGTGCACAGCCCAGGCACGATTCCGAAAAGCCTTTATGTAAAAATTTGAGAAAAAAATATGAAGTTTTGCCTTTAAAATTGATTTAAGTTGACTTTGGTCAATATTTTGAGTACGGACTCGGACTCGTGATTTGACGGTCCCGAAGGGTCCGTAGAAAAATATGAGACTTGGGCTTATGCCCGAAATTGAATTCTGAAGTCCCTAATCCGAGATTTTTTAAAGAAAATTGTTAAACTGAAAATATGATGGTTTCTAGAAATTTAATAATGCTTGATCTTGTTGGTATCGGGCCCGTATATTTATTCCGGAGACCGGTACAGGTTTAATATGGTATTTAAATCATGTCTGTGAAATAAGGTAAGAAACATAGTTTATATGACGTGATTCGGACCCTCGATTGTGAAAATAGAAACTTTAAGTGTTCTTGAGAATTCCATTGATTTTGATGCTAAATTCGTTGTTTAAGATGTTATTTTTGCGATTTGATCACACGAGAAAGTCTGTATGATATTTTTAGACTTGTGTGCATGCTTGGTTTGGAGCCCCGAGGGCTCGGGTGAGTTTCGGATAGGCCACAGGGTGTTTTGGACTAAGATATTTCTGCTGATTTGCTGTTGCAGGTGCACAGATGTATCCTTCTTCGCGTTCGTGAAGCATCTCCCGCGAACGTGACTAGTAAATTTGTCTGGGGGAAAACTCCTTCTACGCGAAGTGAGGCACAGGTCGTGAACGCGGAGCATTGGGGGCGGAGAGAAAATACTCTACGAGAACACGGAAAGCGGCTCGCGAATGCGAAGGTCGGGGGTATACCTTTGCAAACCTCGTGAACGCGAAGACCCTTCTAGCCAATGCTTTGCGAACGCGACAGACCTCTCGCGAACGCGAACAAGGTCTGTCCAGTGATTTTAAAACAGAACCTAAGTCGGGATTTGCTCAAAATTTCATATTTCTTCCATTAAAACTCGACCTTGGGCGATTTTTGAAGAGGGATTTCAACACTAAATCATAGATTTGTGCTCTTAAACTCATTTTTTTCAATTTCCATCAACACTCATTTTATTTCTAGGCCTAAATCTTGTTCTTTAAGGGTAGAAATTAGGGATTTTGGGAGAATTGGGAATTTTACAAATTTGGGAATTCAGACCTCGATTTTTGGTCGGATTCCGAAACTAATTACATATTTGGACTCATGGGTGAATGAGTAATCGGATTTTGGTTCGAACCTTGAGTTTTGACCAAGCGGGCCCGGGGTCGAATTTTTGATTTTTCGGGGAATTGTTGGGAAATCTATAATTGTGCACTAGAATTGGTTTCTTTGGCTTTAATTTATGTTAATAAGTTAATTATGAATAGATTCGGGCGGATCGGAAGTGGAAACTAAGGGAAAAGCGGCATTTGAGGCTTGGGTTTGGCTGTGGAATCGAGGTAAGTGTTGTGGCTAACCTTTGCTTGAGTGATTAGGTATTGTTGCCTTTTTTGCTGCATGTTTATTTGTTAAGTACGACGTATAGGTGAGGTGACGAGTATCTATACATTGTTGTCGGGTCATAGCATGTGAGTGAATCTTATACTTGTGACCGTAATGTTTCTTTATTCGTACTGTTCTTGCTTAAACTGGTTATCATTCATGTTAAGCAAGTTTGTTATGTTTTTCCTGGCTTTGGATATTGATTGAGTATTGGCTCAAGTTGAGATTCATGTTATGAAGTTAATTGATGAAACAAAGTTGTTTAATTTATGATGCCCTTGCCGGGTTGTTATGGTTTCTATTGTTTGCTTATGTGGTGAGGAAGAGTGATAAAGCACGAAGGGTGATTCCGTGCACATTTTTATTATTTATATAGTGAGGTTGAGTGTTAAAGCACGAAAGGTGATGTCGTGCACGTATCTGTTATTGATTATCTAGTGAGGCTGAGTGTTAAAGCACGAAGGGTGATGCCGTGCACTTATCCATTATTGATTATCTGGTGAGGCTGAGTGGTAAAGCACGAAGGGTGATGCCGTGCACGTTTCTATTATTGATTACCTATGAGGTTGAGAGTAAAAGCACGAAGGGTGATGCCGTGCATTATTTTCTGTTGCTGTGTTTATTTGCTATTATTCAAGGTGTTTTAGCTGTTAAATTCCTTTACTGCTGTGATACCTTATTTTTGTACCCCCCATAGCATGTTGCCCTTTCACGTTAATTTCTGCTTAGATTCTATTAATTATTTTTCTGGTAGTATATTGTTTAACTGCACATGTTTATATTATTGTTGTGTCCTAGCCTCGTCACTACTTCGCCGAGGTTAGGCTCGGCACTTACCAGTACATGGGGTCGGTTGTACTGATACTGCACTCTACACTTTCTGTGCAGATCCTGGTTCAGGACCAAACTGATCAGAGTTTGGGTGGCTGCCTTCAGTCTACGGGAGACCCAAGGTAGATCTGTCAGCGTTTGTAGACCCCGTAGTCCCCTTTCTACTGTTTAGATTCCTGTTTTCATTTATCTGAAAAACAGATATATTTTCTTTGAATCTAGTGTTTGTAGAGCTTCTTAGACGTTCGTGGATTGTGACACCAGATTTTGGGGTAGTCTTATATTAGAGTACTTAATCTGTTATAAATTTTCCCCATTTTGTATCTATTTAGTTTTAGTTACTATTAATTACCGTTCTTGATTAGTGGTTAACGTATTAGAATTGTATCTGTTGGCTTGCCTAATATTCTTAGCATTAGGCGCCATCACGATCCCGACGGTGGGAAATCCGGGTCGTGACAGAAGCCGTCCAAGGAAAAGAAAAGAAAGAGGGGGTCGCATGTAGATTCCCCGAAGCCATAGAAAATCAAGGCTCGGAAGAATAAGACCGATAATGTGGTCCTGTCTCCAGAAACTGCCCAACGCCTTTGGGATTAGGACGAAGAGGGGGAAGATGATGATTGCTTGTTGGTAGTTCGAAAAAGAGGAAGCACTGACGCTTCGAAGACCGTTGAACCGATGGTTGCCGATGTGGTTCATTTTTGAACTGGAGAAATCTTGGAGGGGAGTTCGAGCAAAGTCCCCGAGCCATCGGACAACAAAAAAGCACCCCGTCTTGGAGGTCATTTGGAGGGCGAGACTGAGGGGCCTGGTTCTGGGGCCCTCCGAAGAGAAGGGAAAGTTCTTAGTGGATCACTTGGGATAATTGACGTAGATGAATCTCCTCCTGGTCATGAGTTTTCCGAGGGGCAATTCCGAGATGCCTATAACATGAGAACTCCCGATATGGGAACAAGCCACGAAGGGAATGATATCTTTCGAGAATGCCTTGTAGGGGTAGAAGATGGTCCCGACCCAGATGCATCATTTATTTTCAAAGAGGCCCAACGGCTCTTCAAACAAGTAAGTTTCTGTCCTTAAAATTATGCCTGCGCTTTATCCTTGTTGTTCTGAGTCTAACTTTTCCCTTTTTTGAAGGTTGTGATGCTTCATTGAGAAGCATTTTCCAAGTCTCGAACCAAACTTGCTCGATGTGAGGCCGAGCTCAAGAAGCTTGCGGAAGAGAGGGATGGCCTTAAGCGCCTTTATGTTCAGAAAGAGGAGGAGATCAGGGATCTCCGAGTTGAATTGGCGAAGGTTCATCGAGAACAGACTGAGCTTATCGAAAGGTAATATACCCTTTTAGGACTTGTTATGCATTTATCAAATTAGTTTACTAACACTTTAACGTTCCAGGCCCAGCAGAAGGGCGAGTTGGTGGAACAGCTTCGAGAGGAGCTCAAAATGAAGGATGCCGAGACCCTGGGATGGAGGAAATGTATGGGTCGTCTTGCCTCTGAGAAAGATACTCTTCGGGAGTAGCTTACTTTAATTGAACGGCAACTTCAAAGTGTAAAGGAGGAAAGCCTGGCCCGAAACCGCAAAATCTAGGAGCTCGAAGCTAAATCCGTTGCTGAGCTTGCAAAGGCCAAATCTGATGCAGAGGCATTTGTGTCTTCGAATCGAGCTGACGCTGAAGCCACTAAAATTCGGGCACATGAGATTTCCACTGCGGCCGAAGTTATGTTATCATGTGCTCTCGATCATGCCAGGCTGCAGTCTTGGAGAGAAACCCTCGAGGAGGTGCATGCTCGTGGTTTCAACCTCTCAGCCGATATTGAAGAAGAAAAGACTTTGGAGGAAGAGGCTGCCGTTTTGCTCTCTGATGACGAGGATTCTGCTAGTGGCTCCGAGAGCGGAGGGGATGAAGATGAGGTCCCCGAGGAGGAGGTTCCCGAAGACGCGACTCCTGAGGATGCAACTCTCGAAGATGTGGTTCCCGGGATGTGGCCCCCAAAGTAGATTAGGTTCTTGGCCTCTTTGTTTTTGTTTCTTTTTTGTGTAAGGGCCCCTCCTGGGTATTGTAAATATTTGTTATAAATATAAAGAACCTCTTTGCTTCACCTTCGATTTGAGTTAAATTCCATTTTGTCTTCTTTTGAAAAAATTTAATGTTATAACTCTAATGATCAGTATGAATATTGGCTTGGAATCAGAATATGATAAATCCTTAGGTTTTTTATTGATCAATGGGCGATCTTTATAATAGAACACCTCTTAAGGTTTTGGTTAATCCTTGAGCTAAGCTTAAGCTGATTTGACATGAGCTCGGGATGATGGAACCTTTGAGTCCGATTTGAGTGAGAGTAAGGTCTCGAACTCAGCATGTTTCGGCCCTTAGGCTCTTTAATATTGACCCTTAGGCTCTTTTAGGTTGGCTCTTAGGCTCTTTAAGTTGGGCCAATTCGGCCTCTAAAGTGGCTATAATCTTTCACTCTTTTCGGATAAAAGACTTACTGAAAATTTTTGTATGCCTTAGCATGTGTTTTTTCGTACCCGTTGGGTTTTTCGAAGGTTCGATCGATTGGAACCTCATTGGTAACACGTTTGTATAATGATAACTGAATACCTCTTGAGGTTCTTTTTTTGAAGGCTGATGCTATCGAAGCCTTTAAATTATTCGAGGGCTGATTTTATCGAAGCCCCTTTATTATTAGCTTTTGCCGAGGGTAGCCTGATTTAACCGGTTTTTTCAAAGTGTTTGAAGGCCTTTAATTTTATGATGAAAGTCAGACATCTCTTAGCCGCGTTATTTCTGCCATAGCCTTTTTATATGAACGTAGCCTTTAATATGGCAGTAGCCTTTAATATGGTCGTAGCCTTCGGGTATGTCTCTTGGACTTGTTTCTCGATAACCTTCCGAACTTGTTCGAAAGGTTAGTCCCCGAGTATGTTGTCCTTGGATTTTATATCAAGGGATGTCCCTTTGAGGTCTTATGAATCCGAATTTTTGATGACTCGGATGTGTTGACTATCGATGAAAGTCCCCGAGTATTCGGAAGTGCACTTGTGTTTTGGCTCTTGAGCCGATTACAATAGGATTATAAGTATAAAGCTCTTATAATAGTAGATTTCTTTGAGATGCAAAGTGTTTTGATATAGAAAGAATGCTTCTTTGAATAATTGATACATGCGTACATGTTTTGCCATCGGGGCTCGACTATTCTACATGGACACGGTTCATCTAACCGTTTGGCCCATTATAAAGTTCTCCTATCGAGGCTGTCTTTAGCGTGAAGTTTTTTCCTCGAAAATATAACCTCCGAGGGTGATGCCCCCCAGTATTCGAGGTTAATTGAAAAGAAGCCTTGGATACTGTTGAGTTATCCTTAGGTAGTACATAGTTGTTGCCTCATTAAAAACCTTGCCGGTAAAACCCGTTTGGGACAAAATCTGATCTAAGGGAAAAAGAGTGCAACGCGTGCTTTGAAACCTAAGGCCTTCGTGTAGAAAAGGGTCTTTGATGTCTTCTATCGGTCACCTGCAATGGATTAGTTTCAAACTTAAATGGACAAAAGGATAAAGTCATACCTTAGCAATAATATCATTTGAGTAGTGATACGTTCCAATTGTTTGGCAGTTGTTCACCTTCCATTGTGCTAAGTTTATAAGATCCTTTACGGACAACTCCGAGTACTCGGTACGGTCCTTCCCAATTCGAGCCTAGTTTCCCTTCATTCGGGTCTTGAGTATTGAGGGTGACTTTAGAACTAAGTCCTCGATTCCAAAGTGTCGAAGGTTGGTCCTTCTATTGTAGTATCTCTCGATTCTTTGCTTCTGCACGGCCATCCGGACAAGTGCTGCCTCTCGTTTTTCGTCTAATAGCTTGAGGCTAGTATTCATAGCCTCGTGATTTGATTCCTCCGATCATGTCAAAATATGGAGCTGGGTTCTCCGACCTCGACAGGGATATGGGCCTCGGAACCATATACTAATGAAAACAGAGTATCCCCAGTGCTAGACTTCGATGTTGTTCGATATGCCCAAATGACCTCGGGTAGAACTTCTCTCCATTTTCCCTTCACATCGTCCAACCTTTTCTTTAGGTTTTGAATGATAGTTTTGTTTGTTGACTCGGCCTGTCCATTTCCACTTGGGTGGTATGGTATTGATAAGATCCTCTTTATTTTATGTGCTTCGAGGAACTCTGTTACCTTGCTGCCGACGAATTGCTTTCCATTCTCACATACAATCTCGGCAGGCATCCCGAACCGACATATGATGTGGTCCCAGATGAAGTCAACAACTTCTTTTTCTCTGACCTTCTCGAAGGCCTGTGCTTCCACCCATTTAGAAAAATAATCAGTCATAAACAAAATAAATTTAGCTTTACCCGGGGCCATTGGTAGAGGGCCGACTATGTTCATTCCCCATTTCATGAAAAGCCACGGGGATAGGACCGAGTGGAGTTGCTCTCCGGGATGATGGATGGTTGGTGCAAACCGTTGGCACTTATTGCATTTTTTAACAAACTCCTTAGTATCCTTTTCCATGATATCCCAGTAATACCCTGCTCTGATAACTTTGCAAATCAAAGACTCGGCGCCTGAGTGATACCCACAAGTACCTTTGTGGATCTCTCGTAGAACATGATCGATGTCCCTCGGCCCTAAACATACCGCTAAAGGTCCATCGAACGTTCTACTATACAACGTTCTATCTTCATCTAATGTGAACTTAGCAGCCTGGTTCGTAGTGCCCTTGATTCTTTGTGGTCCTATGGGAGTATTCCATTTTTCAAATAATCGATATGCTTACTCCTCTATTCCCAAGTCAGGCTTGTAGAATTTATCTCGGCATGACCCTCTTCAACCACAGACCTTGATAATTGAACGACAGTGCCCGGGACGATATCATCTTCTTCGATCGAGGATCCCAAATTAGCAAGTGCATCGGCCTCACTATTTTGTTCTCGAGGTACATGATCTAGAGTCCATTCCTTGAAGCGGTGCAAAGTTACCTGTAGCTTGTCCAAGTACTGTTGCATCCTATCCTCTCGGACTTCAAAACTTTTGTTTACTTGGTTTACCACAAACAGCGAATCTCACCTGGCTTCAATGACTTCTGCCCGCAAGCTCTTAGCTAGTTCAAGACCTTGTTCTTCTCGAACTAGTACACCACTTATTGCTATCTCGGATACTGCCAAATACAAGTAAAGCTTTTCATCTACCTTCGGTGTGTGAAGCAAAGGCGGGCTCGATAAATATTGCTTTAATTCTTGTAAGGCTTGCTGGCATTCCTGGGTCCATGCGAAATCCTTTTTCTTTTTTAGCAAAGAAAAGAACCTATGACTCCGATCTGATGACCTCGAAATGAACCGACCCAAGGCAGTTATTCGCCCTATTAGCCTTTGCACGACCTTCACACTATCCACGATCGTGATATCCTCGATGGCCTTGATCTTATAGGGGTTAATTTTGATACCCCGATTCAACACCATGAAGGCGAGGAACTTACCCAAGCCGACTCCGAAGGCAATTTTTCTAGGTTAAGCTTCATGTTGTACTTTCTCAAAATCTTGAATGTCTCCTGCAAATGAGTCAAATGGTCCTCTGCGCGTAGGGACTTAACCAACCTATCATCAATGTAAACTTCCATTGTTTTGCCTATTTATTCTTCGAACATTTTGTTAACTAGGCATTGGTACGTAGATCCTGCATTTTTTAGCCCGAAGGGCATTACGTTGTAACAATAAGTTCCAAAATTAGTAATAAACAAAGTCTTTTCTTGGTCCTCCGGGTTCATCTGAATTTGATTGTACCTGGAGTAGGCGTCGAGAAAGATTAGGATCTCAAGGCCGGCCGTGTCATCGATCATGGGCAGTGGGAAAGAGTCTTTTGGGCATGCTTTATTTAAATCCTTGTAATCTATGCACATCCTAAGTTTGTTTCCTTTTTTAGGAACTACAACTACGTTGGCTAACCATTAGGGATATTTTACCTCCCGAATAGACCCTATTTTAAGAAATTAGGTTACCTCGTCCTTTATGAATGCATGCTTCACCTCAGACTGAGGCCTCCTTTTTTGCTTCACTGGTTTGAACCTGGGTCCAATCCAAGCCTAAGGATTTCCAAAACTTCAAATTTCCGCTTTCAATCAAAAAGCCTATCAAACCTAGTCCGAATTACCTGAAATTTTGCACGCACGATCCAAATGACACAACGGACATACTCCAACTTCCAGAATTCCATTCCGACCCCGATATCAAAATCTCACTATTAAACCGGAAATTTCATAAAATTCGACTTTCGGCATTACAAGCCTAATCAAGCTACAGACCTCCAAAACACACTCCGAACATGCCCCAAAGCCCGAAATCACCCAACAGAGCTAACGGAACCAACGGAATCCCAGTCTGAGGCCGTATTCACACTTCTCCGACTACGGTCCAAATTCTAAGGCTTAATCTCTCATTTAGGGACTAAGTGTCCCAAAACACTCTGAAACTCCAAACGAATCCTCCCGGCAACTCACAATAGATGAAATAAGTACCGGGAAAGCAGTTAATAGGGGATCGGGGCGTTAATTACTAACACAACCAGCCGGGTCGTTACCGATATAAAAATTTTGAGTTACCTTCAACAGTGACAGAGGTATGTATAATTGGCCACACCGTACTCAATTTGCCCTATAGGAGCTAATAGATATAGTTGTCACCCCCAACCTCGGGGAGCGCGACTGGCGCTCAACCGAGTGAACCCGGTCGAGAAAGCCTATTAGACACTTCCTACCAAACTCACTTATGACCAAGAGGAGGCATGGTTTCATTAATTAAATAATAGAAGGGGTATATATATAAACATTACTAATTCATTTCTTTAGTTACTTCGCTATTAAGTTCCCAAAATACATATACTTTTAGATCTAGTGGAACTCGAGTCCAAAACACAATAGATAGTCTGTTGACCTTCCCAATACCCTTGTACAACCCGCACAATGTCTAGGGTGCCTCTATTTAGATACAAAAGAAAGTGCTATGGAAGTGCCGGCAACAAGGCCCCAGCTATACCTCAAAATGTAGAAATTATATAAGCAAAAGGTGCATTACATGGCCCTGGGATGAAATGGGGCTTACCAAGACTGATGGGAATGTGAAGGCAAAGCACCGCTGGCTGCGATCCACACTGTCGGCTATAGAACCATCTACATCCATTAAAAGATGTAGCGCCCCCAGCAGAAGGGACGTTAGTACAGTCGAATAGTACTAGTATATAAAGTTAAAACACTATCTTTATAGAATGTTCAATTAGACATAGAGGAAGACAGTCATGAAGTACAACAAGAGCTTTCAAACAAATACGGAAAACATCAAGTAAGGATTACGAGTCTCCGATTAACATTTCCATTTTTTATTAAGTTTATAACCTCAATGACATGTGCCATAATGCACAATACCACCGTGTTCCTACACGGGGTCCGATCACGGCCCGATCGTCAAGGCCATCTCCCTTGAGACGTCAACCAAATCCACAATTCCAAATCAGTCGTTCCCAGCACAGTGACTACCATGTGTGCGGCATGGCATCCGATCACGGCCCGATCGGCTAGGCCATCTCCCTTGAGACGTCAACCAAATGCACAATTCCATATTTCAATACATCGGCATGATTTGCTTTACTTATTAAGTCATCCTTGGCACTAAGCCGCATTTTATAATTCAAGTTTCCCTTTTTACATAATCAATAACATCATCATCAATAACAATAAGGCCTATCATGTAAGGCATTTTCACACACAAGGGAAAAGCTTGGAAATTCTAAGCACATAGAGGCTTTTCATACAAATTGGTACAACAATCTTTATTCAATTTCTTTGACATGAATTCTTATCCTTTCTCAATACATATTCCACATTTGTAAACATATTCACAAGTTGCATGACGACATGATAAACATTTAGGACAATCATTGAACATAGATCTCTCAACGCATCACTTTAGGGCAACGACTCTAGTATGATCAATTTAGGAACTTACACTAATTACACGAACACTAGGGGTTCGATTCTAAGAAGAAAGAGGTTTAGCCATACATACCTTGATAGAGCTTTCCTTAAATTCTTACAATAATTCTGGAACCCTTAGCAACTTCGATCTATTTTATGAGCATTACAAATTGAACAAAATATTAGAGAGATGATCAAGACTCTAGCTCTTTTGAGCACATCATCAAGCACTAAGTGTAAATTATGTCTTTTAAAATTTATTAGTGAAAGATTTAACCAACCCATACCCCATCTCTTACCATTTTAGCTCATAATCCTTCTACACTCTTCTTTTATTCATGCATGCAAAATAGATACAACCTTAAGCCCATGAACCCTCTTGTTAATTGCTCATTTAAGTAGGAATATTTTGAAATCAAAGGCTAGGGTACAGATACTTACCTCTTAGGTTGAAGGCTTAGGAAACTTTTTCTTGAGTATCGTCAAAGATTGGGCAAGGATTGAAGAGTGACTTAGTGAGGATCACTTTCTCCCTCTAGAACTCTTTCTCTCACTTTAATGGCATCAGAAATAACCTAATATGGCCTAGTGAAATGTTTTTTACTGGATGGGGTCGGGTTTGAAATGATAGAAAATAGGAGCCCTGACTCAATCTGCGGTCGCATATCCAACCGCATAACTGATATGCGACCCATAAAAGGGACCACTAATTAGCTCTCAAGGTCTTGAACCTTCTTCCTAGGTATGCGACCAACATACGGCCTGCATACCTGTTCTACGGTCGCATAATGCACCGCAGAACTATGCTTCACAAAAAGCCCAAAGAGGTTATGCGACGACTACGCAACTCGCAATTCGATTTATTGATCGCATAACTAGCCGCATAGTTGTATTCAAAATTAACCAACCTTCTACCTCAGTCTGCAGCAACTATGCGGTCTGCATAGTTATTAGGCGGCCGCATAATGGGCTGCAGAAATGCTCTCTTCTGAGAAACATTTTTCCTTAACTTTTAATACACACGTCAATCCAAAAAGTCAGAACCGCGGTGGGCTAGAATTTTATAAATTTCTAACACATATTCCTAACTTGGTACTACGAGATTTTGGGTTTTTGAGTAACTGTTTCACGGGGCCTTACAATAGTTTAAGAGAATGATAGGATATCAAGATCCGGCTGATGTTAGAATAACCCAAAATGATGGATGGATTATTTGCGTTAGTTGACACTTTCGAAGGATATTTCAAATGTGCTAATAGATCTCCTTGTGAGACACCTAGATGGTGCACTCTAAAATAGTACAGCTAGATATGAGTACTACAAAGATAGGCACTGGAAGCCTTGAATGTATAAATATTACCTTAGTGTGGCTCCCATCCCTAGTAGATAAAGAATGTTAGGCAACCCGAAAAGCCAGTAGATGGAGCAAGGGGAGCTAAAAGCAAAAGAATGTCATGTTCAAGTTTTCAGAATAAAGTGATAAACATAAATATTAGCGGGAAATAAGAAGCGAGTTAATGATACATTATGAGTAAGATGTGATACATGGATGGCAACGATAGATCGAAAAGATGACAGTATTATAAGGTCTATAGTCAAGTAAAGGAAAAGATGGGAGGTGATAGGCCTTGAGACAAAAAAGAGTATATGCCATAAAGCCATATCATCATATCGAGAAATAAGTTCGTGACAAAATTGAAGGAAAAGTTAAACCCCAGAGTAATAGAAATCAGTATGGGTTGGTGAACAAGATAAGCAAAGATGAATTAGGAACTGAGTGATCTTATAATAGTCGGTATCACGGGAATTTCAGAGATTCCGTTCCGTCGATAATAGAATGGGCAACAGAAGAATACCCTTTAAAGGTCATTCAGAAAGACGCTTCCCTAAAGCAAGGAATATGAGTAAAGTTAAGCTTAAGGGACTATATGTGCTAGTTACACTAAGTGTCACCCTCGCAAGTAAGGAATTTTGTTGTCCTTGGAATAGAAGGATTTCCGCAGGAGACTAAGGATCATCGATGATGTGAAAAGACACCAAAGATGAAGAGGTAAAACATCTACAGGTAGATCCTCGTGGCTCCAACTCTTAGTACTCCCTTAAATGGGGGAATATGGAGTGATGTGGAATTAAGTCAGAATTAAGGGGTTCTAGTAATTATGGAATGGTAAAGGAAGAATGCGATAAAAAAATGAAACAGGGACGAGATTGCACTTATTTAGAGCCTACAAATATGCTATTATTCCAGAACATTATGCAAATACGATGTCAAGGAGAGGAAGTGAGGGTTCCTACCCAAGAATGATTTTGGCAGAATATTGCTACAAGAATGGGCCAACGAGTAACTAGTAGTTGATTCATGAAGAGCCTAGTTGTATCTAGACAAGAAGATATAGACAATTCAACAGATCATGCAAGACGAATGTAGGGAACTCCAACATAGGGAATTCAGCCTCGCAGTTATGACATCGTGATCCTTGAGAAATATTCAAATAGGAGTCGGGTAGTTAAAAGGTGCGGTTTAAGTGTTACAGAAATAAAAGAGAGTGCCATTGGGAAACAGTCAAAATTGAAGTTCAGAAGCAACACTATGAGCATAAGGGCATGGAGGTGAGTAATTAACAATAATTACAAGTACGAAAGAAGATCAAAAATTCTATCGGGTAAACAATGTAATAAGATCATGGTTTGCAAGGGTCAGAGGGTCCTCCATAAGTACTACAATGAAAGACAAGCTGAGGAAGTAAGCAAGAAGGCTTCAACCTAAGCTCAGTGACCCAAAGAGGGAATGGTCTTATAACAACAGTCTCGCAACAACATTGTATGCACTCTATGAGAAAGTGGCACCTACCGTGGTTAATGGACGGGAAGTAAAATCAAAAGTAATACTCGAGATCATATGAAGTTGGATGAAAATTTTGGCATGCGTGGGAACTGAGAAAAGCTAAGTATGCACGCAACAAAGGGGCAGAAAGACCAGGAAAAGTAATAGCTTACGTTAAAGAAAGCTAACAAGGAACGAAAGAATTATTCGATCAATGATCCCGAGTTAGTTCCGTTATGAATGCACTTAAAAGTTTGGATAAGCAATGCAACATATATATTGACAATCATACAGTCGTAGAAGACTCCGGTATAAGTTAAAAGAGAGAATTGAGTCTAGGTCATAGACAAAGGATTGAATTCTTAGAAAATTATATCCTGAATATTGCATAGCGTCCATGAAGGGCTAAAGTAATACCATGAGCCGCAGATCGGAAGATGGCTTAAGCCTACATAAAGGCTGATCAGAAGGGAGAAGAAACTAAAGAGTTACGTTAACGAAGTAAATCAGGAGTCTGATTATTGGACCCAGAAAATCATAAAAATTATGATTGAGAATATTGTAGAATTACTCTTAATATCAAAGGTACAAGAGAGATACAACAAAAACTATATCCTATAACGGCTCTACGATCAAGCCAGTTAGAAGAAGTACCGGCCTCATAAGAAGTCAGTATGAAGCTCCCACCGAATTGTGTATGTCCCAGAGGTGCAAGTATTATAATAGAGCTTCAAGTTGTGAACATGAATTATATCTATGTGGAAGGGAGGTCATGAAAGAGATAGAAGTGCAAGATTTTAAGGTAAGAAAGGTGAAGGCGAACAACGTACGAGATACTCAAATGCAGGAGGTTGTGAATAGTCCATACTGCGGATAAAAAGCTAGAAGCGCGGGGATTCAGTATCTAGGAGTGATACCATCGTCAGTGGTGTACCTTCCAGCTTATGGTTTCTAAGTACCAAAAGGTCTAATTAGAGAGTAAAAGAAGAGTTAGAGACGATGCGATGTCTCGCTTCATGTTCCAGAAAAGCATAAGGAAATTGATCTCAAGCTAAAGTACGATAGAACGACAAGGTTTTAGAAAGACAAGAGTAAGGATAAGAAAAGGGCAAGTGAGAAGGTGATGAAAATGGATAAGTCCTCGGGATTAAGCCCACGAAAACAAGGGAGTTGATGGTTCCTCTAAGTTTTAGAAAGCACAATATATCCTGAATGAACTTAAAGGAATCTAAGACTAGTAGCATTTAGAAGAGATGGAATGCTGCCTTGGTAGTAGAATGAGGGTGTGATGTGATAGATAAAGGATGGCGTTTGGGACTTCAATTGAGTAATGACTTGAAGAGGATTTCATGAATTGTAAGGGACTAAAATACCCATATAAGGTGAGTCACATTGGCATGCTATAAAGTACAGTTATGGGAGTATAGTATCACCCCTAGTTAGATCAATCTAATTACTTCAGATGTCCCTGATGAGACGCGAGCCCTAGTGGCGGTGTTACATAAGAGATCAAGTTATCAATGGTAGATGAAAAATCAACATTAAGGTGAATCAACAATAGATGGATAAAAGTTCAACAGTATGAGATAAGATTAGACCATCAGTCTTAAGGATAAGCAATGAGAGTAACCTAGAGTTGGTTGCAGACCTTAGTAATGATAAATCAAAGTAAGAATTATGGTATAGTATGACCTACGTAGACGCAGTAAAGTCATATGAATGGATAACCAGGTCAATGAAATAAGATATAGCAATTTTCGCAAGTTCTACAAAGTACCGAGCAAAGAACTTCAGTATACCTATAGATGCCCAGAGTGACATCCTATTAAGCTCTGTATATGTTTACAAAGTAAGGCCTAGAGATTGGCTAAAAGTAGTAGGAAAAAGGAGAGAAGAGTCGCATAGGAACACTTACAAGGTCAGTATCGTAGAGGCTGTATGATAGAAGGTAGCAATATTTACAAGATTGGAAGGATTCCGACCATGAGTTGTGGTGTGAGTAAAAGGCCTAGAGGGGGGAACTCCCTGGCCTTTGGGATTTATTCACAGAACAGTTGCCTAGATGGCAAGGAGATTACTAAAGGGGGGAATGATGTTACATCTCACATTTTCGTATGTTAAAGTTTCGTCTTAAGTTAATCGACGTAAGTTCGGGATGAGATTATTGTGAGATTATAAGTATTGTACTATTTCAAACAAGTTATAAGTAAATTCGTGGAGGTGAGAGTGTGAGAGAATCAAAGATAATGAATTTCATCGAAATTTGATATTTTGGGATAAAATATGGCCTGAGCTAAAATACCCGGTATTTATGTAGTACCATACAAGGTACCATATGGCCATGATAGTAAGGTGTATATGGTGTGTTAAAAGTAAGTAGTATTTTAAATTATTTAAGATAATTCTTAATTATGTGAGTTATTGGGTAATTATTGGTTAATGGAGGATTAACAAATTAATTAAAGGATTGAGTGGATAATTACTGCATAAGATTTGACCACCCACTTATGTGGAAGCAATATAAGTGTTTATCGTAAAAATGGTAATAACAATTAAATTTGTTGATGGGACTCTAAAAATACGTGATCTATTTTTATGCTAGTTGTGGATCAGTTGATGCTATGTGTGTGAAGTTTAAGGGCGAGATGCGAGCTAAAATAAAGTGGTAATCGAACCGAGAGATAGCCGTTCGGGGCCTTGAGCTAGTCGATTTGGGGCCTCGAGGTCGGGTCTCGAGCTCGGGCTCGAGCTATCAGGGGGCAGTCGGGGAAGGGCTAACAAATGCAATAATATTAAAGGAGGCTCTTTATGGCCAATGATAAGCAATAAATTAAGAACAAGTATGAAGATAATAAAATAGAGCAACAATATCGAGAGAGTTTGCTAGAGAGAAAAGAGAGAGGGAGAGTTATCATATATTTCATGTAGAGTAATTGGAGCAACATCAGTTCCTTACAAAATAGTAAGAATCCCCTTTACATAGAAGGGGGAAGCTTATACGGTAAGGCATCCATTAGTTGTAAAGGTGTGGAGATGGGACGACCGGATGTGACGCCCCGATCAGGGCTCAAAGTAGCCTGGCTATGTTTTGTCATACTTAGCCGCGTCTTGGGAACTCCCATTCTTACTTTAGCCCCGACCGATATTCTATTCAGACCAGGTGTTGTCGAGCCCCGATGAAGAAGACTCGAGCGCACCTTTGTAGCCTCGGGGCTTCGAGGTGATCTTCCGAAATGCCTTGATGACGGAAAATTTGACCCTCCGATTTTGACGTATACAATAAGAGTCACTAAGTGACTCTTAATTAAATGTGCAAGATGGCATAAGCCAAGCCAAAGTGGCAAATGAAACAAAATGAGTCATAGGACAAGGTAATACCTTGTTTACACATAAGATTTGCTTGGTCTCTTTATTGGTAAGGTATAGGACATTTCAAAAGTCAAGCAAAATAACATCCCCTCTAATGGTTGAATCAATGACATTGCTACTTACAATGACATTGCTACTTGCTTGAAAGGTACTCTGAACCAAATGGGAACCAACTAAACACTAAGAATTTGTTATACTAGGAATCCATATGATTAGTTATAAAATGACAAGTAGTAGTATTATTAAATTACGAGAAATCAAAAGGACACACTAAGAAAAGGTTACTTATATACTTGTTGGAAGATACGATCTCAATTCTATACATCGTTAAAGGAATAGAAATGCTTGCTGGAGAATGGAATTATCCAAAAAATAATTCGTGCGACCCTTTTCAGTGCTATTGCAACGTGAATTACAAATTCTAAGGGAGCACGCTGCAATCTTTCCCAAGAATATTATACGAATTTTTCCCTACTCCAGGTATGTTAAGGCTATTCTTTCTTCCTTTTGGCATGATCCATACGATATAAACGAAACGAGTAAATGCACAACTTCCATAAGTGACTCTATTCATAGTAATACTAGAAGTTCCTATGTTCTTTATTCCCCATGTGTCATACTATTCTATCATCTGCTCACGGGTCTCCGAAAAATACGTAAGTTGAAAAAGTTTACTTCATGATGTTACTCAAAGACATAATGGTCTTATGACATTCCGAAAGATTTTATTGATATACTTTTCATCCATTGCATTCAATTATACATATACATTGCCAATGGCCAAATGGAGTTATAAATGCATATATATGTATACGGGATATGGGAAAAGGTTACGGCGTTATATACACACCGCCACCTGATCAACTGGTATACGTTGATGATTTTGCCCACAGTGGCCAAGATGATATGATGGGATTCCCTCAAAGGCTTGATGATGTTATGAACACATGTACCTATGCACGACATAATATTCATACACATATGCATGACATCATGAGTATTACATGATTTACAGAGTTATCCAGACTTACATGTCGAGTTTTTACCCCATGTTTCTCTCATGTCTATTGTCTATTATTTACTGATTTTCTTTCCTTAGATACTCGGTACATTATTTGTACTGATGTCCCTTTAGCTTGGGAACGCTGCGTTTCATGCCCGCAAGTCCCAATAGACAGGTCGAGAGCCCTCCAAGTAGGCTATTAGCTCAGCGGAAGATGTTGGTGCACTCCATTTGCTTCGGAGTTGCTTGTTTGGTTAGTATGATTTAGACGTGTATCTTTTGGTGTGGCGGGACTCTGTCTCGACCTTTTTGAAAATTACGTATTCTTAGAGGCTTGTAGACAGATGTCATGTACGTAAAAGATTATATGGCCTTGTCGACGCATGTTCAGTGTACGAGTGGTTATTTTAGTCTTATAGGTCCGTATGTCTTATGTATAAGTTGGTATCACATGTTGTATTCTACTTATCTCACTGTAGCCTTTCGGTTTAGTTATCTATGAAAGTATGGCATGAAAAGATAGGTTATGATGGTACTCTATTGCGTAAGGTACTGGGTGCCCGTCGCGGCCCATCAGTTTGGGTCGTGACAAGGTGCCATCACGACATCCTACGGTGGGAAATTGGGTCGTGACAAGTTAGTATCAGAGATCTAGGTTCATAGGTGTTATGAGTCATAAGAAGGTTTATTAGAGTTTTGCGGATTGGTACAGAGACGTCTGTCCTTACCTTCGAGAGGCTACAAAATTATTAGGAAACTTCACTTTCTTGATTCCTTATTGTCGAATTTGTTGACTTCGAAATCGTAATCTTGGACTTTCTATACTCTCACAGATGGCGAGGACACACATTGCTGGATCGGACAATCAGACACCTGCGCCCCCTGCTAGAGCCGCAAGAGGCTGGGGCAGAGGCCTAGGTAGAGGAGGGGCACGTGGTTCATCTAGAGCACTTACTCAAAATGCGACAGAGGAGCCACCAATAGCTCCAGTTGGGGGACAGAAACTCGAGTCGCTTTTTTCCACCCCTAAACTTCAAGAGACCCTCTTACAGTTCTTGAGCATGTTCGGTACTCTAGCTCATGTCACGAACTACATCATCAAGCCTCCGAGTGCATCCTATCATATCATGCACGTGCGTATACATTTTGTGTCATGCATAGGCATAGGTGTACATAACATCATCAAGCCTCTAAGGGCATCCTATCATATCATCTCGGCCATTGTGGGTAAAATCATCAATATATACCAGCTGATTAGGTGGTGGTGCGTATATAATGCCGTAACCTTTTCCCATTTATATACGGCATTATATACGCATTCACTTACTTTTAAGAATTGTCTCAACTTACTTTAAATACCACTAACTTTTAACACACTTTAGATACCCCTACTTAAAGTGGTTATGGGGTGTCTTGTATGGAAGTGTTGGTATTGTACCCTTGAGTTATTATAATAGTGTGAAGGTTTAAATTTGATGTTTTAGTAGCATTTCTTCTATTTCTCTATGCATGTTAGGCTTACCTAGTCGTAGAGACTAGGTGCCATCAAGACACCAGATGGTGGAAAATTTGGGTCGTGACATTGGCTCAGGCGGGATTGATTCTGGTTGCACAAGCTACTTCATAGGTTGGGGAGGAGCTAAGGTTCTCATGGCTCGCACTCCAGAGCAGCGGGTCCATGTTGATTAGGTTTTGGGTGTTATGCCAATGCATCTCGTTATTGTAGTTTAGCCTAAGGTCAGGCCAGAGGCATCAAGGGTAGAAGAGGCTTGAGAGATTCAAGAAGTACGACTCTCTACTTTCAGTGGCGCAGTTACTGAGGATGCACAAGGTTTTATGGACAAGTGCCAACGTATTCTCCGCACTATGGCATTGTGGACGTGAGCGGAGTAGCTTTACTAAATTTGAGCTGTCAAAGGCAACATAAAGGTAGTGGAAGACTTATGAGGAGGGTGGGCTAGCTGATGTATAGTGCCACTCACTTAGACTCAGTTTTCAGATATGTTTTTGAGGGAGTTTGTTCCTCAGACCATCAGGGTTGCGTAGCACATAGAGTTCGAGTAGCTGCATCAGGTTCAGTAAGTTATCCCGTCATACACCTCCGTTGGTTTGTACAATCAAAGAGCGAGATTCATTGAGGGGCCCAATTATGATCTTAGATTTAGTATGGCTCGAGAGTTAGAGATAAATAATTCTTTTCAGCAGGTTTTGGAGATCGCTAGGAGGATGGAGCGCATCCATGGACTAGAGAGGGAGGATATGGAGTCTAAGAAACCTCATGAACTAGGAGGATCTACTGAACCTTATTTTTTAGGGCAGAGCGCGTCATGGTAGAGGTTTTTTGGTCAGCCTGTTCAGTCTGCATTTTAGGTTTTTGCGTGGTGGTTCAGATATCCATGAGTCCTAGAGTACCCGTTCCAGACAACTTCCACAGCTACGTCAGCGGAGAGGTTGCTTTGAGTGTGGGGATACCTGGCACATGGTGCTGGAGTGTCCCTGACTTCGGGCGTGTGTAGCACAATGAGGGTACTCAGGATATGGGTTCCTCTCTAGTTACAACTATACCTACAGAGCCATCTAGAGATGGGGGACATACGGGTAGAGGGTGCGTAGAGGGGGAGGCCCAGCCCGTTGTTATGCTTTTCCTGGTTGGATTGAGGCTGCTGCACTAGATGATGTCATTACTGGTATGGTTTCGGTTGGTTATAGAGATGAATTAGTATTATTTCGATCCGGTCTCATTTATTTGTAAGAGTCATCCTACTTTGCTTCATATATGATTGTGTTTCGTGATTCTTGCACTCTGTTATGTGTTTACGCAAGTTGGGGAATCTATTCTGATAGCCCGTGTCCATCATTCTGGTTTGGTTTCTATTAAGGGTCATGAGGCTTAGGTGGACTTTCTGTTAGTTAATACAGTAGGTTTTTTATGTGATTTCTGGATGATTTGGCCCCGACTTGTTATTTGGGTGCTCTACAGGTGTGGGAAGTCTGTTGTGTGTCGTTGTTTTGTCCTATGGGATTGAGTTAGTAGATGGGTTTTAGTTCTCAGGATTTTATCTTACTTATGATTCCGAGTGGAGGATGGGAACCTTGTTTCTTTATGTATATGTATGTTTGTACCGGGCTATGTGTCGTGGTGGGGTTATGTTGGGGTAAGATCCGCTGTGGTGGTTGCGTGTGTCTTGCTTCTTCCTTGTGGATTGGATCCGTAGTATATACCAATGGGGAGTTGTACCTGTTGGATTTGTTTGATAATTCTCTCATGTGTTTCTCTTTCGATATTCAGTCATATTCGAGTTGTGCTTGTTGGGTTTGGATTTAGATGTATGTGCCTAGGTGGGAGTTTGGTGTGGCTTGTTGGCGGGGTGACTAGTTCTGAGTTTCACATGTTTTTACATCATTATCAGTGATGAGAAGTGTATACGGCAAAATCGGAGGGTCCAATTTCACGTCTTTTAAGCATTTTGGGAGATCGACTCAAAGCCTCGAGGTTGCAAAGATGCGCTCGAGTCTTCTCCCTCTGGGCCCATTGGCACCCGGCCTTGGGAGGATATTGATCGGGGCTAAAGCAGAAATAGGAGTTCCTGAGACGCGGCTAAATCTATCGCGGCTAAGTCTGACAAAGCATAGCTAGGCTATTCTGAGCCCTACTTGAGGCGTCATTTCAGCCGTCCCATCTTCACATCTTTATAGCTAATGTGTGCCTTACCGTATAAACTTCTCCCCTTCTATATAAAGGGGATTCTGATTATTTTTAGAGGACTGATGTTGCTCTAAAGGCTCTACATGAAATATACGATAACTCTCTCTTTTTCTCTCTCAGATACTCTCTTGACGTTGTTGTTCTATCTTATTATTTTCATACTTGTCCATATTTATTGCTTATTTATTGCTTATCATTGGCTATAAAGAGCCTCCTTTAATATTATAGCATATGTTAGCCCTTCCCCGATTTCCCCTGATAGCTCGAGCCTGAGCTCGAGATCCGACCTCGAGGCCCTAGATCGACTAGCTCGAGGCCCCGAACGGCTATCTCTCGGTTCAATTACTGCATTACTTTAGCTCGCGTCTCACCCTCAAACACACACACACAACATCAACTGCTCCACTATTAGCATAAAAATAGATCACGTATTTTTAGAGTCCCATCAACAAATTTAGTTGTTATTACCATTTTCACGATAAACAGTTTGGTGCCCACCGTGGGGCTAAAAATAATAGTGATTATTTTCTTGCTAGTTTTGTCACACAACGCAAGTTATCTTTCACATTTCTTCTTGTCCAAGATCTTTGATTTCAGGTCAAAATGTCTGGCTCAGTGAACAGAGCTGAGAATGACAACCTCGAAAACCACGGAGAAAATGGTGTAGCAGTTCCGATCGCCGGCGCGCTGCCACTGAACCCTGATAACGCACCTGGACCGATTCCAGCGGACGCGGAAGCATACAACAAGAAGCGTACAACAAGACGACCAATAGGAAGCCCAAAAAACCCCAGCTCGGGAAGAACAGAAAGTTAGCCTTCATGTTATCTTTGAAATGTTGCAGGCACAACAGCTAGCTATCGCTCAACTGGAAAGCCATCCAAAGACTCCCAGCACCATAGCACCAGGAACAACTCCCCCGGCCGAACAGGTACCGGAGAGACTGAGCAATAATGGTTTGACGACTTACCCTACTATTGTAAAAATGCTCGAGGATCTTTCCAGAAAGATCGAGTCGGGCGAGAAGATGCTAGCCGCCAATGACAAGAAGGTCGAAACTTACACCTCCAGGTTCGACCAAATCCCGAGCGCGCCCCCGATCCTGAAAGGCGTAGACTCGAGGAAGTTCGTGCAATGGTCGTTCCCGGAGGCAGCAACTCCGAAACCCATTCCAAAGAAGTTTAGAATGTCGGAACTCCCGAAGTACAACGGGACCTCAGACCCCAACGAGCACATTACCGCCTATACGTGCGCAGTAAAAGGCAACGACATAAAAGACGACGAGATCGAGTCCATCTTACTGAAGAAGTTCGGGGAAACACTCTCAAAGGGGGCCATGATGTGGTACCATAATCTAGCTCCCAACTCCATAGACTCATTCGCTATGCTGGCAGACTCTTTCTTAAAGGCGCACGCTGGTGTCATCAAAGTAGCAACGAGGAATTTCGACGTATTCAAGATCAGGCAAAGGGAGAATGAAATGCTGCGAGAGTTCATGTCTCGCTTTCAAACGGAACGAATGGAACTACCCCCGGTCTCTGACGACTGGGTGGTAGAGGCCTTTAATCAGGGCTTGAACGAGCGGAGTTCTGTGGCCTCGCGGCAGCTAATAGAAAATCACATCGAGTATCCTGCCGTAACCTGGTCGGATGTCCACAACCGATACCAGTCAAAGATCAGGGTCGAGGATGATCAATTGGAAGCCCCTTCGGGCTCAATATACCCAAACAGGCTCTTTGCAAAAGAGTCGAAGCCGAACAAAGATAGGTAACAGCCATACATCGAAGACAGGAGAAACGCCCCGAGACGTAACCCGCCTCGCAACGAGCAACCGGTCAACCGAGGGCCGAAACCCTGAGGGTTCATTAACAGAGCCGGATTCGACGGAAACACGGGGCCAACAGGGGCACCATGCCTATTATAATACAACATCAATGTTGACGTTTCAGACATCGTGTTCGCCATCGGCAAAATCAAGGATGCCAGATGGCCCAGGCCTGTATAGTCGGATCCTTGATATGCGAATTTCACAACACGCAAGGTCACAGAACCGATGATTGTCACCAGCCACGAGAAGAAGTGGCCAGATTACTCAACAATGGTCATCTTAGAGAATTCTTGAGTGACCGAGCCAAGAATCAGTTCCGAGGAAGAGAGGCAGCCAAGAAGAATGAAGTAAACGAGCCATGACATGTTATCCACATGATATTAGTAGGGATCGACGCTCCTCAAGAACCCGTGATGAGAAGGACAAAAATTTCCATCACCAGGGAAAAGCGAACCCAGGGATATGTACCCGAAGATGCCCTCACATTCAGCGAGGAGGACTCCGAGACCCTGTCTCAACCTCATAATGACGCACTGGTAATCTCTTTCCTCGTAAATATATTTCAGATAAAACGTGTACTCGTGGATCCAGGTAGCTCGGCCAACATTATCAGGTCAAAGGTAGTAGAGCAGCTCGGACTACTCGACTAAATCGTGCCCGCCGCTCGAGTCCTCAACGGATTTAACATGTCAAGCGAGACAATAAAGGGAGAGATCACTCTCCCGGTCAGCGTGGCCGACACGACTCAAGACATCAAATTCCATGTCATCAAAGGAGACATGAGGTACAATGCCTTGTTCGGGCGACCGTGAATACACTGCATGAGAGCGGTACCGTCCACCCTCCACGAGATGATGAAATTCCCAACAAAAGACGGGATTAAAACCGTTCACTGGGAGCAACACGCGGCAAGGGAAATGTTCGCGGTGCACGATGCGGCACCGACGCCAGTATCTCTACTCTCGAGAGAGACTAAGGACAATCAAACTACATCTTCGGCAGAGCCCGATTGAACACAGTGGAGGACCATACTGAGTCCTCACCGCGAACAACAGAGGCATTCCAGACCTCGGAACATCACCGAACGCATCCCGCAATAAGGTATAACCATCTCCCTTTTCAATTGATATTTCGTCCTAATCCTTTTATACAGGCACTCAATCAAAGCGGTCAAATATGCACGCCCAGCTCGAAGACCCTTAGGTTGTAAAGACATCCGTTGCACTCTTTTCCTTCGACCTAGCTTTTTTGTCCTGAAGAGAGTTTGCCGGCAAGGTTTTTAATGAGGCAACACCTATATGCTACCTGAGGAGAATCCAATAAGTCCTCAAGGCTTCTTTTGCTATCAACCACGAGTGCCGATGGACGACCTTTCTGAAAGTCATCCGCTTAGGAAGGCCAAGAAATGCGAAATAGGATCCCGATGAGAAAATGTTGTACCGGACCAAATGGTCGAATGAACCGTGTCCGCACAACCGCGCCCCGATGGCGGAGGCACATGTACTAGTGTCAAATAATCAAAGAATGCTTTTTGCCAACATGATTCATGCTCCAAGGACAACCTAGTGTTTTTCTCCAAAACGACTTCTCCATCAGAAAACGTCCCGAATACTCGGAGACTGGCGTCGATAATTTGGCACCCGCATGACCTCAGGGTCAAAACTCCAGACTAATAAGCCCTCAACAAGGCAGCACGAAAATCATTAACTATCTCCAAAAGGAAAGCGTCCCGAATACTCGGAGATTGATGCCAAAGAACTTTGCATACGCACGACCTCAGGGTCGGAATCTCCAAAGTCGTAAGCCCTCAATGAGGCAATCCCGAGCTCACGAGTAACGAATCTTGAGCCAAAACGAGCTCGATGACTCAGAACTACGCCAATCGCCATTCAGCAAAAAACCCGATGCCGTAAGACCACGAGCGGGCAGACTCGGTCTTGTAAAACTTTCACAAAGCAACAACACGAACTGTAAGACCTTCAAGCAAGGCATGAATCATACTTGCATCAAGTATCAGCAAAAACTGTAAGACCTCAAATGGCATGAAAACTTTTTTTAAGACCTTATTATAGGCATAAAATCAATCTCGAAGTTCAGGATATATATCGAATTTAGAAGATGCCTAAAAAGGCATACCCTCGATATAGACGCCTATACTACTATACTCGGGATCAAAAAATGGCTCCGGCCAAAAATAAATGACTACGGTCATACGGTTGCACCGGCCAAACTAACGCGACTCGGAGACGCCCGACCGTCGCTACAAAATCATAGGCCATTACTTCGAATCTACTTCGAAAAGAACCGGTTAAACAGGCTACCCTCATCAGGCAAAAGAGCTTCGACCATGTCAGCTCCGAATCATTAGGCTTCGAGCTACTCAGCCTACGAGCCAAACCTTACGAGGTGTTCGAACATTGCCGCTAGCGACTGGAAATCGAGGTTCTTCCCGAACCGACGACAAGTCAAGCAAAATCATTGCAAAAGTCCTTAACGAGAGGAAAATAAAGCCTAGCGAGCCTCAGGGCCTCAGATATACCTAAGGGCAAAGAGAAAGAGACATTGTCGCCAGCCTAACGAGCCTCAGGGCCGCACATATGCCTAAGGGCAAAGCGTAAGAGCCATTGTTGCCAGCCTAATGAGCCTCAGGGGTGCACATATGCCTAAGGGCAAAGCGTAAGAGCCATTGTCGCTAGCTTAACGAGCCTCAAGGACACACACACACGCCTAAGGGCGAAGCGTAAGAGCCATTGTCACCAGCTTACATCAAAGATCGCTTCGATCGAAGGCGTAAGAGCCATTATCGCCCGCCCAATACAAACGTAAAACTTGAGGGTCGACTGAGCTCGAGACGTAGCCTGACTCGGAGACTAAATCCAAGAGAGTTAAAACGTAAAGGCCACCGGCCCATGGAAACATAAAGAGCTTGAGGAATATATGAGGTCGAGTCGAAACCCGACTCGGAGACTCTACCCAAAACAGTTGAGCAAAAGCGTAAGTGCTCAAAATGCCTGCTTACACTAAAGGTCACATCGACCAAGCGCGTAAGAGCCCCCGGGCCCGCTTAATCAGCCCCAGGGCCATACCACAGATGTGATAATTCTCACTGACTCTGAAACCAGTCCGCCTAGCCATAAGCAAAACAAAAGAAGGTACAGAAGAACAAAAAAGCAGCAAAAAGGTTTTTTTTCCAGGTAGATACGTGAAAAAATACATTCTCCATCTACAAACATACTCTAAAAAGGTACTACGTACGGGATGGCGAGGTCTACGCCCCGCCCTCGAGAGCTATGGCTTATCGGCCTCATCTTTACTCTCCTCAGCATCGGACAGGAGTACTCGAGCATCGCGCTCGTCCGCCATCGCTAGCGCCAACTCTTCCGAGAGAACAAAACCCCTGGCACTGATTTCCTCAAGAACCTTTCTCCGAGATTTACAACTCGCATGTTCTTCGATCATCTCTTCACGATCAAGGACCCTCTTCAACTCGGCTTGGGCATCGGTAGCGTCCTTCAAATGAAGCGTCATCTCCTGATCGGCCTTAGTATGGTTCAGTAACGCTTCGGTCCAAGCATCAACGATCTCAGCCCTAACCTTCGAAAGTTTGGATTCAAGCTTCGGGATCAACTCCGCTTGAACTGAAGCGTTGCCACGAGCTAAGACCGAAAGTTTAGCCTATGCATCTTTCTCCTCTGAGGCTTGGACCTGCGCCCGAGCTCTCAGCTCGATACAGTCATTTTTGATTTGATCGGCCTCACCCCTTAAGAGGCTCCAAGTCCTCCATCTTTTTCTGCATTTGAGATAGACGAAGAGTTAACCTTAGAAGATAAAAAGCGAAATACATACTCAACCAGGGCAGGAAGTTACCTGCTCCACCAAATAGCTCTCGTAATTCAAGCTCCGATACACCTACATCGCCAGTATGCCAACTTGGTTTCCTTCTCCTTAAAAAGGAGCCTAAGGGATCTACCCTCATCGAGAGCTTTACGGAGCCTAGCTCCATGACAGAGCAGCTCGGACCTGAGCCTATCAAAGGCCTGCAAAATGAAAAACCCGGTAAGAAAAGGAAGATGCGGATTCAGGAGGCCTCCGACGAAGCTCACCTCAAAATGAAGTCAGAAGACTTCCTCGATGACCGAGAACATATCTGTCAATCTAGCCCCCTCTGCCCCGGAAGAGTCAACCCCGGTCGATACACGACCGTTCGAATGAGCCATCTTTCCGGAACCAGTAACCTCGAGTGCGATAAGCTCGGGCGATGTTTCCGTCTCAACGGCCCGACCTCGCCTTGCCACAAACGCCATCTCACTGCAAGTACGTTTCCGGCTTACTATCGACATCCTTTAGCGCGAAAGCCGACAACCCCTCCTTCTCTCCGAAGGGGCACAGCCTCGCCTTCGGAGGCTCTCCAATACCAGTGCATAAAAAGGGAAGAATATCTCTCCAAATAAATAAGGGACAAGGGAAAAGCAATATACACACGCACCATGATGTTTTGTTTCCCACCTGCCCCGAGATGCGGCTCGCCACCTACGCTCGTCGCAAGTTGAGCAGGTCGCCAGCCTCCGGACCCAACCAGGCAGATCAGGAACTTCGCCCGACGCCCATGAAATTGCTTCAGAAAGGAAGGAAACACGATTACGAGATTAGCTTTCAACATGAACGAATCTGAGTAAGCACAAGATGCTCCACTTATGCATATAATTCCATTTTTCATGGAATGGCATAAGCTCCACAGGGATAACGTCGGCCGTCCGGACCCTGACGAACCGAGTGGCCCACTCCCAATCTCCGCCTTCATCATCATCAAAAACAAAAGGCGTGGACGAACCGCATCGCGAGCTTAGCAGACCTCGATGGTGAAAAGACTGGTACAGCCTGACGAGATGGCTAAGCGTGAATTCAAGCCCCGCCTTCTCTGTGAAAAACTTCATCATCAACATGATTCGCCAAAACGACGGGTGTACCTGCACCAAGGTAACCTGATAATTTACACAAAAGTCGAGCACGACCCTGTTGAGAGGTCCCAGTGTGAAGGGATACGTATATACATTCAGGAACCTATCGGCAACGTCGGCGATACCTTCGTCCGGGAAAAGCACCTGTAGCGCTACCTCCTCCCCCCACCCGCAGTCTCTCTCCACCAACTCAAGGTACTCTTCCCTTATCAAAGATGTAGTATTCAAGATAAACTCCCGCGGATCCTGAGCACTAGGATCGGAGCTCTCCCCTCTTTGACAAGGGGACCCCGAAGCAGCAATCATAGCCATGGCAATACTAGAGGCACTAAAGCAAGAACTTGCATAAACACTATAGTTGTAAGGTAACAAAGGGCTCGATGCCGAAACAGAAGGAAATATCTAAAAAGTGGATCTCCCAAGAGGCGGAAGCGACCCTATATATACGCGGAAATAGCAGCGGTCTGCCTGCCTGAGATATGCCCCAGAAGGTCAATGACTTCGAATGCCAGTCTCGAGGCAGTATTCGACCTCGAGGACCTCCATCAATGTAAAGCTAGGCTTCAAGAAGCCAACAAACACCATCTCCAGTCCCGAGGCAATACTCGACCTTGAGGACCTCTGTCAACATGAAGCTAGGCTCCATAAAACCTCCAACACAATTATGGGGCCCAAGATAGTAGCTGAACTCGAAGGGACCCCCAAGGTGTGGAACAGGAAATTGAGCTCCGCCCAAAGAGGCTCGGCCTCAGGGCACCGCAAAAATTCGGGTAATCCATCATCTAGGACATATCTATAGCGTCTTAGAAGGGTTATTTGCGCCAGGTTCAAGGCAAATCTCCAGGCATCTGAAGCCAACTTCGCTCAGGCACCGCCCTCAAGAACCTCAAGTCTCAAAGTATTATCTCTATGAGACTCGAGGGTCCCGATGGCTCGGGTCTATCGGACCAATTCGAGCTCGATTCGAGAAATAACGGTGGGCTCAAAAAGGAGCCATTTCTATCAGACAAAGCCGAGAAAAGTATTCGCATTCGAGCTAGATGTTGATAATCGTCAGCAGAAGCATACATTTAGGATCCCCGTAAAATTAAAAAGAATATGGCAAACACCAAAGGCAGAAATCAAAAAATATCTTTACATTTACGAAATTCGCTTACAAACGGCCCTCGAGGGGTCATTACATATGATTACAAAAGCTTATGGAGGGTTCCTACTCAGAGATAAGGAAACAAAAGGGAATATGAGCAGCGTAAACCTAGTCTATCCTCGAAGGTTCATCTCCGGTAGCAGTATCCCCGAAGCGCCGCCTCCTCGAGCTTGCGTCCTCAAGGGCGATACCTTCGACCGCAACCTCCTCTAGAATCCCAGCTCAATCCCTCGGAATAACATATCCGAGGGAAAAGACGAAGAAGAGGAAAGAGGGAGGATGCAGAAGAGGCAAAAAAAAGAGACATAGCCCACCAAAGCCAAAGGTTGAAGATTCGGCGGGCCCCAGCCTCGTCAGCCGCTTGTGCCATTTTATCCCATGGAAAAAAACTCAAGGAATAAAGTGCCACACTAGGCCAGGGTAGGAGAGTGAGCAGCGGTGTAGAATCCGAATGCCTATCCACACTAGAAGAAACCGTCCCCCTCATGTATCATCATCTCGAGTCAGTAAAGGCAGTAATAACAGTCGTGATAACAACAGCAACAACGTCGAGATATTATAATCTTGTTCGACATGGAGAAGCTCCCCTTTATAGCTGATAGGAACGCTATCATACAACTTTAGGGCCGTGAACCCCAAACATAGCAGTTAACAATATGAGAAGATGGTGTAAAGACAGCAAAAAGGAACAGATGAATGAAGGAAAGAAGACACTTAGCTGAAGAAAGAGCATCAAGGTTCGCCCATTTGTAGGGTGAAATCACACGGTTTTCGATGTCTTCAAAAGATGGATCGGCAGGCGCAATCAATGCGTACTTGAAAACCAAATCGATGGCGGTACTTCCACTTAGAAGAACGAGAATCGACAGTGCGTTGAATGGTGTCAAAAAGACAAGACCTAGGGATTTCCCGGTTATCACAAAGGCTCACGTCATAGGTTGCATCACCGATATGAGATCGGCGCAGGGAACTTAAGGAGTTGGTCATCAAATTCATTTCTTATCACTTCGACCTAGGAAATGTGAAGACTATCTATATACGGCAAAATCGGAGGGTCCAATTTATTGTATTTTAAGCATTTCGGAAGATCGACTCAAAGCCTCAAGGCTGCAAAGATGCGCTCGAGTCTTCTCCCTCGAGGCCCATCGGTACCCGGCCTTGTGAGGATATTGATCGGGGCTAAAGCAAAAATAGGAGTTCCCGAGACGCGGCTAAATCTGTCGCGGCTAAGTCTGACAAAGCATAGCCAGGCTACTCTGAGCCCGACTCGAGGCGTCATT
Source organism: Nicotiana attenuata (assembly GCF_001879085.1). Taxonomy (NCBI): domain Eukaryota; kingdom Viridiplantae; phylum Streptophyta; class Magnoliopsida; order Solanales; family Solanaceae; genus Nicotiana; species Nicotiana attenuata. The sequence goes on along the minus strand of NC_031995.1, from coordinate 73,181,317 downwards.
TAAGTCGTCCCATCTCCATACCTTTGCAGCTAATGTGTGCCTTACCATATAAACTTCTCCCCTTCTATATAAAGGGGATTCTGATTATTTTGTAGAGGTCTGATGTTGCTCCAAAGGCTCTACATGAAATATACGAAAACTCTCTCCTTTTCTCTCTAAGATACTCTCTCGACGTTGTTGTTCTATCTTATTATTTTCATACTTGTTCCATATTCATTGCTTATCATTGGATATAAGAGCCTCCTTTAATATTATAGCATCTGTTAGCCATTCCCCGATTTCCCCCGAAAGCTCGAGCCCGAGCTCGATATCCGACCTCGAGGCCCCAAATTGACCAGCTCGAGGCCCCGAACGGCTATCTCTTGGTTCCATTACTGCATTACTTTAGCTCGCGTCTCACCCTCAAACACACGCACACAACATCAACTGCTCCACAATTAGCACAAAAATAGATCACGTAATTTTAGAGTCCCATCAACAAATTTAATTGTTATTACCATTTTCACGGTAAACAGGAAGATTTGGATCAAGGTTCTACTTGATATGAGGCTATTTACTGGCACTGGGTTGGACGATGGGTAGCTATTATGGTAAAAGTTGTTGCTATGGGCATATGGCTGATGTGTTATGTCGTGTGGTTATACCTTGTGGGTGCATGAATGAGTTGTCACAATTGATTGAGGTTGATGTAGTGTGTTTATGTGAGAATTGGGTTTTTGGCGGATGTTCAAATTTGGTTCTAAGGCATATCGGTATGAGTGGAAGGAACAATTTAAGTCGAGATGGTGTTGTCGGGGTTATGTGGATTGGGGTGACATGGAACCACCTAATTGGATGTGTATGGTAAGTTTATACAGTGATTTGATAACTTTGGAACGACACATGGCACGTTTGAGGACGAACATTTGTATAAAAAGGGAGAAAGTAATGACTTGACTGATCGCTTTGAGCTTTAGCGTTCTGTTTAGTGGTTCGAGGTCGTAAGTGACTTCATATTGTGTATTATGACTTGCGTGCATGGTCGATTTTGATTTTCTAATGATTCTGGATTCATTTGGAAAAATGATTTTTCATTTTAGAAGCTTAAGTTGGAAATATTGACCGAGGTTTGACCTTTGGAAAACAACAACGAAACGGTGCTTTGATGGCTCCATTAGCTCTTTGATATGATTTTGGACTTGAGCGTATGCCCGAAATTAAATTTGGAGGTCCCTAGGATGATTTGGCCTGTTTAGCCAAAAGTTGGCAATTTGAAGGTTTAGTAATTCCTTAAGTTTGACAATGGCTTGATTTTATGGCTATCGGGTTCGAATTTTGGTTTTGGGACTTGGAATAGGTCTGTTTGCTATTTGGAACTTGTCTGCAAAATTTGGTTTAATTCGGAGTTGGTTTTATAATATTCAGACACTTTGTTGTGATTCTAGAGGTTCTTGAGTTTTCTTTTGAATTTCATGCGTTTTGATGTCTGATTCGTGGTTCTAGACTTTATCTTGGTGTTTTGATCGTGCGAGCGAGTTTGCATGATGTTTTTAGACTTGTGTGGATGCTTGGTTTGGAGCCCGAGGGCTCGAGTGAGCTTCCGACGTGTTTCAGATTGGATGGAACTCATTTTTGGGTTGCTGGTCTGCTGGCGCTCCAGTTATCGCAATTTCGAGCACCAGCCTAGCAATTGCAAAGTGAACAGTAGGCGGCTTGTATTGTAATATGCTGCCTCACTCACAATTGCGAAGCAATGCTTACATTAGGTAGGTTTGCAATTACAATCAAGCAGTCATATTTGCCATAGGAGCAGACTTCGCAAATACGAAGTTAGTGTCGTATTTGCGGCATTTTCTCAAGTCTGTGAAGTGTCGCAATTGCGAGGGTTTATCGCAATCGCAACTTTTGCACCTGAACAAAAGGGTTGGGAAGTCAAGATTTGGTCTCATTTTTCATGTTTTGGAACCCTATACTCAGTAAGAGGAGATTTGGAGACAAGATTTTTACATACAATCATTGGGTAAGTGATTTTGATCAATTTTTATTTATATTACATGATTATAATGCACAGATTATTATGTATCTATTAGCATGATATTATATCTGGCACAGGTTATTATGTCTAGCAAGTGTCTTGACTTGAACCTCGTCACTACTCCACTGAGGTTAGTCTTGACACTTACTAGGTACCCTTGTGGTGTACTTGTCGCGCCCCCTTTTTCTCACAAAATCGGGTTTCGACATTTTGACAACTCCTTTTGAGAGGGTAGGGAAATGGAATTGGTTAGAGTCTCCACCTAACGGATTAAGGTACACTAGGGTACCTAGAGCAGATAACTCATATCATACCAGTTTGCATCACCAGAGATCGAGTAAGGGCTAGAAATTACCTTGAGGTGAAGGTGTTAGCCACCCTCGAGGTCCACAACGGTGGGTACCGGCCGAACTCAATTATGAATTAGTCTAAAAAAGAAGTGAAAGGATTATTTAATAGGGATAGGGGTCCTAGATTTTTTAGCTTGAAGGATCACCCCGTGTAACATAAATAATACTTCGTAACTCCTTCGACTCGGGGTGTTACTCATATTATTCAACGGGCACAGACTATAATCTCCTGCTACCCGATTACTATCTTTAAGTTGTTACCTAAAGCGCTCTAATTGATTCAAGTTCGATTCCTATGCGTGCACTAACTGTCCCTTACCTATGGCCTTGGAGATATTGGGACCTCTATTTGGGATAGTTCTAGACTAAGCCTAGGTTGATCAAAATGTAAAAGACTAGACGACAAACAAAACATGTTAGGACTTGCAAACACAAAGAAAATAGGGGCTCATGTTAACCTCCGCACATAAATAGCAATGCACGCAATTAACTGCTAATCTTTATCGATCTTAAAATCCTATAGGTAGGATATCTATGTGGGAAATAGGTAAGCAGTGTTATATAGAAGCACTTTCATTAGGGCGAGTATTAGGACCTATTATTCGCCTACTGATTTTAATGAACATCGTCTGGGTACTTCAAATAGTAATGCATCATGCTTACAGAATCCAGAATTATTATTAAGTCATACAGACATATTGTCTAAGTGATTGACAGTGGTGATTGTATTCAGAACCAATTAGTAAAATCCTATAGGCATGAAATCTAATGTCGAAATGGTTTCAACCCTATGAGCATGATTTCTAGATGCACACTGATTTTAGCTTCACGGACATGTTTCATAGCCTTGTATTTTCATTTAATCCTATAGTCATGCTTTCTAATTACTGATCCGACTTAAATTCTGTAGGCATGATCTCTAGGTTTGAAACTGATTTTAATCCTATAGGCATGATATCAATTAGTGAAATGATTTAAATCCTATAGGAATGATATCTATTACTGAATTGATTTAAATCCTATAGGCATGATATCTATTACTAAATTGATTTAAATCCTATAGGCATGTCATCTATCAAGCAACACAAGGGCAAAAGTTGTAAACATTACCAGCAAACAATTGAATCAAACATTAGGACCATATAGGCAGGATTGCTAACACATATTGATGCGTCCTATAGGCAGGATTTCTAATGTACACACCATATAAAACTCATATGACTTTAAGCAGAATTGACATCACCAATGAAAGTCCTATAGGCAGGGTTTCTAAAAAAATATCGCAGAACTTAACAGTTTTGACAAATCAACAGAATTAATAGCATAGATGTATCCCTATAGATTGGATTTCTACCCAGTTTAACAAAATGAAATAAGGAATCCCCCCCCCCTCCCCTGCCCGATTTTACTAAATACCCAGAATCTTTTTATTACATATTTATTACAGGCCAGAATAGCAAACGAATTATACAATAGTAATAAGATACACTATAGAAAGCCTTCATTAGGCCCAAATAAACCTGGAAACCAGGCCTTCAAATCAATCAACTTCGAGGCTCAATTCATAGGTACATCATAGCCAAATACGAACGTCTCACCCATAACACATGTAGAACCAGGTTTCCAATGTGTCAAAGTTCCCAAGGGCCTCAGGGACCCAGGGTAATGCTCACACCAGAACCATACACTCAGAAATGTTTTAAAGAGATTATGAACCAGTTCCCAATGAGTCAGAGTTCACGGGAGTCTCACAAGGACCCTGAGCAGTGCTCACACTAGGGTGGTGGAGGATAAAACCTAAGGGACTAAGGGTGGAAGTTTTTTAAAAAAAAAGAGCAGCAACATATAAAGAGAGACAGATTTAAACGGTTTTGATTTCAGAAGAAAACAAAGTTTAAGACATGGTCCTTGTTGATAGAATTACACCCAGAAAGCAAGCAAGGTTCATGCTCAAACACACGGTTCAAATGAGTTGAAGTCTGGTTAACAGTCTAGTTAAGCTAGGCATTCAATGCTAGAATTTAGGACAACCTTGTTTAATCACAGAAGCAATTAGGCAAAACAGTCAGGTTATCACTTGAATTCAGAGGGATACCAGACATGTCAGCAACAGATTGACAAGGCATACGAATTAAGTAACTAATCTCTAAAGTTAGGATAAATTAACTAATTACACGTTGATAGTACCCTAAAAATGCAAAGTTCAGAATAGGTGCAGGATTAGCAAACAGTGTGCATGGACAAGTTAAACATTAAGCTAGTTTTTTAAGAGGATTCATATTATTCAAAACAACTAATCTAAATTAACAGTGTCAACCATAGGATTAAAAGAAAAGCATGTAGACAGGCAGAATCATTCTTAGAGAGGGATCTTAGACATGCACAATTATAACACAGATCAGGAACACATAAAAGTTGTATGACAAAGGATAGTCACTTACCAGTTAAGCGAGTAAAACCAGAATAATACCACGAAGTTGAGAGTCCGGAATGTTTGGCCTTGGCTTTCATCCGGCCAAGACCAGTAGTAAGCGAGAGAACAGAGAGAGTATAGAACCAGAAACTTTAAATTTTAGTGAGAGTCTATAGAGTTCGAGTCTTCTCTAAAGGGGATAGGGGAAGGGATTTAAATAGTATTTAACTAGGCAATCAAATAAGGGAAGAAATCAAAGATACACAATAAGGAAAAAAATTAAACCCAGAATCAATTGTATAGAGTTTAGTAAGTTATCAGGGAATAATGACGTGTAATTAGGCGAGTAACACTTAGAATAAGGAAAATATCATATGGAATCAATTAACAATCAGTTTCAAGGCAAAATAAGGTAAATGAATAAAGAAAACATGGTAGACTGAACAGAAATAAGGAAAATATTAATCCCAAATGAGGAAAGAAAGAGTATCGAAAAAATAGTAAAAGTTCTGAACCCTAGTTTTAGGTAAATCTTCACAAAATGGACAGAAAAATAAGGAAATGGATCACATAATGCATAAAATGAATGTAGACAGAAGATTATTCAAAAAGAAAACTAAAATCGAACCAGATTTGGTTCAATCAAAGATCTGAAACCCTTATTTTAGGTAAACCACAAAAATCGATAAAAAATAAAGGCAAAGAATCATATATTTTAATAGAATGAACATAGACAAGAGGTTATTAAGAAGAAACATAAGACCGAACCAGATGGTAAGTAAAGGAATTAACGAAAATAGCCAGATTCATGCGTAATGGAGTGAATATAGACGAGATATGCTAAAAATCAAAGTTTGAACCAGTTGAAGTTTGAATCAAAAAGAATCTGCAACCCTAACCTTTAGGGCTAAATAAGAATCCACAAGAGATTCGTAAATACAACCATACTCACAAAGAACACGGGATGAAGACAGACAGAATACACAACAGGTTAAGGATTTTGAACAAGATTTGGTACGAATCCCTTAAGATCTGCTTGCCATTTTAGGCTAGCCATTAGGAAATACCAAAATTGGGTAGCCAGTAAGGAGAAGGGGCCAAATAAGGTAAGGAATCATGGATTGATTCCATTTTTGGGTTTAGAATCAGGGAGGTTTGCCTGACGGCGCTAGGGTTTTGAGAGGAAGAAGATGAAAGAGAGGGAGTGTATAGAGATGGCGGGTTGGGGTAAAAAATGATTAGAATTTGGGCAGATGGGTATAATTAAAAGAGGTGAGGTGATATGAATCGTTGAAGTGATTTCAAAGGGAATTAGGTCGGGGTTTTAAACGGGTATGGGTCTGTGTATTAGGTACTTGATGTGGGCTAGTGTATTGGGATGGGGTAATTGGGTAGTATGGGTAATTGGGCTAGGTTCGAAATTGGGGTTTTAGGGGACTATATTTTAAATACCCAATTTAACCAATAAATAACTTGTAAAAAAATAATTAATAAATAACAAAAATATCACTTGTTCATGAAAATGATTTAATATACTTAAAATTATAAAAATATAAAAAGTCATTTCTGTATAAATAATGTAATTATACATGCATATGGGCTATTATTGCAAAATGTGCAATTTAGCCTAAGGATGCGAAATACAATTATAATAAGTATGTATAAAAATATTTGAAGCTTAATATGGATATAAAATGATAAAAAATTAAATAATAAATCATCATAAAATTATTTGTGATGCAATTAATAATTATTTATATAAAAATGCATGAATAAATTGATTAAAAGCCTTTACAAATTAAAGAAAATTATGAAAAAATACTTGGTGATGCTCATGCACTATTTTGCAGGTGTATATGTATATTTGAGAGATATGAGGGAAAAATTGGGCATCAACAGCTGCCCCTCTTTACCCGGGAAGGATAAAAGAGTTGTCGGGTAACGAAATAATGATCGATTTTGACCGAATAGGTTGTTTTGAAAAAAATATAGGCCGCACCCAGGTCTCTGAGCTGCCTACATATCCCTGATTTTACAGGAACCGGGCCATGTGTAGTTCTGGACCCAACGGTGAATGAAACCAATAGAATTGTTATATGAATATTCGTATGTTTCGGAAAGTGTTCTTTTGTGAAGGATAGTGTCAGATGGATTTATGCGGAGTTATGAATGAGGATCTGAAACGTAACAAACGTATCACAAGGCAGATATTTGAATGATCATGGAATAAAGGAGAGTAATTGATGGGAGTCAGTTACGTTTGAAATAGTGGCAGGGTGTGAATGGTATGAACGGAAATCGAAGCGAAGGTTGCTCCTGTTTAAAGAACAGTTCACTTCTGAATTGCCTACAAAACTTAAGACAAGATGCGTGCAAATATATATATGGATTATTGCGAGAATTTAAACATGATGCAAATTCCCTTTGGACCATGAAGGTTGTCTTTGGACAGTGAGGATGACGTCCTTACTCCCGGACCATGAATCATGAGATAAAGGATTCACATGCAATGAAATGGTGTTCTTGGGACATGAGAAAGGTGCCTCCAAACCATGATGCCTTTGAATGATGATGTGCGATATTTGAGAGATCCTCAGGCCATGACATGGTGTCTTCAGGCTATGAGGATGATGCCCTCTGACTATGACGCCTTCGGACAGAGACATGGTGATGCATATGAGTAAAACAAGATAGAGCTTAGTCTTGTACAGGATCGAGATAGAGCTTAGCCATGAAAAAAGGTAAAATAGTGCTAGGTTTTAGATAGGGGAACATTCAGTCATTAGACAAGGAAACGTAGAGCTTAGCCTTATGCAGATGGGAAGGCAATGCTTTGCCTCATGCGAGAAAGGGGAAACGCTGCTTAGTCTCATGCAATAAAAGGAAGATCTTAGCTTTATGCAAATAGGGAGGCATGGCTAAGCCTCATGAAAGATTTGAGACAGGGCTTAGTCTCATGCAAAGAGAAGGCAATGCTTAGCCTTATGAAAATAGGGAGGCATGGCTTAGCCTTATGAAAATAGAGGAGACAATGCTTAGTCTCATGCAATGGGAAGGCAGAGCTTAACCTTACACGATTGAGGAGGTAAGGCTTAGCCTCATGCAAGAATTGAGACAGGGCTTAGTCTCATGCAAATAGAAGGCAATGCTTAGCCTTATTCGAATAGGGAGGCAGGGCTTAGCCTCACTCAAGATTTGAGACAGGGCTTAGTCTCATGCAATGGAAGGAAATGCTTAGCCTTATGCAAATAGGGAGGAAGGCCTCAACCTCATGCATGAGACCGGGCTTAGTCTCATGCAAAGAGAAGGCAATTTTTAGCCTTATGCAAACAGGGAGGCAGGGCTTAGCCTCATGCAAGATTTAAGACAGGGCTTAGTCTCATACTATGGAAGGAAATGCTTAGCCTTATGCAAATAGGGAGGTATGGCTTAGCCTCATGAAAGATTTGAGACCGGGCTTAGTCTCATGCAAAGAGAAGGAAATGTTTAGCCTTATGCAAATAGCGAGGCAGGGCTTAGCCTCACGCAAGATTTGAGACAGGGCTTTGTCTCATGCAATGGAAGGCAATGCTTATCCTTATGCAAATAGGGAGGAAGGTCTCAACCTCATGCAAGATTTTAGATTGGGCTTAGTCTCATGCAAAGAGAAGGAAATGCTTAGCCTTATGCAAACTGGGAGGCAGGGCTTAGCCTCATGCAAGATTTGAGACAGGGCTTAGTCTCATGCAATGGAAGGCAATGCTTAGCCTTATGCAAATAAGGAGGCATGGCTTAGCCTCATGAAAGATTTAGACCGGGCTTAGTCTCATGCAAAGAGAAGGAAATGCTTAGCCTTATGCAAATAGGGAGGCAAGGCTTAGCCTTATGCAAATAGGGAGGCAGGGCTTAGCCTCATGCAACATTTTAGACAGGGCTTAGTCTCATGCAAATAGAAGGCAAATAGCAAATAGGAGCAGAATATTTCTTTGCTGGAGATATATTAGCGCTTGGCGGTCTGGTTGTTATTAAGGGAATGACTTTAAGGCACATGTAATTCCTTGTTCATGCATCCAAAGAAAAATCGTGAGTTTTTCTTAGGAGGTTGGTTCATGTCTTTGTCTGCTTGTTTTGCTTTGCTTTGCTCTGGAGATCCTTTTCGAGTTACCCTAGGTAACACCTGGCTGCCATAGAAATAAAGTTTTCAAAAAATATGCACTTATTTGATGAAATAGAGTTATTTTACAAAATATAATGGTATATAATATCATGTAAATTAGATGAACTAATGACTGCGACACTTTTAGATATATTGCGGCTTCTTTGCGTTAGAATTTTGAGGGTCCTCCTCAAAATTTTGCCCCAGTTTAGTAAGTGATCCTTCGGTCGTTCTGCATGTAAAGAAGTTTGTTGGACCTGCTCAGGAATTTTGAGAATCCTTCTCAAAATTCTACCCCAGTTACTTAACCGATTCTCTGACTGTCTTACATATGATGACGTTGGCTAGACTTGCTCCATAATTTTGAGGGTCCTCCTCAAAATTCTGCTCCACTTTCTATTTATGAGAAAATGAAGATTATATCAAGATGTGACCGAACCCACATGGCTACCTACATATCCCCTCTTAAGCGGGATCAGGTCAAGCGTAGTTCAGTTACATTAGATGAAGAAATGTAAACAATCTAAACATAGTATCTCTTTACTGCGTCCGAATTGATAGGCTTTGGCCAGACTTCTCCATCCATCTTTGCAAGTATGAGTGCTCCTCCTGTTATTACCATGTGAACCATGTGCGGACCTTGCCAGTTATGCTAAAATTTTCCTTTGGCTTCATCTTGATGAGGAAAGATCCGCTCCAACACCAGCTGCCCCGGTGTGAAATACCTTGGTTTGACCCTTTTGTTGAAAGCTCTGGACATTATATTCTGATAAATCTGACCATGACACACTGCATTCATCCTTTTTCCATCTATGAGGGCTAATTGCTCATAGCGGCTCCTTATCCATTCCGCATCACTGAGTTCGGCTTCTTGTATGATCCTCAAAGAAGGAATTTCTACCTCGGCAAGAATGACAACTTTGGTACCGTAAACCATCAAATAGGGAGTTTCCCCAGTTGATGTGCGGACTGCGTGCGGTATCCCAATAAGACGAATGGTAACTTTTCGTGCCATTGCTTGTGATTTCTACCATTTTCCTTAGTATTTTCTTGATATTCTTGTTGGTAGCTTCCACGACACCGTTCATTTGAGGCCTTTATGCTGTGGAGTTTTTGTGCTTGATTTTGAAAGTTCCACATATGGATTTCATCAGATCATTGTTGAGATTGGCGTCATTATAAGTAATGATGGACTCGGGAACCCCAAATCAACAAACAATACGATCCCTAACAAAATCTGCGGCGACTTTCTTTGTTACAGCTTTGTAAGAGGTCCTCTACCCATTTTGTGAAGTAATCGATGGCCACTAAAATGAACCCGTGCCCATTTGAAGCAGTGGGTTCGATCAGACCAATGACATCCATTCCCCAGGCAGCAAAAAGCCAAGGTGCACTTGTTGCATTGAGTTCATTTGGCGGCACTCATATCATATCTGCATGTATCTGGCATTGATGGCATTTCTGGACGTACCGGATGCAATCTGTTTCCATAGTCATCCAAAAGTATACGGCTCTGAGTATTTTCTTTGCTAGAACAAAACCGTTCATATGTGGACCGCAGGTTCCGGCATGTATTTCCTCGAGCAATTTTGAAGCTTCTTTGGCATCAACACACCTTAATAGTCACAGATCAGGTGTTCTCATACAAAAAATTCCTCCGCTTCGGAAGAAACGATTGGACAGCCTACGCAGTGTGCATTTCTGAGTATGGTTCACCTGCTCTGGGTATTCTCCTTTCGCCAAATATTCCTTGATGTCGAGGAACCATGGATTTCTGTCTCTTTCTTTTTCAACATGAGTATAATAAGCTGGCTGACTATGGATCCTTACCAAAATGGGATCGATGAAATTCATATCCGGATGCTATATCATGGAAGACAAAGTAGCCAGTGCGTCTCCGAACTCGTTCCAGATTCTTGGAACATGTTTGAATTATATCTTCATGAACCTCTTTATCAATTCTTGCACGTGATACAAGTATGGTAGTATTTTGGTGTTTTTTGTAGCCAATTCTTCTTGAACCTGATGTACCAGAAGATCTGAATTACCAATTACCCGCAACTCTTGTATATTCATGTCGATGGCCAAATTGAGTCCCATGATGCAAGCCTCATATTCTGCCATATTTTTGGTGCATGGAAACCTAAGGTTTGCGGATACCAGATAATGCTGCCCTGTCTCTGACACCAAAACTGCTCCAATACCCACTCCTTTGAAGTTTGCAACTCCGTCGAAAAACATTCTCTAGTCGTCGTAGGCTTCAACGATGTCCTCTCCTACAAAATGACACTTTGTCAGGAAAATAAGGTTTTAGTGGTTCGTATTCTCCTCCTACATGATTTTCGGAAAGAAGATCTGCCCAAGCTTGTCCTTTGACTGCCTTCTAAGTTACATAGATGATATCAAACTCACTCAGCAATATTTGCCACTTGGCCAACTTCCCGGTAGGCATAGATTTCTGAAAGATGTACTTCAGAGGATCCATCCTTAATATGAGGTATGTTGTATAGGCACAGAAGTAATGCGTCAATTTCCGAGCTGTCCATGTCAAAGCAAAGCAAGTGCGTTCTATCAGAGAGTATTGTGCTTCATAAGGTGTGAACTTCTTGCTCAAGTAATATATGGCTTGCTCCTTTCTTCCCGTGTTGTCATGTTGTCCCAAAACACAAATAAAAGCCCCATCTAATACAGAGAGGTAGAGTAGTAGTGGTCTACCAGGCTCTAGCGGGACTAGGACTGGCGGTGTGGACAGGTATTCCTTGATTTTGTCAAAAGCCTTCTAACAATCCTCGGTCCAACTGGTCGCATCATCCTTCTTCAGCATTTTGAAAATTGGTTCACATATTACTCGAGGCTGAGCCTGTGCGTAGTTATTTCTGGTGGAATCCCTGTCATGTCTAAATGGGACCAAGCAAAGCAATCCATATTATCAATAGGAAATTAAATGAGTTTTTTCCTGAGTTCGGGGGTTAATCCCATTCCCAGGTATACATTTCTCTCGGGCAAGTATTCGATCAATATGACCTGCTCCAGTTCCTCGACCATTGACTTGGTTGCATCGAACTCTTCGGAAACGATCAAAGTTTGAGGAGTGAGGAAATCCTCTTCTTCTTCTTCGATTACCTGTTGCTTCGATTCCGTCGAGGTTGGAGGCGATGATTGCTATTTGGCCTCCTGCTTACCTTTGGTGTTCGACTTTTCTGAGGTTGAAGGCTCCGGTATCGGCGTCACTTTGCAAATATTTCCCTTGCAGCGTGTTGCTCTCATTAAACCATTTTCACTCCATCCTCTGTCGGGAACTTCATCATCTGATGAAGAGTTGAAGATATTGCCCTCAATTTGTCTATCCATGGTCTCCCGAGGAGTGCATTATACCTCATGTCGTCTTCAATGACATGGAATTTTGTATCCTGTATGGTCCCGGCTACATTTACTGGTAGGATTATCCCCCCTTTGTTGTTTCGCTTGCCTTGTTGAAGCCATACAGGACCAGGGATGCAGGTATAATCTGATCCTGTAGGCTGAGCAGTTCTATGACCCTCGATCTGATTATGTTTGTTGAGCTACCTGGATCCAGTAGAACACGTTTAACTTGAATTTTATTTAAAAGAATCTAAATTACCAGGGCGTCATTGTGCGGCTGAGATATGCCTTTTGCTTCCTCGTCATAGAATGATAGGACATCCTCGGGTACGTAGCTCCAAGTCCATTTTTCTCTGGTGATCGACACCTTTGTGCGTTTGAATACAGGTCCTTGTGGGACATCGACACCACCAACAATCATGTGGATTACATGTTGTGGTTCTTCCTGTTCGTTTTTCTTGTATCTCTCTCCCTGAAGTGATTTTTAGCTCGATCACTTAGAAATTCTCGAAGATGACCCTCGTTGAACAACCGAGTTACTTCCTCCATTAGCTGCCTGCAGTCTTCGGTTCTATGGCCATATGTGTCATGATACTTACACATCAAGTTTGGATTCCTTTGAGAAGGATCGGTTTGTATAGGTCTGGGCCACCTGGTATCTTTGATTCTTCCAATAGCTGACACAATCCCCGATGCATCTATGCTGAAGTTATATTCTGACAATTAAGGTGCCTCTGTGGGGTCGGTATGCTTATCGAACCCGCTCTTACTCATGAGTCCCCTAGAACTTTAACCTCGATCATTTCCCCGATCATTTTGAGGAGCGTTACAACCCCAGCCGTTGTTTCCCCGATCGACATACGACTGATATCGTTCCTTGTTTGACCTTGATTCCCTGTTTGTGTCCCTCGGGGCTTAGCTTCCAACCTGTTAGGATGAACTGAACCTGAGTGGGCTCCCAACTGGTTATCCTCGACCCTAATCTTCGATTGGTAACGGTTATGTACGTCCGACCATGTCACAGCTGGATACTCGATAAGATTCTACTTTAATTGTCGAGATGCAATCGAATTCCTTTCATTCAGACCCTCCATAAAATCTTGTACCGCCCAGTCATCTGAGACCGGTGGTAATTCCATGTGCTACGTCTGAAACCTAGACACGAACTCCCTCAACATCTCGTCGTTCCTCTGTTTTATCTTGAAGACGTCCGATTTCCTCGTCTCTACCTTTATGGCTCCGGCGTGTGCTTTCACCAAGGCGTCTGCTAACATAGCAAACAAATCAATAGAGTTAGGAGGTAAGTTGTGATACCAAATCATAGCTCCTTTCGACAATGTTTCTCCAAACGTTTTCAATATGACTGATTCGATATCATCATCATTCAAGTCATTTCCTTTGATCCCGCAAGTGTATTAAGTAATATGCTCGTTAGGGTCGGTTGTCCCGTTATATTTGGGTATATCGGGCATGCGAAACTTTTTAGGGATGGGCATCGGAGCCGCGCTCTGAGGGAATGGTTTCTTTATGAACTTTTTGGCATCTAAACCTTTCAAGACCAGAGGTGCCCCCGGTATTTGATCAACACGGGAGTTATAAGTCTCCACCTTTTTGTCATTGTCCTCAATCTTCTTTTTCCCATACTCGATCCTCTTGGTGAGCTCTTCGAGCATCCTCATAATGCTGGGGTCAGTCCCTGAGTCATTTCCGTTCGACCTCTCTGGCACTGGTTCAACACGTTGATTGTTTTCTGTTTCATCTATACTCGGAGTTTTATTTTGGCTTTGAAGTTGAGCGATGGCGATCTGATGAGCTTGCAACATCTCGAATATAACTTGGAAGTTGACGTCCCCATCTCCTATACCTTGTGTTCCTTGGCCCCCAGATCTGGCTTCCCTGCGTACACTTCCTCCGGGTCTGCGCCTAAATCTGCATTTAAAGCAATGTGAGAACTAAAGTCAACTGGTTCCACATTTGGCACTTTCCGAGGGTTTATCGATGGTACACCGACCCCTACATTGTTGTTTTCCCCATGAAATCCATGAACTTCGCTGTCATGAACAGGTGTATTTTGGGAGTTTGACATGCTCAATACTGAGAATCAAAAAATCTTGACAAGAAAAGGTGTAAAATTAACGTGTTCAATGAGAATTAGTAATGAAATAATCACTATTATCTTTAGCCCCACGGTGGGCACCAAACTGTTTACCTCAAAAATACGAGTAACAATTAAAGTTGATTTGTGGTTTACAGATATGTGATTTAGTTCAATACCAATTAATAACCAAGAACTATAGAGTACATATGAAAGAAATAAGTGAATCAAAGTAGTGTTACTCAACCAGTATCGACCTCGAGCTTAGTGGCCTCGAGATGAACCAAGAACAATAAAGTAAGAATAGTAAAGAGAAAGAAAAATTCTGATGAATAATGACCAGAAAGGTAAGATAGTATATTCTTTGCCAATGATTGGATCCTCTTTACAAATGATTAGGGTCCCCTTTATATAATAGGGGAACTCTAAATAAGGTACATTTTCATTTATAGTAAGGAATATTATAGAGACAGCTGTCTAACCGCCTAGTACGGTGTCGTATAATTCTATTCTGGGATTAGCGCCGTGACTTTGGGGACGTGGCAGGAATCTTGCTCATTCTGTTACAAATCCATAACGGCATTATTTCGGGATTGAGGATACTTGGCTTCGGTATTCATCGTACTTCGATCATCGAGCATTGCATCCTATCTTCGAGCTCGAGTCTGGTCCATTGAGCTCGAACTCGACCTTGCCTGAACTCGGGCTTAAGACGACCCCTCGAGCCCGAGAAATCGGTCACACCTGATTTTGACCGTATACAGAGATGTCACGTAATTGTAATTGTATTACTCTATCACATGTGGGACGTTTGCTTTGCATATGCACAAATTAAGTAATATTATAGTAGTCCGTCCGTTTATTTATGTGGCATTATTTAATAAAATATAAAATTTTAAAAAATATATAGTTTAAAATAAATTATAAAGTTTTGTATGACTATAAATTACTTCATTAAGAGTAATATTAGAATTTTAATATGAATTATATCATTATTATTTTGGACAAACTAAGAGAAAAATGCTCCACAATAATTGGGGAAAGGAAATAATAAATTATTTATGTAGTGAATAGATCATTATGGTCCGGCCCTTTCCCGGACCCTGAGCATAGTGGGAGCTTAGCGCACCGGGTTGCCCTTTTTCTATGTAGTGTATAGATATAAAAAAATTATATAATTAGCGACAAAAGAATTATTTCTTTAAATAGTTTAATTTTATTTTGCTAATGGGGCGGCAGATTCGATTAATCGAAATTCAGAAGCTGAATTCAAGTGCATATCCCATTTTTGCACAGCAGGGTTATGAAAATCCACGAGAAGCGACTAGGCGTATTGTATGTGCCAATTGCCATTTAGCTAATAAGCCCGTGGAGATTGAGGTTCCACAAGCGGTACTTCCTGATACTGTATTTGAAGCAGTTATGTATTTTACAAATTATCACAACCCCAAGTTATTAATTTGTCTAAATTAAGATCCTGTCCGAAGAAATGATTCATCGAAATAATGAGTCACCATTGATATCGACACATCTGAGATCGCCAAATGCTCGGGAGTTCCTCTATTCAATCCTTTTCCTTCTTCTTGTTGCTGGATATCTCGTTAAATTATTGATTACAAATATTTAGGATCTATTTTTCTTTTCTCTATAAAGGCCCAGAAATACCTTGTTTACGTATCATTGGAAAGTGCATTAACATTTTCGAATTTGATCATTTCTTAGATTATGTTGAATTGTATCGACTCCATTTTCGATTTTAAAGTGAACAGTCCAATTGATAAAAATGGAAGAAACATGACACGACCTTTTATGACTATTGCTCATTTTGAGCATAAAGCGGTTTATTCCTATCCTTATGAATCGGACAATACTATGCTATTCCCAATATTTGTATTAGATACCACTCTGGAAGGGCTAGAATTCTAACCTTGTGTCAGAACCTACGGGCCAAGGGACCGTTAGACCGTAGCTTGCTGCTGAAAAACGTTGCTAGGCTAGCACGGCTCAAGGAACTTGGGTGTGGGTCTTTTGTCGAAATGGAATGGCTTTTCTTTTTCTCTTTTCGCTTTTTGGGGGTGGAAGGAAAAAGAAAACGTAGGGGAGGGATAGAATCACTACGATCAATACTACTATCGGAGTGAAACAAGGGATCTAAAGAAGAAGGTTCGGCCTCAATGGGAAAATAAAATGGAGCACCCGAGGAAACCTTTGCACGCCTCTGTTACCTTTTGGGAGGCCTACGCACCATAGAAACTGTCTACCTGAGACTGTCCCTTAGCCCGTAGGTCCTGTGCCTTGGATGATCCACATCTCAGGGTCAGGCGCCGATGTTTTATTATTTTGGAATTATTTCAATTGAATTTATTTCGAGGTGGTTTAGAAGGCGCTTTCCGATCTACGGTCCCTCGGAGCGAAGGGTTAGGCAGGTAGTATGGGCCCTCTGACTTCCAGCTATGTGTTGTGCGGCTCCCGCGAAGCGAATGAAGGGAAGCTCTTCGAGCTTCCGGGTGAGCTTACGCTTACTCTCAGCCTCTTTGATTGGTAGGCGGGCGGGATGTATTTTTTTATCACACTATATACCACATAAAATAAGTCACTGGTCCATGTATAACTTATTGCATGATATAAATAAAGTGAATGTATATGGATGTTCATTTGATCTATTCATATATTCTATACTATGTACAACTTGGATAGATGCACGTAGTAATTCCTATGATGTATCTAGTGAGTTTTGGGTGTATCTTGTATAGTATAAATAGGACATTCTTTGCCCATAGAAGAACACACAAGAAACACACTTGAATAAAATAACTTCTACATTCTCCTCCTATACATCTTGTCTATATTACTATATTGTTCTATTATGCTCTCATTTCTTAACACGTTATCAGCACGATTATTCTGATCAATTGAAATATTTACTTCAATCGGGTATTATCTTCTTCCTAAAGAGTTAGTCAATTTTCTTACAAAATCAAGTACACATCCATTTGCTTCTACCGTATTTGAGTTTTACAAATCACTACATGCATGACTTTGCTTTGGATATACATGACTTGGTATTTGAAAAAAACAATAAGCTTTAATTAAATTTGTCATGCCAGCTTGTTCTAAGTTTAACCTTATGAAATTGGAAAGCATGCTATCATTACTTTGATATGATATTGAAAGAACCTTGTGAAATATTAGGAGGAATTCTGTTTATTGTTAGGTATAACATTTGATTTAAAATCCTTTGATCTTTGAAACTAATAATCTTGACGTGCGTGATATTTTTTAATGGAATAGTAATGATAACATCCTGCTTTGCTTAATTCCGAAAGGTATTAGTTATTGAATCTTCGGTATTTATATTTACGTAAGTTTGGACGATGGCAAATATTTGTAATATATAGCAAATTGAATGGGACTACTAGTTATAGTACATATGAATCAGTGTGTTGAAAGTTATTAGTGAATTTGCATGGAACAACTATAATATCTCTTTATTGTTTTAGTGATTCACTACTGTTAATATGCCTTCATGACATGTATATATTTATACCCTGAATATTTAAGGCATACTACTTGTTACAATTTTTTTATCATGTAGATTAATTTCTACTTGTAAGATAGTTTATACTATATTAAATTTATCAATACTTGAATTTGTGGCGATCTAAAATTATGTTTCATTCTCTAAAGAGAATGAGATAATTTATGGTAAATATTATATGAACACAAGAAAATGGGTTCATGTCCCACTGCACCATGAGGTTAAGACACCAGGTTCAAGTCCTGGTGCACCATGATGATAAGATGTTGGGTTCAAGTCCCGTCATATTATAGCCTAACATGTCTTATATAGGTAATACATTGGGTTCAGGTCCCAATGGCCCATGTTGATGATATAATAATGGCAGTGTAAAAATGACACACTTTAATAAAAAATCATGAAGTTCGCCCCAGTATCAGATCAGCTCCATTCCTAGAAGCGAATGTGATAGCGATAAATCAAAAGTCTGAAAGAAGACAAAATAATTATCATGGCCATATAAATATATGAGGGCAAATAATAATCACCATGCTAGTGGTCGGTATAAACAAGAGAACAATAAGAGTTCTCAAAATAATCCTTCAAAAGGCAAAGGTAATAATGTCCACCGATATGGTATGAAAAATTATTGGGCATGAATATGACGTACGCCTGAATATTTTGTCAAACTTTATCAAGCCTCTATAAAAGGGAAACAAAATAAAGTTAGGACTCACTTGACATTTTTAAAATGATGTTGAGGCGGGCCCTATGAATAATCATGACAAAGTTGTAGCATACCTTACCTATAAAGATGATACTTTTGAAGGCCTTGCAGATATTACTCATTTAGAAGTTGAAGACTTCTTTGAGCATCATAACTGAAGACTTATTACTGGGGAAAATTATAAGAATATTTTTTTTTATGAAGTTCATATTTTTGAATAAAACGTTTTATGTTGTTAGTATTTACTTTCCTAAGTATAGTTTCTTTGGTTGTTAAATTTTTCAATATTACTTATGATGTATTTTTTTTTTCTTTTTCTTTATGAAGAATATAAAAACTTCCCAGTCTTCAGTTGGCCGTATGAATAATAAAGAAGAAATATGTCTTCTGGATAGTGCTACGACGCACACCATATTAAGAGCTATGAGATATTTCTCTTATTTAATTATGAAAGAAGCCAATATCATAACAATATATGGTAGTACAAAATTAATTGAGGGCTCTGAAAGAGCGACTGTATTACTACCAGGAGGAACTATATGGTTGTTAATGATGCATTATATTGTAATAGGTCTCAAAGAAACTTGTTGAGTTTCAAATATATTCACCAAATGGCTACATATTGAGACCATCGATGAAGGAAAGATTAAATATTTTTATATTATTACAATAAAGCGGAAAAGAAGTATGTTCTTAAAAACTTCCTGCATTTTCCTCCGGATTATACTACACTAGTATTAGTGTAGTCGAATCACATGTTATAGTAAATAAAGGGTTTACTAGTGATTTTATTATTTGGCATGACCGGTTGGGCCATCCCGATTATTATATGATGCGCAAAATAATTAAGAATTCACATGGCCATTTATTGAAGAACCGGAAGATTCTTCAAACTAAAGAATTTTCTTGTGCTGCATGTTCTCAAGGCAAACTGATTACTAGACCATCAGTAATTAAAGTTGGAGTTGAATCTCCTCCATTTTTGGAACGTATACAGGGTGATATATGTGGGCATGTACACCTGCCATGTGAACCATTCAGATATTATATGGTTTTGATCGATACATCTACAAGATGGTCATATGTGTGCTTGTTATCAACCAACAATTTGGCCTTTGCGAGGTTACTAGCTCAATTAATAAGACTAAGAGCACAGTTTCCAGATTATGCAATTAAGACATGTCCGACCCAAAATCCACTAAGGGTCGTGGTGACGCCGGACACCGCTGTCAGGCAAGCCAACTGAAATACTTAATCAAGTTCTTGTTTTAATAATTTTGAAAACACGTCTTTTATACGATTTAAAACAACACATCAGTATATTCTTCAGAATTAATAATGAAATATTTAGCAACTCTAAAATTTCTGAATTTAAACCCAAATACATCCCAGAACCCGGTGTCACAAGTACATGAGCAATTTCTAAGAGAAACCAAATAAGTACAATAACCGTCCGGAATACAATTGGACATAAAGTAAATAGAATCCTAAAAGAGACTATACTAGCTGCGGAATCGCCTCGGGGAAATACAACTCACCTAGTCTCTGTGTCAACCATGCTGCTATGCCACTAAGCCACTAGCCACACAATAAATCTGTGCAACAAAAATGCACAGCAAGTGTAGTATGAGTACGAAAACAACGTGTACTCAGCAAGTATCCCGTCTAATCTCGAAGAAGTAGAGACGAGAGGTCAACATTAACACTTGCTAATGGTCAAATAATAATATACTAAAATGTGAGGAAATCATGTATTTATATAGCAGGTTCTAACTCACGAAGCTGTAAAACAGGTAAACACCTTGAACAATTAACAAAGGATTTTCAAGATTTACTTTTCATTATCTTTATAGTGGTAGCGGCCAAGAAGGCAATATCAACTTTAATAAGTTTCAAGTTAGCAATGCAAACATGCGCATATCATGCCGAGGTCGACGGCCCGCTCCAACAGAAATGTAAAATGTGCACTGCCGAGGGTCGAACGGCGCGAACCATAGATGCATCTATTTAATCTGCCGAGGCGTTCGGCCCGCTCCAAAATTTAAACACATACCCTGCTCACGAATCATACATGCAACGCAGGTACACATCAAAACTCA
Organism: Nicotiana attenuata; assembly: GCF_001879085.1. NCBI lineage: Eukaryota > Viridiplantae > Streptophyta > Magnoliopsida > Solanales > Solanaceae > Nicotiana > Nicotiana attenuata. The sequence goes on along the minus strand of NC_031995.1, from coordinate 73,160,604 downwards.
TGCGCAAATAGCCAATTAGGAATTTATCCGGGAACATTTATCCCAATTAAAAGCCAATTCTCCTTTAACAATTTAATAAAAATGGAGTTTAATCCTTTTAGAAATTTATTTACTAATTCAATGTAATTCAAGCAATTCAAGTTGTCAGTAAGTTTACGACTAATCCAAGTATAGCATGCTTCTGGGTCCTAGACTACCCGGACAATAGCATAATAGTAGCTACGCACGCACTCTCGTCACCTCGTGTGTACGTAGCCCCCCCACAATTAGGAGCACATAACCAATTAACTCACCTATGGGGACAATTCCCTCTTACAAGGTTAGAAAGGAGACTCACCTCACTCCGAAATTCCATAAACGGCCTCCAAGCCTTCCCGACGATTCGAATCGTTGCAAAATGCTCTGAAACTAGCCAAATAACAGCAAACTAATGAGAATATACTCAAATACTTGTTAACAATTCAAATTATACAAATTCCCAACTCCGCTTTGTGAAATGACCAAAATGCCCTCGGGCCCACGTGCCCGGATTCCGAAATTTCTCGAAGATATACTCTACCCATAGCTTCACTAGCTCAAATATATAATTTACTCCTAATTCCATGCTCAAATTCGTGGTAAAATCCAATTTATCAAGTTTCTAGGTTTTCTTCCAAAAATCCCAATTTTCCCATAATTTTCATGTCTAATTCCATGATATAATCTTGTATTTAACTTGAAAATGAGTAGGAGTAACTTACCTTAACATAGATGACGAAATCCCTTCTTGAAGCTCTCCAAAAATCGTCCATGCTTTGAAGAAATGAAGAAAAATGAGCTAAACCCGCTAAAATATCATTCTGCCCAGGTATTTACTCATCGCAATCGCGGAAAATGCTTCGCGATCGCGGAGAACAATTTTTCCAGCCCAAAATTTACTCTTCGCGATCGCTGGAAGAGCTACGCGATTGCGGAGAACAATTTTCTAGCCTTCCGGACAGCCTCTAGTAGAATAGTCATAACTCTTTGCACACAATTCCAAATGACAAATGGTTAAATGTTCTGAAAACTAGAGTCAAAGATATACAACTTTCATGTATTGGTCATTTTCTAATTCCTTATAACTTTCTAGATATAATCTTTCAAAGTCAGCCCATGTGTAACACAACTTTCTTCTTCATCTTCCCGGATATCCTGTAGTGTAACAGCCATATCTCTTTGTACACAAATCCAAATCATGAATGGTTTACTTATCTAGAAACTAGACACAAAGGGCTACAATTTTCTTTTTTACATCATCTCAAAATTCCTTATAGATTGTGAGATATGAGCCTCCGAAGTCGAGTCAGTGCAGCAGAATATTTACTTTACGCGATCGCGGAAGGCTTTCCGCGATCGCGATTCACTGGCCCGTTTCTCACATTTTACTCACCGCGATCGCGACCAATTCCCCGCGATCGCATAGAACACTGCTGTAGCCAAAAACCAGCAGTTATAAATGGCCTAGAAATGGTCCAAAACCACCCCGAAACACACCCGAGCCCCTCGGGACCCCGTCCGAACATGCCAACAAGTCTGGAAACATATCACGGACTTAGTCGAGGCTTCAAATCACATCAAACAACGTAAAAATCACGAATTGCGCCAAAATTCATCTTTATGAACTTTGAAATTTCTATCTTTCACATCCGATGCCGAAACCTATCAAATCTCATTCGATTGACCCCAAATTTTGCAGGCAAGTCATATTCGACATCACGGACCTGCTCCAACTTCTGGAATCGCATTCCGACCCCGATATCAAAAAGTCCACTTCCGGTCAAACTTCTCAAAAACCTTCAATTTTCTATCTTTAGCCAAATAGCTCCAAAATGACCTACGGACCTCCGAATTCACTTCCGATCGCGCTCCCAAATCCAGAATCACCATGCGGAGCTACTCCCAGTCTTGGAATCCCAAACGGACATCGGTAACACTGAAATGCACTTCAAGCCAAACTTATAAAATTTCTTCCAAAATGCCAACTTCTACAATAGGGGCCAAAACGCTCCCGTGTCATCCAAAACCCGATCCGGGCATACGCCCAAGTCCGAAATCATCATACGAACCTGCAGGAACCTTCAGATCCCGATTCCGAGGTCGTTTACTCAAAATTCCAATCCTAGTTGATTCCTTCAACTTTAAGCTTCCGAAATGAGAATTCTCTTTCCAAATCAACTCTGAGTTCCCGAAAATCAATTCCAACCACGCGTACAAGTCATAATACCTTAAATGAAGCTGTTCATGACCCCAGACTGCTGAGCGACGCGCTAGAGCTCAAAACGACTGGTCGGGTCGTTACATTCTCTCCCACTTAAACATACATTCGTCCTCGAACGTGCTGAGAACTATACTGAAGTAGTCTGAAATCACTGTTTAACACCTCATGCATCTTCTCGTGCTACCACAACTCAGTTGAGTTCCTTAGCTCGATCAATTCTGAAGATATTCCCTTTTATTCAAGAAAATAAGCCTTAGAGCCCAATTCCAACATCTGGAATTCTATGCCCGACCTGTTCCAACATAAGATCACCATATCAATCACTACATGCTGTACCCAAACATGGCTGCATAACTTTGCTGAATTCACCCCTAGCATCACTTTACTCACCGGACCACAATAACATTTTCTTATCAACTTAGTCAAAATTCCACGAATCCGATGCTCCCATTGCACCTCATGACCTACATAGGTCTTGCTCTAACTCTTACAATACCGCCACGACGGAATAGATGTGTAGAAATTCATAACCAACTGCCGAGTCAACCAATCATTGAGTCTATACCCCTGACAAGAACCATCACCTCATTCTGAACCAAATAATGGTCTTAGCTCCTTAATATACTTCATATAATCAGATTGCACCGATCCTAAATCAAACGATCTCGTCTCACCCAGTACGAATTGCTCCGGCTATAAGCCGTCCCGGACATGATCAAAAGTCTCATATTATGCCACAATGTGCCAATAGGCTACCAATTAGAATGCGATACAAAAGGAAAACGAACTCTGAAAAAGGAAATTCAATTACCCCGCTCGCGAATCATACATGCGACGTGGGCGCATAGCTAATATGAGCTTCCTTCAGAAAATAGGAAACAGAACACCATAAACAGATATGGGGAACTGTATTGAACATCACACTGTTGCAGCGCGCAACCCGATCCGAGCAATCATAACCATGGCGGCGTGCCACCCGATCCACACAACATAACCATGGCGGCGTGCCACCCGATCCACACATGGAACTCACATAAGGAGATGTACATCAAGCTAAATTGCTCGTTACAACAAAATACTGAATATCATTCATAAACACGCTAAGTGTATAATACCATTCCCTGGGGAGACATATAACGCTATAATCCACAAACTCAAGCACAACTGAGGTGCGATATACAATCTGAGTCTCAAGAGCCATCCTGCTCATATAACATCACCTTTACGCGGAACCTCAATGCATAAGAAATTCACCAAGCCATCTCACAACTCACACGGCGCGATATATCATTACATGAAATAGCTGACGACGAAATAACACCCCACGTCTGATTACTCCTGCATAAGGAGCGCTTATGCTGAAATGAGCACATTCGGCCTGATATAAGGCCCATATTCACATTTAAATTCATCTATACACCTCCAGCTGATTCTGATCTCACTGAACTAGGCTAATAACCTTTCAAAGGTCCATAATAACTCCCCTTTCTCTCACAACACACAAGATCACCCATCATAACCGGAGCAAACTCCACAGTCCACAACCCAATAAACCGAGTGGCGTCCAGGCATAAATTCTCAAATTAATGATATCACCACAATCCTCATACTTCGTTTAAATCTTTAATCAATCAAGTGAATACATGTCACACTTATACAATCTTCCTGTGGGACACGCTCCCACAACCTTCCGAAACACATAACAGGTCCGTACATCCAAACCAGCGGCCGCTCTAACACTAAAAAGCGATCAAGAACCCCTAACCAGGATGCAAAGCCTTCTTCATAAAATACCGATTTCAGGTGATACTGAAAAAACCACCAACTTACTTTAAACATCGAAACTCCTTTCCTGCTCGTCCGAGCTCGCGACATCCTTGTCACCACTGAACTGCAACCCCGATCCTCACTTCAAATTCTATATCACTTACTGCACCCAATATGCCAATTCAACTGTGGCTAATCAATCTACCTTCTTTCGATTTATCCTGGATTGCCTTAGAAATAATACTAGCTCCATTCAACACATAACATACTCCATCTGCACTCATCCCGAGTGACCTTGAATCGCGAGACCATGTTGTCTCAAATCCCATAAACCATTTCATACCTCCCAAATGCTACACTGCAAGTCAAAACATCATAGAACATCCTGTGCCCCTTCTCATAAGCTGCTACAAAGCTTGATTCTTAACCGTACCTATAAGCTCGACCTCATTAGGAACCACACTTTTACCCATTTGAATCCATTAGGACCGCTGCTGAGAGCCACCCGCTCCGACTTGGCCCCGAATATAATCAACTCCATCAATCTTCTAGCACATGAACACCCTCTTGACGAAGCACTTAGCAGAATCACTTCCCTTGGAACCCGCATCCATACAAAACACAAATCCCAAATCCTTTCCAATATTTGAACATGAGCCAGCAAGGCCAACAATAGCACACCTTTCCAATTCCTTGCTCAAATTACCACTTATGGTCTTTTCCCGTAGCTGAAACAACCCATCGATATGCAAATAAACGGAAACCTCGCAAGTAGTTAACCATACAACCCAATCTTAGGCGGTGGGACTCTCCCACTTAGCTTGAAGCCACTATTACACAACTCTGGAACTCACCAGAATCCTTTATCTCTTGTTGACATAACCTTACGCAATCATCCGCCACAAATTCTCGGAATCTTTCTGTAAATCCCCATTTTCATATTCTGAATCATCAACCACATTCGCACGACCGATCTCTTTGTTGTATAACCAATATAATTCTTTGCAGAAGCTTCACCAACCACGCGACCGCTAACCTGCTCACAGGGGACGACCCACCTGTAGAACTCACTTCCCGACATCTTCCAACGTTGCCGCACGGGGTACAATCACTATGACTTCAATAACCCATCCTAGGTTCGAGCTCCCTCTCCAGCTGCACCAGTCCATTCACCCCTCGTGGACATCAATTAAATGTGAGGCAACACCCTTCCAATTCAGAGTTATGCTGCGTCCTTCTTCATTTCAAGCAGCTCCTTTCCGTCATACCAAATCTCCTGCCGCATAACAGCCCATACTTCAAATTAAACCCGCAGGCTTCAATTGCCAGTCACTAAAATCCCAGATCATTCCAAACTCTCCTTAGGCGCGTAGTCATCCTACTACCAAGCCCATATGCAACTTCGCTACTCTCCCACTTCGGGAAAACTCGATTCTTTAATCAACCAATCGACCTGCGCTTCTTATATCGGGCCTTCTAGAAGTTTTAAACACCGCCTGACACTTCCCCCGCGTCCTTCCTCATACTTTGCTGCTCAATTGTTGCCTTAAATAAAATCTATCTTCATAGCACTTGAACCCACAAGTCGCTACTAACTTTAAACCCTTCCGAAGATGTCTTTCTCGAGCCGTCAACGCTAGGAACACTGATTGCATCCTGAACCACCGCTTCCCGCGATCTCTGACCGTCGCTTCTTCATTACTAACCCGCAACACCCTGCTCCAAAGGCGATTTTGAAGAAAACTAGCACACCGGCCACTTAACACATTCAACCGAGGATGATGATATCACGCCGCCGGTGAAGACTCCACCACACTTGAAAAAACCAAGTCTCATCCTCTCATCGTCTCAAACCTGAACATTCTCAGCCTGATTGCCTTTCCCCAGCCGGGAATAAAATACCGAATCTCTAGATCATGCACGGAGTAAACCTCTCTTCAAGTCACTCACTGCCCCGACACATAGGCAAACATCCTACCATCATAACAATACTGCGGAATAATCGCTCATAAGTATCATGGCAACCTGTGCCTAGCCTCAAGGCTCTTAGAAGTTCTGTTACTGAGCTGAAACAATAGAATATCCTTCCATAAGGCGACTATAATAGCCCAATAAACTATACCGGGAGAATCATCCCGCACCACATTTATAGTGCCATTTCAATTCTTCAATTCTCGATTTCTAACAAGCGCTCGCGTCGCGTAAGATTGAGTAGGAAGGAATCAAAGGCATAAGTCTCAAAGAAATCGAACCGCACGATAAGGAAATCAAGAAGGGAAGTACTCCTAACAGCCTTGTAGCCTCCCGAAGATAAGTACAGACGTCTCCGTACCGATCCGCGAGACTCTACTAGACTTGCTCATGACTCGTGAGACCAACAGGAACCTAGTGCTCTGATACCAGGTTGTTACGACCCAAAATCCACTAAGGGTCGTGGTGGGCCCGGACACCGCTGTCAGGCAAGCCAACTGAAATACTTAATCAAGTTCTTGTTTTAATAATTTTGAAAACACGTCTTTTATACGATTTAAAACAACACATCAGTATATTCTCCAGAATTAATAATGAAATATTTAGCAACTCTAAAATTTCTGAATTTATACCCAAATACATCCTAGAACCCGGTGTCACAAGTACATGAGCAATTTATAAGAGAAACCAAATAAGTACAATAACTGTCCGGAATACAATTGGACAGAAAGTAAATAGAATCCTAAAAGAGACTATACTAGCTGCGGAATCGCCTCGGGGAAATACAGCTCACCTAGTCTCTGTGTCAACCATGCTGCTATGCCACTAAGCCACTAGCCACACAATAAACCTGTGCAACAAAAATGCACAACAAGTGTAGTATGAGTACGAAAACAATGTGTACTCAGCAAGTATCCCGTCTAATCTCGAAGAAGTAGAGACGAGAGGTCGACTTTACCACTTGCTAGTGGTCAAATAATAATATACTAAAATGTGAGGAAATCATGGATTTATATAGCAGGTTCTAACTTACGAAGCTGTAAAACAGGTAAACACCTTGAACAATTAACAAAGGATTTTCAAGATTTACTTTTCATTATCTTTATTAGTGGGTAGCGGCCAAGAAGTAAATATCAACTTTAATAAGTTTCAAGTAAGCAATGCAAACATGCGCATATCATGCCGAGGTCGACGGCCCGCTCCAATAGAAATGTAAACTGTGCACTGCCGAGGGTTGAACGACGCAAACCATAGATGCATCTATTTAATCTGCCAAGGCGTTCGGCCCGCTCCAAAATTTAAACACATACCCTGCTCGCGAATTATACATGCGACGCAGGTACACATCAAAACTCATGCGCAAATAGCCAATTAGGAATTTATCCGGGAACATTTATCCCAATTAAAAGCCAATTCTCCTTTAACAATTTAATAAAAATGGAGTTTAATCCTTTTAGAAATTCATTTACTAATTCAATGTGATTTAAGCAATTCAAGTTGTCAGTAAGTTTACGATTAATCCAAGTATAGCATGCTTTTGGGTCCTAGACTACCCAGACAATAGCATAATAGTAGCTACACACGGACTCTCGTCACCTCGTACGTACGTAGCCCCCCACAATTAGGAGCACATAACCAATTAACCTCACCCTATTGGGACAATTTCCCTCTTAAAGGTTAGAAAAGAGACTCACCTCACTCCGAAATTCCATAAACGGCCTCCAAGCCTTCCCGACGATTCGAATCGTTGCAAAATGCTCTGAAACTAGCCAAATAATGGCAAACTAATGAGAATATACTCAAATACTTGTTAAACAATTCAAATTATACAAATTCCCAACTCCGCTTAGTGAAATGACCAAAATGCCCTCGGGCCCTCATGCCCGGATTCCGAAATTTCTCGAAGATATACTCTACCCATAGCTTCACTAGCTCAAATATATAATTTACTCCTAATTCCATGCTCAAATTCGTGGTAAAATCCAATTTATCAAGTTTCTAGGTTTTCTTCCAAAAATCCCAATTTTCCCACAATTTTCATGTCTAATTCCATGATATAATCTTGTATTTAACTTGGAAATGAGTAAGAGTAACTTACCTTAACATAGATGATGAAATTCCTTCTTGAAGCTCTCCAAAAATCGTCCATGCTTTGAAGAAATGAAAAATGAGCTAAACCCGCTAAAATACCATTCTGCCCAGGTATTTACTCATCGCGATCGCGGAGAACAATTTTTCCAGCCCAAAATTTACTCTTCGCGATCGCGGAAAGAGCTTCGCGATCGCGGAGAATAATTTCCCAGCCTTCCGGACAGCCTCTAGTAGAATAGTCATAACTCTTTGCACACAACTCCAAATGATAAATGGTTAAATGTTCTGAAAACTAGACTCAAAGATATACAACTTTCATGTGTTGGTCATTTTCCAATTCCTTATAGATTTCTAGATATAATCTATCAAAGTCAGCCCATGTGTGACACAACTTTCTTCTTCATCTTCCCGGACACCCTGTAGTATAACAGCCATATCTCTTTGTACACAAATCCAAATCATGAATGGTTTACTTTTCTAGAAACTAGACACAAAGGGATACAACTGTCATATTTACATCATCTCAATATTCCTTATAGATTGTGAGATATGAGCCCTCCGAAGTCGAGTCAGTGAAGTAGAATATTTATTCTACGCGATCGCGAAAGGCTTTCCGCGATCGCGATTCACTAGCCCGTTTCTCACATTTTACTCACCGCGATCGCGACCAATTCCCCGCGATCGCATAGAACACTGCTGTAGCCAAAAACCTGCAGTTATAAATGGCCTAGAAATGGTCCTGAAACCACCCCGAAACTCACCCGAGCCCCTCAGGACCACGTCCGAACGTGCCAACAAGTCTGGAAACATATCACGGACTTAGTCGAGGTTTCAAATCACATCAAACAACGTCGAAATCACGAATCGCGCCAAAATTCATCTTTATGAACTTTGAAATTTCTAACTTTCTCATCCGATGCCGAAACCTATCAAATCTCATTCGATTGACCCCAAATTTTGCAGGCAAGTCATATTCGACATTACGGACCTGCTCCAACTTCCGGAATCGCATTCCGACCCCGATATCAAAAAGTCCACTTCCGGTCAAACTTCTCAAAAACCTTCAATTTTCTATCTTTAGCCAAATAGCTCCAAAATGATCTACGGACCTCCGAATTCACTTTCGATTGCGCTCCCAACTCCAGAATCACTATGCGGAGCTACTCCCAGTCTCCGAATCTCAAACGGACATCGGTAACACTGAAATTCACTTCAAGCCAAACTTATGAAATTTCTTCCAAAATGCCAACTTCCACAATAGGCGCCAAAACGCTCCCGGGTCATCCAAAACACGATCCGGGCATAAGCCCAAATTCGAAATCATCATACGAACCTGCTGGAACCTTCAGATCCCGATTCCGAGGTCGTTTACTCAAAATTCTAATCCTAGTTGATTTCTTCAACTTCAAGCTTCCGAAATGAGAATTCTCTTTCCAAATCAACTCTGAGTTCCCGAAATTCAATTCCAACCACGCGTACAAGTCATAATACCTGAAATGAAGCTGTTCATGGCCCCAGACTGCTGAGCGACGCGCTAGAGCTCAAAACGACCGGTCGGGTCATTACAGTATAGTTGACCCAATTAGTTTGAGTTATAATACTAGAATGAGTTGGAAAATTGCGGCACGACCTAATATGTAAATGGATATGCTTGGAAAATATGTTGGTCTTCTTTATATCATAGTTGATGCTCTTCAAGAAAGCTCGATGCAAAGATCAATAATTTCTTAAAATAGAGTGTATTTTGTAATGCTTAAGTTGTTACATTTACTACTGAAGAAAGATTATGGGAATCACATTTTCCTCAAGCTCGGCGGGACTTGGGCAAATATTGCAACTAAGTTATTAAAGAGTAGCTTATAGTTTGATTACTAATTGGTGATTTTATGAAATAGCATATCATAATTCTCAATTTGTTTTCATGGAACTCTCTCAGAGAAAATGTATAAACTTTTGTTTTCTTTTTTATGATTGATATAGAAGTGTACATTATCTGAGTCGTAATAACTTGAATTCGAAAGTTTTTTGATCACTCAATGTTGGGGTTTTGATACTGGAAGTTTAGCGAATAACCGTTATTTCTTAACTAGTTAGGTTAAACAAGAAATAAAGAAGTTCTGATCCAATTGCTGGTCCAAACAGGTATGCTATTAGGTCAATTGTTTATTTAAAAATGTTATAGGAATAAGTTTTGGAATGAAAAGGGAGGAATATCCTAGTGGTAAGGACCCTTTAGCTCCGATCATAAATTTGGGGGCTGGTTCACCAGGGGAGCAATGTGGGAAAGGGCCACTTGTAGGGCGGTTTTGGAGGGGGTGGGTCTGGGTTTACCATATCAGGGGAAAAAAAAGTCGTCGAATAGTTTTTGAACGTGTAGGCAAGTTATGTAAAGGTATTGGAAACTATGGTGAAGTGGTGGAAAGTTGCAAACTTGCTGAATGTTGGAGAAATTAAAAACTGCAAGGGCTTTCCTTGGCTTAATGTTTGTTCTTGTGCAGCTGATTTAAGTATAGTGGAACAGTATGGATAGTCGACACTTTGTAATATGACTTTTATTTTTTTCTGTACTTTGTCGGAACACAATGATATTTTTCTTTATTTTCTTTGATGTAATTTGTAGCGCGCAACCAAAGAGAACAACGAGGAACCATCAAAGTCTGAAATGTTTATTACAACTCGTACAAAGAAAGGAAAGGAAGTTCATACGGATACTCAAGTTGCAATAGTAAGTCATGCTGCAACTCAAGTCTTGTTATTGTGTTTTTTCTCTTTAACTGAAGGAAGTTCATACGCATATCTGGAGTTTCTTTTGGAAAATATTGATCTTTTGCTTATTGTTCATGAATAGAGCAGTGTAAAATTTGTTTATAAATAAATCCTTCCTCTTCTCCTCGCTTACCTCATCATGGCCAAAGTGTATCCCAACCTCTCATTTTTCTGTCCTGTCCCCTTTGTTTAAACAACATTGCTTGCATAAAAGTTTGGTTGATCGTACCAGCTTAATAATAAATCAGGATAAGCTGACTTGTATGTGTTCATATATAACAATATAACTATACGATGGAGTATATGGAAAATTAGAAAAAAATAAAGTAATAACTTGTTGCAGCGCTAAATTGCAATGATAGTGTAAGACTTTTAACACTATCAGACTATAACACTCAAATCTTTACAAGAAACTGACTTGTAAGAGATATGGTCTCCATCCAAGAATTTAGTATTCGAAATCTGTAGGATATTCTGTATCTACATAAAGAATGGATATATATTGCCTGAAGTCTGATCTAGACTAATAAAAGCTTTATGGGTGAAGTTATGAAATATTTACGAAGGAGTTATCTACAGTACAGTTGCTTCCTTAAGTAGAGTTGGATTTGCGTTTTTTGTGTGAAATAAGCTTGGCTGCTAATTCCACCATATTTTTCTTACTTGTCATTTTTTGGCTGGAACACGCATATCTGGAGTATTTTTTGGAAAATATTGATCTTTTGTTTATTGTTCATGAATAGAGCATTGTAAATTTCGAAAGCTTCATCTTTATTGTAAAGCTTGCTTGTTTGTGATTATAAAATAATTTTTAGAGCCTATAAAGGAAGTTTTTGCAAATAGTGGTGAATTCAGTTGTGGTTGTCGCAAGGAAATAAATTTATCCACCGGTTTGTAGAGGAAAACATGATGATGTGTAGTAGTTTGGCAACAAAATAAGGTGGGTACTTGGGGAAAAATTAGTTCTGTTTGTTTGAAACTTCATATTAAAATGGTTACGATCCTTGTCGTTGAAAAATCTATTGACATTCTGCTAAATTTTGAGGTCTGTTAAACTTTTTTTTAATCTAACTTGACTTGTTGAAACTTATTTTAGTATTCGATCTATCTTGACTTGTAACTGATGTGCAATATATTATTTTTGACAGTCTGTACTTCAGAATCGTCAAAGTTTCGGAGAAACAACAGATGCATTTAGGGCTATATTTGGAAAGTAGCAGCCTGGTCGGGTTAGATGCTATGGTAGATCGGTGACGACAAGCTCTCTGAAAAAAAAGATGAGGAAATCACCCAGCTTAAACAAAAGCATGCCAATAAAATAACTTCTCTTGAAAAGGTAAATGTATTGAAAAGGTATTTATATTTCACAATTCCAAAAACTACCTTAATCTTAACTTATTGAGTTGTCCTTAAAACTTAAAAGCTATTATTGAGTTGTCCTTAAGTGAATTGTTCTTGAACAATTGGTTGATTGGACATGATGGAAAATGGCATGAACAGGAATTGGTATAAATGCATGTAATTGTATGAAAGAGGGAAATAGTTACTTCTCCAGGAATATACTGAAATGCATAATGATCTAACCATTCAGAAACATAATATTAGTGGTTGTATTCTCTGTCCCTCCTGTTACAAATTCTAGACTTAGAGAAGCATGTCATATTGGAGCTATTTTTAGTATAAGATGGATAAGTTCTTTTTCTAGCCCAACACCCTTCATCCAGCCACCCAATGTTGGGGGTATGGTTAAGAATCTTGAGAAGAATATATTAAGTATTAATATTAGTATATAACAATTAAAGTATACTTTCTAATAGAAGATGTGTAGGTGTAAGTTTGAGGCTCTCTATCTATTTTGCCGGAAGGAGAAAGATTCAAAACCATTGGATTCACTGAATTTGGATGGTATTCCAAGTGTCTCTTAAAGTCGTAAGGCAAAACAGATTGATCAAAGTTTGAACTATTATTGGCAGGTACCACAGTAATTAAACCTTGACTCTTCAAAAGTCCCTCATCATTGATCCCAATTCAGAAGTGGAAATATTGAAACCTACTATTGTGAATACTTAATTTTTGCTCGCTTCTAGTTCTCCTACAAATATTAATATTTGGATGATTTGTAGTTATTTGTGCATTTTATTTTCCTTCCTTTATTAAATACCAAAAAATATTTTTTACCTTTTATTTGTATATTTTAGTTTGTATCTTTAAATTATATATCCCAAAAAGATTTTCTTTCTACTTGTATAATTTTTCTAGGACTAAATAAGATGATTAGGGGGTTAAGGGATTGGGCTAGTGTATTTTAATTGAAATTGAGCAAAATTGGCCCAAAACTAGGAGCCCAAAGAGCCCAGATCCGGTCCCAAATGGGGCTGCCATAGGAGGGTCAAAACGACGTAGTTTTATATCAAAACTACGTCGTTTTTGTTAAGTGACAGAGATTTAATCTTATCCATACATAGTCCGTTGATCCAACGGTCCAAAATTAATCTTCATTATTAGTATTTAAAACCTAAAGAAGCCAAAATTTTGCCCTCATTTTTGCCCTATTATCTATTTCATCACTCCTCTCTTTACTCTCTCGTCTCTCAATGAACCACCCACCGCCCGCCGCCCCTACTCCGCCGGAAATCGCCCACCGGCGGGGGACGACCTCCAATCAACCCCATTTTTTCTCCATCTCCTTCTATCCTCCTCCTCTTTCCATATCTCTAACCCAAATCCTCAAACTCGCTCTCAAACTCCACCAAATCCGGCCAAATCCGAAACCCTAGCCTCCAAAATTTTCTTTCTTTCTTTCTCAATTTCGTGATGAATCAGCGACTCCCCCCACATAGCCTCACATGAACATGTATATCTCTAAGATATCCACACTTCCCCTTTAATTTTACCCCCAAAATCCGTCCCCCACCACTGCCGACCACCCCGCTGCCGCGACCACCCAAGACCACCAGTGCTTCTCCACTCTAGCTTCATCTCGACTTAAAAGCACTCGTTCCCTTCTAGCATGACGCCAAAACTTGTTTGTTTTGGCGCCTGCTAAAAGGAAACGTGCGCTTCAATATCGGACAGTCACGGCTCGTTGTCCTCGGCATCTCCTCGTTCGATTTGGCATCGACTTCCCTTGTTTGGTATAACCCTATTCCTTTTTCTTTGGTTCGTTATTAAGACTAGGATCATATTTTAGTTTCCGTCTTGTTTAATCTCACATTAATTAGGTAGTATTCAATTTCAATTAGTTTCAGTTTTGCCTCAATGTCGTTTACATCATTTATAGGTAGTTTTAAGTGTTGGTTTCGACTCATGTATATTATTTTGAATTATGCATTAGGTTCAAAGTATAAGTCTTTTGGTTAATATGTGCTCGTTTAGTCTTGTTTGTTATCTATTTTGATTGGCATGTACTGAGAAGCATGATCAGTTCTGTTAGTTTACCTTGTTCTTACCTTTTCATGTTTAACTAGATAATATTTGCTAGATTTAAATCGTGTTTGCTTGGGACTAGCAGTTGGTAGTTTGGTTGTTTCATGACCATCGTTTGACAGTCAGAATGATTAGCTCCTAGTTTTGTTTGTTAGTTCTTCTGTTAACTGATTGATATAGGTTATGAAGTTCAGTTAACTTGTTTATTTGTGTTAATTGATCATCGTTCAAAGGCATCAGTGATCTTGATTCATTCTGAAGTATGGTTAATTTGTTTAGTTGAGTCATTGATCTTTTCAAGACATGAGTTCGTTTGTTCTAATGAAGTGATAATCTATATGTTGAATGCTTGATGATAGTATGTGTTGAAATACTTGGTATATTATCACTTCAACAGTTATGAGTGTATTTTAGTAAGATTTGAGTAATATGAGTCATGTGTTTGGTTTAAACATAGAATCTGGTTTGAGAAATTAAGAGGAAAGGGAAAGAAAAGAGAATACTTGAGTGTAGGGTCCTTTGTTTGGTTGCTTTTACTATTACGGACTGTTTTGGAGTATAATACTCCAAAATTCTGTCCACAATTGGTAAGAAAAACTGTTCATTGACCAAAATTCTGGTTTTGGACAGATTTTTGGTCAAAAATCCATCATTTTGGATAGATTTTGGGCAAAATAAAATCTGTTCCAAAGTCGTTTCTCCTCCTATATAAAGAGGAGTTCTTTCCTCATCTAAAAAGGATCTTGGACTCTAAGAAAGACATCTTTTACACACATTGTTCAAAACATCATTTTTTTACACACCTTGAGAGTTGCTGGAACACACATCTTTGAACAAAAAAATCAGCAGCTAGAATACTTTAGTAAGCTAAAGTTTGTGAGCTTTAGAGTGACTCCTAGAGTGCAAAAATCATTAAGCAAAAATAGAGCAATCGTTTGGCTAAGTTCTGAGTTTGTTAGCTACTAGTTTTAAGTGTCTTCGCGGGATTTTCTGGGTTGTTTCTAACACTGATCTGCTGCTGGTTGTTGCTGTTTTTTCTACTATTTCTGCCGTTGTTTCTGCCCACCTCACTACTGTTTATTCTTTTGCTATCCAGGTAATCCTTTAAGACTCGTAATGTATATCTTTTCAGCAACGGGAACAACTTGAACCTGCCGCACCATTTAATGTGTTTGATATGATGATAGTTTGACAACAAAAGAGCTTGGATATTATTGTTATATATCAAGCATGTAATAACGTGAATATAGTCCTTTATAATACTTGAATATCGAGTTGTAAGTTTTTTAATGTGATATGTAAGTCGTTTCTAGATTTTTAAGCATGTTTACAAGCTATTGTATCCGAGTAACAATGCTAAGTATGCCATGAATGACTTTAGGTGTATAACACATAGCATGATTTCGTTTTAGTTATTGAAATTTCACTGCCAATATATTTCTAGGAATGCTGTAATAATATCTTTGTGAATCTGGCCATTTTGCCGGATTTAAGTGGCTAATTTGGTAAAGTGGGCGTTTATACAATTGCGACTATTTAGTTAGTGGTCATGAATGCAAACTAAGTAAAGAGTTAAGATTGTATCAGCTTTGGGCTTTATTGAATCAAATAAAAGCTGACCCATTTCCCTTTAAACAACAAAATAACCCCTTTTCTTCTATATAGCATTGGGCTAAATGAAATTCATTTCTTGGCCCATTTAAAATAACAATTCAGCTAGCCCATATTTTTAGTAATGCCAGATGGGCCAATAATATTTTAGTCCACTAGCTTCCCATTCTCTAATGAATCATTAAACTAACTCAGTGCCTTGCAATAGTGAAATCTAAGGCTACCCCTATATATATATATATATATATATATATATATATATATATATATATATATATATATATATATATATATATATATATATAATTTCTTTTACGAGATAACTTAGTCTTTTTTATATAATTAATTTAAATGGTAGGCAATTAATCGACATTTTTTAACTTCACGGAATCGCTTGCGTAGCGTGATGTTTAACATTTAATAAATTAATTCAACAATCTCATGCCATATTCATTAGTTTTAGTTAATTTTTAATTTAATCAATCCTTGGCTAAAATTGCGGATTCGCTTGCGTGGAGCGATAGCTAACCTTCCTTTTAATAGTCTTCAAGAATTAATTTTCTCAAATGTAGTAATTTCTAAAAAAGTACTACAAATAATTGATTGTTATGATTTCGTATTCGCTTGCGAGGCGCAATTATGATAAGTTAATTAATTTTGTTATTCGATCACGCATTCGCTTGCGTAGCGTGGCTATGACAACGTAATATTATCCAAATTATTTTTTTTAATAATTCAATAATCAAGAAATAAAAACGGATAGGTAAAACATAAAAATCCAATAAAGCATAGTTTATTCAAATTTAATTTAAGCCAAGTTTTAAGTCAATAAAGCGATCGTGCTAGAACCACGGGACCCCGGGAATGCCTTACACCTTCTCCCTGGTCAACAGAATTCCTTATCCAGACTTTGTTTTCGCGGACCGATATAAAAGAGTCAAATCTTCCTTTGAATAGGGATTCAAATAAAAGGTGACTTGGAACACCCAAAAATCAATTCCAAGTGGCGACTCTGAACAATAAAATAATCCCTATTTCAAAATTGTCACTTTAATTGGAAAAACTCTTTAACCCACAATAATCCATAACATACACATATCCTTCGGGGGTAGAAAAGGGGTGTGACAACTATCACATATTCTCCGGTCTCCACTAAGAACACTATAAAAATGTGTTTTGATAGAATCTCTCATCTAAAAAAAATCTTTCATGTTTAACTTTTGATGGTCCTCATTATTTAGTTCTCCACATTTTTCTCTTTAAATCGTGTATTTCACTCTATTTTGTTTGACAACAATTTCGTCTTTTACTATGTATGGAACTTGTGTTAATTGGAGTAATAGTTAAGTCTTAGTGAGGAATCACTTACAAATAAATATTTTTCGTAAATACACTTTTATTGATGAATTATAGTATTTTACTTGTTTATAACTTATTTACTCGTTGGAGTGTAATCAACTGCTACATTTAAGCATATTACAGTCCATAATGTTTCTTGAGAAAGTAGTTCCTACGATATCTGCCTCATATTGCTTCATAACACTGAAGAACTACTAAGATTTTATATATATATATATATATATATATATATATATNATTGTTTCTTTCTAATTTTTCATTTTATTGCGAATGCGTAGGAAAATGCGGGTGATGCAATTGGAAATGGTGGCCACAAATCAATTTGATCTATTAAAGTGAATGGTGAAGACCTTTTGAACAATTGTGATATTTATTTTTATTGATAATATAAATATGAATACATTTGGTTTTATAGAGCTCTTCTTCTTGAACCAACAATGCTTTATTACTATGGATAGTACACAAAATATGTTTCTTTGTTGAAGTTTATTTCAAGTATATGCATTTGAATTATTTTTATTTTGTTACTTATTATCTTATTTAATGCTTGAGATCATAATGTATATACTTGGAATAAATGTGAACAGAATTTAATGTAAACAAATATAATTTTTTAACCACAAAATTGTGGCTAATATAAATATTTAAAAATTACTTCATAGTGTAGACTAAATTGCCACGCTTAGAAAGTGTGGCCATAGAGATTGTCAATTAGGCATTGTTAATGATAAATGTTGCTTTAGAAGCCACACTTGAAAAGCGTAGTCTATAAGCTGACAAAGGTCACGCTTCAAATGTGTAGCCTTTTGTCATAAAAGCGTGGCTACATAAGAAAATATAAGCGTGGCCTTTATACCGTATCGGCCACACTTTTAAAGCGTGACTTCTAAGGCAACACCTAGAAAAGCGTTGCCAATAGTCAAAGGTTACGGTACTTTACACCATCCCCAAAAAGCGTTGCCTAAAGCCGTTAAGTGTTGCCTTTGACCAAATGCAACACTTCTTGGCATCATAGGCCACACTTCTCAGGGGTGGCTAGAGGCCTAAAATGTTGTAGTGATTTAATAAAAACACATATATTGCCTCTATATAAACAGTTTCGTTGTATTCACACCATTCCAATACAAAACATTTGTATGCGGATTTTTTAGAGGTAATTTTCGTCTCTTTTATTATCATATTTTATAGATTATAGGGGGTTTGACAGAGTTACCCACAAAAACAAAACTATTTACCCTTGTCTACCCATTTATTTTTCAACCCATAAACTAATTATATTTCCCACCCATGGTAGGTTTTGTGGGGAATTTTTTCCTTATTCTCCAATTATTTTTTATTTCTATACTTCTTTTCTTTTCTTTTTCTTTCTTTTTCTTTTCTCCTTTTCTTTTTTCTCGTTTTCTACTTATTTTTTTTCTTTTTTCCTATTCTAATTTCATTGAACTTTTTTTTATATTCTTTTTCTCTTCATAATCTAATTTCATTTACTATTTTCACTATTTTTTGTTATTCTTTTTTTTATATTATTACTAAAGAAAAATGAAATTGGGTACCAATTAAATGTAGCTAATACAACCAAAAAAATATTAACTAATATATGATACCAGTATAGTATATAGTTATACCAACATGGTATACAATTGTACGCGAAGAGTTAAAAAAAGTTTAATTCAATTATTAAATTAAAATAATATCAGTTGTCAATAAAAATTTCAAAAAATTCTAAAAGGATCTAATTGTAAGAGTATACCGTTACATTATATAGCATACTATAACTTTTTTTTTTTTTTTTTTCAATTTACCTCTCACGCNAAGGCAAGTGAATTTACGGGTAATAAGTATACTTTTATAGTATATTGTATACTATTACAGCATACTGTTACAGTATATTGCATATTATTACAGTGTACTATAACAATATATTGTATACTATAATAGTATAATATTGCAGTATAACTATATACTCGTATAGTATACTGTTGCAGTATAGCTATATACTCCTACAACATATTGTATACCGTAGCAGTATACTATTGGGTAGCTGTGTTCTTCGATTTTTAGTTGAAAATTTCGATCTCAATCACCTCAAATCAGCTCCAAATGCCATCAAATTTCAGTATGAACTTCCAGAAGGTATTATAAGCAATATTTAATAGCACCCACTTTGACTCAAACAAGAAATCTTCAAAAATAAAAATTTTAAATTCAAGAGCTTCAAGCTCGACATTAGTGGACATTCAAATACACATATACATTCAGCTTTCTCAAAGGTACTATAAGCAATATACTCCCACTTTAAATCTAATATTAAAAATCTTCAAGTCGAAAAATCATATATTTGGAATTTTGGAAAAAGACTTTAAGAAAATCTGTAAAATTTTAATTTCAGCAAAAAATACGAGGTGCAAAATCCGAGCAAGCATGAGATTTTGACAGAAAAGTTGTAACGACCCGACCGGTCGTTTTTAGAATTCACGCCCCGATCCCCTATTAACTGCTTCCCCTAAGTTCATTTTCTGCTATTTTGGTTTGCCGGGACATTCGGTGTTAGGATTCGGAGTGTTTTGGGACACTTAGTCCCTAAATGAGAGCTTAAGAGTTGAAAAATGGTCCGTAATCAGAACAGTGTGAAGACAGCCTCGGAATGGAAATCCGAAGGTTCCGTTAGCTCCGTTAGGTGATTTCGGGGTTGGGAGCGTATTCGGAATGTATTTTGGAAGTCCGTAGCTCATTTAGGCTTGAAATGCCGAAGTTTGTATTTTTGAAGTCTCCGGTCCGACAGTGAGTTTTTGATCTGAGGGTCGGAATGGAATTACGGAAGTTGCAATAGCTACGTCATGTCATTTGGGATGTGTGTGCAAAATTTTAGGTCATTCGGACGTGTTTTGGTTAGGTTTTTGATCGAAAGCTTGTTTGGAAGAAATTTGAAGTTCTTAGGCTTGAATCATTGATTAAATTGGGTTTCCGGTGTTGTTTTAGGTGTTTTAAGGATTGGTACAAGTTTGAATAAGGTATTAGGTAGTATTGGTGCTTTTGGTTGAGGTCCCGGGAGCCTCGGAATGATTTCGGGTGGTTGACGAAAATTTTTGAAGTTGAATGAATTGCTGAAGGTTCTGTCTACTGTCATAACCGCACCTGTGGTTTGGGTTCCGCAGGTGCGGAGCCGCAGAAGCGGCCAGTCAGCCGCAGATGCGGAATTTAGCAGGAGTAACAGGATCCGCAGATGCGAAATTATTACCGCAGAAGCGGTACCGCACCTGCGGGTGGGAAACCGCAGATGCGAAAACTGGGAGCATAAGTGGAAGCCGCAGAAGCGTCTCGTGGTCCGCAGAAGCGGGACCGCAAAAGCGGTCCCTTGTCCGCAGAAGCGGAAACACCTGTTCAGAAAAAGGGAATTTCGAGGGTTGAGTTTCAAAAGTTGGAAAAATCAATTGAGAGCTCGGGAGAGGGCGATTTTGAGTGGGTTTTGAAGAGAAGATTATTGGGTAACGTTTCTTTAATCCCTTCTAGTTATATTTCATCATTTTGTAGTTAAATCCATCATTTAAATTCGAATTTGGGATCAAAATTGGAAGAAATTGGGTTAAAACTTCTTAGACCAAACTATTGGGTTTTGAGTGAGCATTTGACCTCCGATTTGGGAGATTTTTATATGGTTAGACTCGTGAGAGTACGAGGGTTCTGAAAATATAATAATTATTCGATTCCGAGGCATTGGCCTGAGGGGCATTTTGGTCATTTTGCCTAATTTCGCGCTTTAGCTTTGAATTAAATAGTAGAATCAGTTGCTTGAGATGTTATTTACAATGTGTGATTTAATTGAATAGAATTGGGCCATTTGGAGTCGAGTACTCGTGGCAAGAACGTGGTTGCTAGTTGATTTTAGCCGGTTCGAGGTAAGTATCTTTCCTAACCTTGTGTGGGGGATTTCCCCTTAGGATTTGAGTCTTCTTTGTTGATTGTATTTCTTGTACGCGAGGTCACGAGTGCGTGCTCGGATTTATTTGTGGAAAATTGCCCCTTTTAGGCTCTTAGATCCTTGTAATCACCGAATATGAAGTTGTTCTTGATACGATTGAGTTCCCTGTTATTAGTTTCACCTCTTCATGATTTACTTGAAATTTATCTGCCCTTTTTGGTTATCCTTGTTGCCTAAATGACTTTTACTTGTTTAACTGTAGACGTTTACCCTTCTGTAGTCACATTATCATTCCTAACTGTTTGTCTTTATCTGGAAAGCATTACTTCTATCTCTCGTGCAATTAATTGGCCTTAATTGGAAAGAAGTTAGATATCCTATGTTTAGTTGATACTTCCTTAATTGTAATTATTTGATTCATGTTAACTTCCTTGTTGTTGAACTTAGTGTTATGGAATCGTTGTTTCATATTATTTCTCCCTTGTTGAGTTGTTCTTATTGCGCGTAGTATTTCTCTGTCACGGTTATTCCTTGTGAGTTAGTTGTACCGTCTTTTGGTGTACGGAATTTCTTGAGTTGATCCTCCTGCTTTGTTCCTGCATATATTGTCATTTGTTGTGTTGCATTGATATCGTGATGCACGAGGTTTCTTCCGTGCGGTTGTTGATATTGTGATGCGCGAGGTTTCTGCCGTGCGGTTGTTGATATTGTGATGCACGAGGTTTCTGTCGTGCGGTTGTTGATATTGTGATGCATGAGGTTTCTGCCATGCGGTTGTTGATACTGTGATGCACGAGGTTTCTGTCGTGCGACTATTGGTACTGTGATGCACGAGGTCTCTGCCGTGCAGTTGTTGTTGAAGGGTTGCACGAGGTCTTTGCCGTGCTATTGTTGCTATTGATGTGTTGCACATGCGGCGTAATAAGGCGGGATATGTTATATGCTTATATGTGGGTTGCGCATGTGGCGAAATAAGTTGGGAACATTGTGATGCACGTGTGGCGAAATAAGGCGATGCTTATTATGTTATTAATTGCACACGTGGCGTAATAAGGTGGGCTATGTCAGGGGTTGATTGTAAAGAATTGTGACGGCCTGTGGAGGCATTCCTATTTGTTTTATATTGTGATTGTGTTGCTTACCTGTATGAGCGTTACCGCTTGGAAGTTGTGAGGAAACATTCGTACGTGCGTCCGTTCCCCTTTTTATGTTTTCTAACTGGTAGAATTCTTGTTAAAAAACACTTGCACAAGCATACACGTAGCCGAACACTCCTATTAGAGATGAACTCCTCCTGATTTTGCTAAGGGTGGAGGTACGCCCTCGTTATCCACTATATTTGGGAGAGTGACCCTAGTTAGCCAGTTAGTTGTCAGCATGACCATGAGATTGATGGGGCACAGGATGCCAATTGTTAGATTTCAGATACCGGGTCTTCGCGAGTTGTGGTTTGTCCGAGACTTGGTGAAATTGTGGAAAGAGTTGAGTAAGACCTTTGTGAACATCATTGTAGGATATGAGTTATTGACTTGTTTTCCCCCCTGCTGTGTTGTGACCTTAGGATTTGGATTTGTGATTCTGCCGTCATTTCGTATCATCATTTATTATATTCTCGTTGTTACTTGTTGTATTTTTCCTTATTGTGAATTGTAGCATTTTTGGTCATTCATGCAGTCTTTACATAATTATATGTCGTTTCCATTATTCCTATGATTATACTGTTTATTGACCGGTAGGTGCCTCGACTGTTCCTCGTCACTACTCCACCGAGGTTAGTCTTGATACTTACTGGGCACCGCCGTGGTGTGCTCATGTTACTCTTCTGCACATTTTTGTTGTGCAGATACAAGTACTTTCGCTCAGTTCTGTCAGCCTTGGAAGGAGGCGTACCGGTAAAGACTTCAAGGTATATCTGCTACGTCCGCAGACCGAGGAGTCCCTTTCCAGCTTTCTGTAATAAGTATAGCTTTTCCAGTATTTCTCATTTGTATAGATATTCTTGAGTCAGAGCCTCTTATGTATCCCCTAGCTTGTGATTTGTGAGTTTCCGGGTTTTGGGAGTTTGTTAGCTTCGAGAATTGTTGTGATATGTGCCGAGCGGCACCTTAAACACCGTTTCATTTTTACCAGTTCAGTTTTATTTATTTTCTTCCGCAATTAAGGTTTATCTTCCGCATTGTTAGGCTTACCTAGTCATAGGGACTAGGTGTCATCACGACATGTTCATGGAGGGTGAACTGGGGTCGTGACAAAAGTGATGAGATTACATGAAAAATATCGGGGTCAACTGAATTTCATAGTTTATTTAAAGAGAGAGCTGTAGGATTTTGCACTTTAAAGAGTAAAGGGAATAATTTCCACTAGATTAAGCTAGCACTGAGAAAACAAATCAAAAGGCAAAAGGAAATGGGTAGGTTGGGTAAAATGTTTTGGCCGAATAGGTAGGTTTTATAAAAAACTTTCATATGGGTAATTACGGGTAATTATTTTGAGTTTTGTGGGCATTTAGTATAGATTTCCCTAGATTATATTCGGCTCTCTAACACATCCCAAAAAAGGCCACTGACAATTACGGAGTTAAATTTTTAATTTTGTGCATATTGGCTGATATATAATTCGTCCACATCTTTATGGGTTATTGACAAGGATTTACAATAATAATCTATTACTTTTATTCTTGTAGTTATCCAACGGAGTTAGGTGGTGTTTGACACAAATTTATTATGCTTTTTTTTTTTTTTGTAAATTTTTTAAAATAATAGAAGTTATGACCTATGTAGACAATAAATTTGCGTCGAGAAAATAAAATCAAGACCGAAAATATTGCAACAATCGTAGTATTTGATTTCGAATATTTGAGTGTACAATCTCTATGACTCCTCTGATTCTACTTTTCTAGTACAAATTAAAGGGCCTTTGAGCTTGATCTTGAATATATATTTGTTTCCACGACCGATGATCTTGTTCTTGAGCTTGAGCTTGATTGCTTGAACTTGACCTTGATTTGTTCTTCGTTCTTTAACTTGAACTTAATTTCTTCTTCGTTCTTGAACTTGAACTTGATTTCTTCTTCGTTCTTGAGCTTGAATTTGATTTCTTGAACTTGAAGCTTGAAACTTGTGGAGGAATTTGCAGCGTTTGATCAACGAGCTCTTTCTTGCTTCTTGTTATAACTTCTGGTGTCTTTTCTGAGTTATGAAGACCCCTATTTATAGTTGTGGGAGGGAAGAGTTATGATAAGGACAAACTCTTTCCGACCAATCAAATTGAAGTATGACATGGCCGCATTTGATTGGCCAGAACATGTCATTTGCACACGTGGCACGATTTCATTGGTCTTTCAGTGTGACTGAGCATGCCTTGTCATTTTGACACGTGGCATGATCCTATTGGCTCTTCCGTTTGACTTGGCGCGCCACATCATTTGACACGTGGCACCAAATTAGGCCTCTAGGAAGATGACATCTTGGGCCTAATGAATTTGGCTCATCATTTTAGCCCAATTAAATGGACTAGCCCAATGGATTAAGACTTATTTATTTAATCCATATATATTGGACTTATATAATTAATTCATTTATATATTAGCCCATAATATTTATTTGGACCAATATATCTTGAATTCAAAACATAGTCCAAATTATTTTATGAATTTATTTTAAGTAAAATTTATATGCCTACAAATGTCCCCTACTTCAAGACTTGTCCGGAGTACGAGTTTGCCACACTCCATCAATCGACTAGGCTTGAAGTACTTAGAGATTACATGTATTTGTCTTCTTGAGAAAAATGATCTTTAAAACGTGATCACCAAGGACCGAGAATAAAAGTAATCACTTCCATATGATGGTGTCGATGTCTTTCGGTTTAGATGATCAAACAAGATACCCATGCTATTCACGTTTGGACTTGCTTCTTCCTTGAATTAAAAATGCTTGTAATGTAATTGATGAGTATGGAAAAGACCATTAGTTTCCACGTGAGCCAGAATACATGGAACTTCTCTGCCAGCACTTTGTAGAATTTTTAGAGATACTACGTGTTAGTAGCCTTATTCTACTCCAAAGAGGACTCAAGCCAAATCCTTATTGACTTAAAACACAAAAGCAATCTTAATTTGCTATTTTCCCAAGAATTGGACTCCTGCCGTCATTGAAACCAAATCCTTTTAGGAGACCATTTCAGCACATATCCCACATCGAACAAAATCACCTAGACAGCTTCTATGTATGGCTATATATAGCACTGTATGCTCCACTTCACAATATTAATACACAGTATTTGCAAGCCATTTCGAGTCTACTTTTGACGACTTGGAAGCATTGACGCGAAGGTAATTTCTTCTTCTTTTCTTGTACTTTTCTTGTTTTGTTGTCTTTTTTTCTTTTTTGTAGGTCAAACAAGAAAGATATGTTCTTGTTTAACGAGATGATCCACGCATGAAGAAGACAATCTTGGGGTGTGAGGGGATGAGTACTCATCCTTGCCCGACTATCGGAGATATTACTCTCAATGTGGCTCGACTATCGGTGAGGCCAACTTAAGGTGCAAAGGGACTCATATGTCCACCTTAAGGATTAGGAAGTACNCAGAATGTGGCTTGACTATCGGAGAGATTACTCTCAAAACGGCCACAGAATGTGGCTTGACTATCGGAGAGATTACTCTCAAAACGGCCACAGAATGTGGCTTGACTATCGGAGAGACCAACTTAAGGTGCAAAGGGACTTATATGTCCACCTTAAGATCGGAAGACTTATATGCCACAGAATGTGGCTTGACTATCGGAGAGATTACTCTAAAAATGGCCCGACTATCGGAGAGATTACTCTCAATGTGGCTCGACTATCGGCGAGGCCAACTTAAGATGCAAAGAGACTCATATGTCTACCTTAAGATTGGAAAGTTATAGTTCCTTTCAAGGACAAACCCGCGAAGAGGCCAACTTAAGGTGCAAAGGGACTTATATGTCCACCTTAAGATTGGAAAGTTATAAAGCTTCAACTCGAAGACGACATCGACTTGAAGACTTGGAAAACTTTGAAGATTTGGCGGACTTTGCAGACTTCAACTCGAAGATTCGGAAGGATTAAACAATTCAACTTTAAGACCGACGAATTTGAAGACTGAAACTTGAAGACAGACGAACTTGAAGACTTCAACTTTGAGACTTGGAGGGCCTAAATATTTCAACTTGAAGCTCGGCAAATTTGAAGACTTCAACTTGAAGACCGACGGACTTGAAGACTTCAACTTTGAAGACCGACGGGGTTGAAGATTTCAACTTGGGGGCCTCAACTTGAATACAATTGAAGACTTCAACTTGGAGACTTCGAAAGCTTAATTATTTCAGCCTCTCTTTTGCCCTACATTGTTCGACTTTTATCTTAGTCGCATAATTTTCAGCTTTACATGCTTGTAACAAATGATTCATATCTTGTCGTGGAGAGTCCAAATAATGAACCGTTTGATGACTTCAATATCTAAAATATATCCAATATTCAGAATCAAAAAAAAAACTTCAGAATCGCGCCGGATAATAATTTGAAACCAACTTTAGATTTCACCATGTTGAAAATTTCAGATTTGCGCAGCCTCACCAAAAAAAATCATATCTCGGTGTAGAAATATCAAAATTGTAAACCGTTTGATTTCAAGAAAACTAGACTTCAAGATCTAGAACATATTCAAAATTCTCAATCAAACAACTTCTGAATCGTCCCAGATGATATTTTGAAATCAACTTTATATTGCACCATGCTGTCAATTCCAGATTTGCGCATTCTCACTAAAAAATCATGTCTTGGTGTAGGAACGTTGAAATTACGAACCGTTTGATTTCTTGAAAACTAGACTTCAATATCTAGAAAATATCCAAAATTCTCAATCAAATAACTTAAGAATCGTCCCAGATAATATTTTGAAATCAACTTTAGGTTCCACCACGTTGAAAATTTCAGATTAGCGCGACTTCGCCAAAAGTTTTGTTTCTTGAAGTAGGAACGTCGAAATCATGAACCGTTTGATCTACTGAAAACTTAACTTCTAAATATATAACATATCCAAAATTCAAGATTTAATGCCTTACAGATACATTCAGATAATATTTCGAAGTCAATACTAAATTCTGATACACCGACAATTTCCGATTTGCGCGACTTCACCAAGTATTTTGTATCCTGATATGGAAGCCTCGAGATCGGAAGACGTCTTACTTGCCATAAATCGAAATATAAGAGCCATATTCTCACAAGTATCTTGGGGTTCAAATCTCAGTGAATTTGAAACGTCGCGCCAAGCAATCATTCCCTTATACTTGTGTTTCTTTTTGACGCCTCGTTTCTCTTCCCCCTTTTTTTAGGCAGAGGGCGGACTTGGAGACCAACAAACTTGAAGGTTTGGCGCACCTAAAGACATAGAGAATCCCTGGACTTCAATGCAAATACTTGACATCCTTCTAAAATCGGCCCATTGAAGATATCAATTTACCAAGGAGGGTTGCCCCCTTTAAATCAAATGAGATCAAAGTTCAACAGGAGGATGACATTTCAGCTTGATCTTGCGTTTCTTCATACTTCATTCGAATAACAATTGGGGCAATATGTGTCTTTTGAACTTATGCGACTGAACTTAGAAAGAAACTCCAGCTGCCTACGTACCCCGGTGAAGAGGATCAAGTCATACCGTAGTTCAGACTGGGTGATTTATTTTTTATTTTTTTTTATTTTTTTTTATGTCCTAACTTTTGCCTAGGCTGCCTCTTTCGAAGTTTTCAACCTAGCGGACTCTTTTTTTTTGGGCCGTACACAGTTTATACTCNGGATTGGCAAAATGTTCACTGAGGATCCTCCATCAACCAAAATCCGATTTACCCTTTCATCGCGCATATAGCCAACCAGGTACAATGGGCGGTTATGAGGAGTGTCACCTAGCAAAAGATTGTCATTTGTGAACATGACCTTTTCCTCACAAGCATTAACTTCTTGAGGAGTGGACTCGATGGGCTTTTCCGAAGATGGTGCCAACGGTAGGTCATCACTCTTTTCTTCCCCTTTGTCAGCATAGCAACAAGAGGCATCAATGCCCTTATGGGAAATCTTCGTGCGGAACCAACTTGGTAAAAACTCCTCCAAGGTCACTTGACTTCATGGCTTTTGAGAATGGTGCATCTCCACTTTTGCTTTCTTCAAATGCCTAACTTGATTCTTTTTTATTGGTCTTTTTACCATCATCTTCCTTGTTGGTTGTTCTATTGATTCTTTTCGTGGGCTCCTTTTGTGGTGCCTACGACGAGTCACCAATGTCCAACCTTCATCATCATCAGGTTGATTGACTTCAGCTTTGTCGCTCTCCAGTAATTCTTCATCTTTACTTTCTTTAAAACCACATAATTCATCCGGACTAAATGAGCCAAAGGTGATAGAGACTTGGTTTGCGCTTGCTTTCTCATCTTCAAGCACGATCTTCTTTTCGCGAGCCAAGTCCATGACTTTATCCTTGAAGACAAAGCACTTCTCCAGAGGGTGGCTTACAAGTCGGTGATATTTGTAGTAATTTGGGTCATTTGTTTTCCCAGCTTCATTTGGTCGCTTCATCTCCGGAAGCTCAATGAGATTTAACTCGAGGAGTTCTTCGAAAATGGCTGGCACATTAGAATCCAAGAATGGGTACTCTTTCTCCTGCATCTCTTTTAAAGTCAACTTTCCATTTGGCTTGTCTTGAAAAGAAGTGGATTTCATACTGTGCTTCTTGCTCACCTTCGTCGTGAACTTCATAGGTGGCGTATTGACATTCATAGCTTCTTTGCTTTCAGCCTTGGGTACGAACTTGCCCCACTTCCTGACTTCTTGCTTGTCATTCGCTTTGCGAGGTTCATAGATAGGCAGCCTTTCATTTCCAGCGGAGGCCATGCTCAATTCCATGTCATGGGCACGAGTTGCAAGTTCTTCAAATGTGCTAGGCTTGATACCCTGCAAGATGTAGCGCAATCCCCAATGCATGCCTTGGATGCACATCTCTATGCCTGAAGCTTCACAAAGCCTGTCTTTGCAGTTGAGGCTTGCATTCCTCCAACAATCGATAAAGTCGATAACTGGTTTCCCCTTTTGTTGACGAGTATTTGTAAGTTCTATCATACTCACAGTACGTCTTGTGCTATTAAAGCAATTGAGGAATTCTTGCTCTAGTTGATCCCAACTATTGATTGATCCAGCCTCGAGGTCCGTATACCAGTCAAAAGCATTTCCTTTTAGCGAGCGGACAAACTGCTTGATGAGGTAATCTCCATAAGTCCCAGCATTGTTGCACGTCTCCACGAAGTGCGACACATGTTGCTTTGGGTTACCTATACCATCAAACTATTGAAACTTTAGAGGTTGATAGCCAGAAGGCATCTTCAACATATCGACCCTTGAAGTGTACGACTTTGCATACGTAAGGGAGGATTTGGCAGCAACTTCATATTTGTTCTTAATGGTTCCTTTAATGAACTCCTTCAATTGATCGATTCGAATCATCTCTTTAGATGAGATAGGGATAGCCTTAGTGGATGATGCTTGTCTTGGGGGAGAGTCGCTCTCTAGAACCTCTAGGAGCTTGCCGGGTGCATGGGTGGATTCTTCTTCCATCAGAACTCCCACCCTGTCTGTTAGCTTGTCAATTCTGGCCGCTTGATTTTGCATGCATTTGGTCAAGCCAGCGATTGCTTCTGTCAAGTTTGCCAACTGCTCCTCCATGGATGAAGTGTTTGTCACCATGGCTTGCATGATTGTCGTGGATGACGGAGAGTAGCATGGATTTTCACACAGATTGATCCTTGATCAGCTCACACTATGTGGTGTATGTGGGGAGGATCCATCACTTGGAACATCATCATCTTCCTTCACAGCAGAGTGCTTGGAGCCGGAGAGGTCAAGCAGAGCAAGAGTTTTCTTGATCTTTTCAGCAACATCGCTTCCTCCTTCAGATGCGTTTGTGGCAGATCTTGCTCCTTTTGAGGATGAAGGTCCGAAAATAGGGGTTGATGCGGACGACACTTGGGGTGCTTGTTGTCCTAAAAATCTTGCTTTGCTCCTTGTAACTGGTCCGAAGCTTCCAAAGGTGACATCGAGGATGCTTTCCATATCAGCATAGAACCTGGAGTTAGCAGCCTTGGTGGAAGTTGAAACGGAGTTGATTTTCTTTGAAGCCATTTCAATGTTCTTGGTATTTGGTGAATGAAAAGTTGAGATGAGAGGTAGAGATTGTCCCACTGGGCGTGCCAGAATTTGTAGACAATAAATTTGCGTCGAGAAAATAAAATCAAGACCGAAAATATCGCAACAATCGTAATATTTGATTTCGAATATATGAGTGTACAATCTCTATGATTCCTCTGATTCTACTTTTCTAGTACAAATTTAAGGGCCTTTGAGCTTGATCTTGAATCTATATTTGTTTCCACGACCGATGATGTTGTTTTTGAGCTTGAGCTTGATTGCTTGAACTTGACCTTGATTTGTTCTTCGTTCTTGAACTTGAACTTAATTTCTTCTTCGTTCTTGAACCTGAACTTGATTTCTTCTTCGTTCTTGATCTTGAATTTGATTTCTTGAACTTGAAGCTTGAAACTTGTGGAGGAAGCGTTTGATCCACGAGCTCTTTCTTGCTTCTTGTTATAACTTCTGGTGTCTTTTCTAAGTTATGAAGACCCCTATTTATAGTTGTAGGAGGGAAGAGTTATGATAAGAACAAACTCTTTCCGACCAATCAAATTGAAGTATGACATGGCCGCATTTGATTGGCCAGAACATGTCATTTGCACACGTGGCACGATTTCATTGTTCTTTCAGTGCGATTGAGCATGCCTTGTCATTTTGACACGTGGCATGATCCTATTGGCTCTTCCGTTTGACTTGGCACACCACGTCATTTGACACGTGGCACCAAATTGGGCCTCTAGGAAGATGACATCTTGGGCCTAATGAATTTGGCTCATCACTTTAGCCCAATTAAATGGACTAGCCCAATGGATTAAGACTTATTTATTTAACCCATATATACTGGACTTATATAATTAATTTATTTATATATTAGCCCATAATATTTATTTGGACCAATATATCTTGAATTTAAAACATAGTCCAAATTATTTTATGGATTTAATTTAAGTAAAATTTATATGCCTACAACCTATTTGAGATAAAATAATTATAAAAAAAATTAATTAAAGGAAGGCCTTTGGTGGAAATCAAAACTAAAACTCGCAAGCCCAGTTTGGAAAAAAAAGAATCAGCAACTTCAATTTTTGAAAGAAACTTTTATAGTAGACGTTTCCAAAACTGTTAAAGAAATATAATGAAAGCAGGTACAAATTATTAAATTTTTATAAAGTAACTCCGGCATTTGCTCACTACTCTATTTATCTATACTATAATTACAAAACTTATTATACCCTTTATGTAAAGGAGGTGTCCACACAAGCAGTGCCTTAGCACAACATACTATTAACTTAACTATAGTTAGTTAAATGTAATTGTAGTTAGTCCATTAGTTAACATTTTGTACAGCTGTACATGAGGTGGCAATAGTTAGTTGGAAGTGGTTAAATATACTGTACATTACTCATTTCACATTGGATGGAATACAAAAGAAAATTCTCTCCTCAGCATTTCTTCTCTCTGCATTTCTTCTCTCGAGCTCCCTCTTCTTCTCTATTTCAACTACAATTTCAGTTTAATCATGAGAATTCCACATGGTATCAAAGCAGTTGATTGGGTAATTCAAAGGAATTTTCGAGCAATTAAAGAAAATTCGAAGGAATTCACTCATTTCTGCGTTTGTTAGAACCCTAATTTTCTGCAATTGGAGTTTTTCAGCACCTTGATTTGATCTAATTCATGGCTATCTCTGAAGAATCGAACAACACTACAAGCGATGGAATCAATGAAGCTAGAGGATCCACAATTCTCGATCATAATCACCCGCTATATCTACATCCTTCCGATGGACTTGGATCCATGTCGATAGGGCTCATATTAACTGGAATGGAGAACTACTCACTCTGGAGTCGAGCTATGAAGGTAGCCTTGTTAGGAAAAAATAAATTGTGTCTAGTCGATGGATCGACTTCAAAAGAGGATTTTGGATCTGGCTTTGCACACCAGTGGGATTGATGCAATGCGATTGTGACCTCGTGGTTGATGAGCAATGTTAGTAAGGATTTGATAACTGGAGTACTTTTTTCGTCTAATGCTTGTACAACATGGGCAGCATTCAAGGAACGTTTTGATAAAGTGAACGGATCGAGGTTGTACTATTTTCACAAGGAAATTTTCACTATGACCCGGGGAATTTGTTCTGTTTCTACCTATTTTACAAAGCTTAGAGATCTATGGGCAGAATATGACTCCATTTTACCACCACCTCCAGCAGCTCAATATGTTGAACAGTTGGAATATCAACGTTTGTTGCAGTTTCTCATGGGACTAAATGATAGTTTTGAACAAGCTAGAAGTCAGATCCTCTTAATGCCTACCTTGCCATCTATCAACAATGCATATGCCATGGTGGTTCAAGATGAAAGCGGAAGGATGATTACTGGTGCCAATTATGGAAATGCAGGGAACATCGAGCCTACTGCTCTGTTTACTGCACAATCAGGAAGCAAGCAAAGGAGAAATTATAGTTTGGGGTGTGATTTTTGTCACTTAAAAGGACATACTCGAAAGGATTTCTATAAACTAATGAAGTGTGATTTTTGTAATAAAACAGGACATTTGAAGGACAAATGCTACAAAATTGTGGGTTATCCTCCAGATTTCAAGCCAAAAGGAAAGGCAAATGCTACTCTATTTGGTGAACAGTCTCAAACCACACAGGTGCCTAGTCAACGAACAAGCAATGAAATAGTACCAGCCCAGTTCTTCACACAAGACCAGTACAACCAACTGTTACAACTATTGAGCAAGAGTTCTGTTGGAGATGCCAGTGCTCATATAGCAGGTAAATGTTTTTGTGGCAATGTAGAGTTATGTGAGAATATGGCACTTTGCAAATGGATTGTAGATACAGGAGCTACGAATCACATGACTGGTTCTAAAGAATTATTGCATAATAAACAATTAGTAGGAAACACAGGACAAGTCCAATTGCCTACTGGAGATTTAGCCACAATTTCACACATGAGAGAATGTCAACTTACAGAAGGTGATACCCTTAAGGATGTTCTTTGTGTTCCAGCATTCAAGTTCAATCTCTTGTCAGTATCAAAATTGACAAAGGACTTGAAATGCTGTGTCACATTCTTTCCACAATGCTTTGTATTTCAGGACCTCTTGTCTGGGAAGGCGAAGAGGATTGGTAAGGAGGAGGATGGACTATATGTTCTTTCCATATCTACATCAGTTGGAGGAAAATTGAATCGAGCATTTGCAGCAACTAGTGGAGCAAGTGGAGCAGACTTATGGCATAAGAGAACAGGACATATTCCTATGCAAGTTCTTAAGAAGATTCCTGGTCTAATGAATAATACAGATTTCTCTTGTATCAATCAATTGAGTAAGTGTGAGATATGTCCACTAGCAAGACAGACTAGAGTACCATTCCCACTTAGTAAAAGTAGAAGTTTATCTAGTTTTGATTTGATACACATGGATGTTTGGGGTCCATATAAGGTTCCTACTCACAATGGTATGAGATTCTTTCTTACTTTGGTGGATGATTGCACTAGATGGATTTGGTATTTCTTATGAGACTTAAATCTGATGTATTGTTTTTACTCAAAAATTTTATTGCTTTGGTTAATGTAACGATCCGACCGGTCATTTTGCATTTTAGAACCCCGTTTCCCTAAATAAAGCCTCCCGTACTTGCTTTAGCTAAATTTCGACTTGCGGGGGCGGTCGGTTCAGGAGTTAGAAGAGTTTTGAGTGAAAATTGCCTAATTGTTTCTTTAAGAATTTCTTAAAAAGCCAAGTTTGACTTCGGTCAACTTTCTTGGGAAACGGACCCGGATTCGTGATTTGGCAATTTCTGAGGGTCCGTGGGAAAATATGGGACCTGGGCGTATGTCCGAAATTGAATTCCGAGGTCCCTAGCCCGAGTAATGAATTTCTATTTAAAATTGTTTAATTGAAGTTTTAAAGAATTAAAGAAACTAAGTAATCATTGATTCCCTAGGTATCGGGATCTGATTTTGGTTCCGAAGCTTGGTACAGGTCCGTAATGTCGTTAAAAGACTTGCCCATAAAATTTGGTGCCAATCCGAGTAGTTTAAGGGCGTTTTGACCCGTTAGAGGAGAATTAAGAACTTGAAGATTCAATAGTTTGATTCATTTGGTTTTAGGGGGGTGATTCCAAGATTTAGCGTTGTTTTGGGAGTTCCGAGGGTTCGAGTAGGTCCGCCTCGTGATTTCAGACTTGTCGGTATGTTCGGGCGGGGCTCGGGAGCCTCGAGCGTCGAACGATCGAGGATCGAGTGAAGTTAAAAATTGAAGAAGAGGCTGAACTGCTGCTTCTGTCATAACCGCATTTGCGGTTCTAGGGCCGCAGAAGCGGGACCGCAGATGCGGTTAGGCCTTCGCAGAAGCGGCCAAGGGCAGGCCCAGGGAAAACCGCAGAAGCGGTCATGAAACCGCAGAAGCAGTTCCGCTTTAGCAGAAATTCGACCGCAGAAGCGGTCCAGCCAAATTGGGCCAGAACCGCAGAAGCGGTTTCCACAGAAGTGCCCTTCAGACCGCAGAAGCGGTCCAGTCGTTTAAAGCCCAGAGCCGCAGATGCGGCCTCCCTTTCGCAGGAGCGGGACCGCAGATGCGGTCCCCAAACCGCAGAAGCGGAAACCGCTGGGCAGTGAGCTCTTTTAATTCGAGCTCAAGGTCATTTATTTCACTCACTACTTCACACTTGGGCGATTTGGGTGCTTCCAAAGAGAGGATTTCCACATAATATTGTAAGGTAAGTAATCTCCCTCCATTCTTAGTTTAATTACATGAACATTAGGTAGATTAAACACTAAAATTAAGTAAAAATCAAGGGTTAGAGCTAGACCTAGGGTTTTAGTAAAACTAAGATTTAAAGCATGTAAATTGCTATGTAATGAACTAGAAATGATATATAATTGATCCTTAGGTTGTAGAGAACAACTTCCTTCGAAAAATATCGGAATCCGGGCACGTGGGCCCGGGGTCGGAATTTAGGAAACTTGTGAAAAGGGTTGGGAAATGGATTAAATAGCTCGAATTTGATTTTGTAAACTTATATTGACTAGTTCTTTCTTCCTTTAACTAGTTTGTGATCGTTTGGCTCCGACTTGAGGGCTTGGACTTGTTTTTGATATTGGAAGTGCACGTTGGAGCGAGGTGAGTCTCCTTTCTAACCTTGTAAGAGGGAATCGTCCCCATAGGTGAGTTAATTGGTTATGTGCTCCTATTTGTGGGGGCTACGTACGCACGAGGTGACGAGAGTCCGTGCGTAGCTACTATTATGCTATTGTCCGGGTAGTCTAGGACCCAAAAGCATGCTATACTTTGAATATTTGTAATCTTATGGATAGTTGAAATGCTTAAACCACATCAAAATAGTAAATGAATTTCTAACAAGATGTAAACCTCATTTTCTTAAACTGTTAAAAGAGAATTAGCTTTTCTTTGAATAATTGCCCCATGTTGGATTCTCGATTGAATGTCTCTATGTGTTTATTTTGGAACGGGCCGAACGCTTCGTCAGATTAAATAGATGCATCTGTAGGCGCGCCGTCGACCCTCGGCAAGTGCACAGTTTACATTTCTGTTGGATCGGGCCGTCGCCTCGGTATGATATGCGCATGCTTGTATTGCTGCCTTGAATTAATTAAGTTATTATTGCCTCTTCATGGCTTGAAAATATTTGGATAATTATGAAAAGGAATTTTGGAAATTTTCTATGAGAGAATTAATTGTCTACTCGTTTCCTTCTATTTGGACTAAAACCATGTTTATAGAAATCCATAATTTAATGTATTACTGACCTCACTATTGGACCATTAGTAAGTGTCGAAGTCGACCATCTCGTCTCTACTTCTTCGAGGTTAGGCGGGATACTCATTGAGTACACGTTGTTTTCGTACTTATACTACACTTCTGTGCATTTTTGTTGCACGGGTATATGTACCCCTTTTTGCACGGGTATATGCTTCTGGGACTAGGTGAGTTGCATTATTTGAGGCGACCCGCAGCTAGTATAGTCCCTTCCAGTGTATTGTATTTATTTCTTGTCCACTGTATTTCGGACGGATGTTGTATTTTATTTCCTTATCTGTAGATGCTGATGTACTTGCGACATCGGGTTCTGGGATGATTTGAAGTATTTTGCATTGAACTGCTTATTATTTAAATTTGATTTGAGACAATTATTTTTTAAATTGCTAAATTTGAAGGAGAATCCTAGATTTTCAAAAGTAATAAAACGAGAATTTGATTAAGTAATTTGGTTGGCTTGCCTGACAGCAGTATCCGGCGCCATCACGACCCTTAGTGGATTTTGGGTCGTGTCAGTTAAGACACAGTATGGTAAGCCTATTAAGGTGTTTCGATCAGATAATGGAGGAGAATTTTTCAATCATTCTTGCAAGGACTTATTTCAGCTGCGCATTGTACACCAAAGTTCTTGCCCATACACCCCCCAGCAAAATGGGGTTGTTGAACGAAGACATAGGCACATACTTGAGACAGCCAGAGCTATTAGATTTTAGGGACATCTACCGTTTAGATACTGGGGCCATTGCATTGACACAACAGTCTACATTATCAACAGGATACCTTCATCAATTCTTAGAGGTCAATCTCCTTATGCAGTACTACATGGGAAGCTACCTTCTATTTCCCAATTGTGGGTGTTAGGATGCCTATGCTTTGCAACAAACTTGATCAAGCATGACAAGTTTGAGCCAAGGGCAGTGAGATCTGTTATGTTGGGATATGCAGCTCATCAGAAGGGTTACATGCTATTAGATTTGGAACACAGAGTGTTCTTCATTAGCAGGGAAGTAGTCTTTCATTAAAATGTGTTTCCATTCCAGTCTTTAGACACTGCTTCACCAGATTTCTTTCTTGATTTGACTCCTGTTCCTAGGCAAGATGTTATTACAGATCCAGCTCCTATAGCTGTTCATATGCCACATAATGAACCTTGCTCACAGTCAATTCCATGTTCCCCAAATTTGCCTGAGATTTCATGCTCCATAGATACAGTACCTACTTCAGTTGATGATCCCACAGCTACTGGTTCTACCAGTAACATTCTAGTGCCTAATTGTAACCCACCCAATCTTGGGCAGGATGTTAGAAGATCAGGGAGAGTGTCTAAACCTCCCATCTGGATGCAGGACTATGTTCAACCTACTAAAGGAAAGTCTGCAGGATGCTGCAAATATCCACTCTCTGAGGTAATCACCTATGATCACATTGCACCTAAATATCAAAGTTATTTGTCCCAATTCTCTGTTGAAGTGGAACCAATGACCTACCAAGAAGCAGTTAAAGATAAGAGATGGGTAGAAGCCATGAAGTCTGCAATCAAGGCTTTAGAAGATAACCACACATGGGCTCTTGTCCCATTACCTAAGGGTAAGAAGGCTATTGGATGTAAATGGGTGTACAAGATTAAGTACAAGGCTACTGAGGAAGTTGAGATATTCAAAGCCAGACTTGTGGAAAAAGGATACAACCAGAGAGAAGGGTTAGACTACCAGGAGACATTTTCACATGTGGTTAAAATGGTGACTGTCAGGAGTGTGCTTTCCATGGCAGCTTCAAGGCATTGGACCATCCATCAAATGGATGTATACAATGCATTTTTGCAAGGTGATCTTTTTGAAGAGGTGTATATGACTATCCCACAGGGTTTCAGTGATTCCACTGATAAGTCCTTAGTTTGTAAACTGCTCAAGTCCCTCTATGGACTTAAGCAGGCTTCCAGGCAATGGAATATCAAGCTAACAACATCATTGCAGAACTCTGGTTTCACACAGAGCCACCTGGACTATTCCTTGTTTCTCAAACGAGTGGGAGAGAAGTTAGTGGTGGTTCTAGTCTATGTTGATGACTTGTTGATCACAGGTAATGATATCTTGCTTATACAGCAGACCAAGGATGATCTACAATCTAATTTTAAGATCAAGGACCTTGGTGAGCTCAAGTTTTTCTTGGGCATTGAATTTGCTAGGAGTGACCAGGGAATCTTGATGCATCAACGCAAGTATGCGCTAGAGTTGATCTCTGATTTGGGATTAGTAGGGTCAAAGCCAATTCACTCTCCTATGGAGCTTAATCTTCGACTAACAACCACAGATTTTGATGCCCACACAAACTCTACTGGTGATACCCTTCTTCCTGATCCTGGACCATACCAACGTTTACTGGGGAAATTACTCTACTTGACTATCACTCGTCCTGACATTTCTTTTGTTGTGCAATGTTTGAGTCAATTCATGCATTCCCCCAAGTCCTCTCATATGGAGGCTGTTATGAGGGTCATGAGATATGTCAAGTCCTATCCTGGCATGGGTGTGTTACTAAGTGCTAATTGCTCAGACTCTCTTTCAGCCTTTTGTGATGCAGATTGGGCTGCTTGCCCTAACACACGCAAGTCAGTTACTGGTTATTTTGTCAAGTTTGGAAGCTCTTTGATTTCTTGGAAGTCCAAGAAACAGTCTACCATCTCTCGTAGCTCAGCAGAGGCTGAGTATAGGAGTTTGGCATCTACTGTAGCGGAGGTAATTTGGATTCTAGATCTGTTCAAGGAGTTGGGTATTCCTCATTCCTCTCCTGTCCCCATATACTGCGATAGTAAATCTGTTATTCAAATTGCAGCCCCAATTTTTCACGAACGTACAAAGCACATCGACATTGACTGCCATTTCATTAGAGAAAAGGTTCAACAAGGATTGATTAGCACTGTCCATGTTCCTACTGCTGAACAGGAAGCTGACATGCTGACCAAGGGCCTTGGGAGATCTCAACATGAATATTTGGTATCCAAGCTAGGCCTGGAGAACATCTTCAGTGGACCTAGCTTGAGGGGGGGTGTAAAGGAGGTGTTCACACAAGCTGTGCCTTAGCCCAACATATTATTAACTTAACTATAGTTAGTTAAATGTAATTGTAGTTAGTCCATTAGTTAACATTTTGTACAGCTGTACATGAGGTGGCAATAGTTAGTTGGAAGTGGTTAAATATACTGTACATTACTCATTTCACATTGGATGGAATACAAAAGAAAATTCTCTCCTCAGCATTTCTTCTCTCTGCATTTCTTCTCTCGAGCTCCCTCTTCTTCTCTATGATTTCAACTACAAATTCAGTTTAATCGTGAGAATTTCACACTTTAATCATTTAAGTCAATTCTTACAAGGCTTGACATAATTGAGAAACAGTTTCTGATGAAAAAGCAGTAGTAAAGATGGGAGATATAGAAGAGTTGAAGATGCAATAGTATTTATACTTGACCAGGAAATGTGACGGCCTTAAATTTATGGTCACATGCTAGCTACGTTCTAAGGATTTTGTGCTATCCTCCATGGACCATGCCTTCAACTGTTACTAATATTTCGCCAAAGATTATTGTCACTGCTCAAAATAATTATAGGAGAAACAACAATCCAAGGGGTGGTTGTGGTGCTTATAGTAGCTTAGAGAAAAATTGTTTTACTTGTCGATTTTTTTATTTATTTTAAAAGGTGATGATAAATTAATGGACCGGTTGGATTACTTCCAACATGCATGCTTGTTCCTTCATAATGATTGTTATGGAGCTATATTTCTTCTCCTTTCTATTTTTATACACACAAAGAATATCATCCATGAAGAAGTTCATCAAAATAAAGCAAACAAAAATATTTATCAAAATGAATCGTATAAGAAAGCAAGAAAAGTCCTATTTATCGAAAAATAATGAGGAATTTTGTGTGGGTTAGAAGAATTACGTTTGGAGGACAACTTCGAATTATTTTGCCATAAAAAATCATACACATGAGACATATTCATTTATATAGATTTTGGTTCGTCTTGTCTTAAACCATTGCAGAACATTTAGTTTCATAAAAAATGATATATTAATCAAGAATAAGACTCAGATTTCAATATCATAGCTGGAGGGGGAAAAATTATTGTATTATTTGTACATCATGCCCCTTTACTATTTTAAAACTAAGAAAATAACCCTTTTAGATTTTTTCTATGTAAAAGATAAATCTCTTACGTGTAATTATAAATCTTCCATGTATAAAAAAAAAAGGTAAGGTCATAAATTAAAAAGAAGTTTGTAAAGAGCTAAAACCAAATGACCCGGAAAAAAAAGAAAGAGAAAAAAATACGTACACTAATAACAAGTATATATATACACATACGTTACATTAACTATTAGATGCACTTATTATTACGTGCGATAGGCACGTACATAGAGACTAGTTTATTATAAAAGTATGAATACTATGTTGGAAGCCCAAAATAGCCCTAAAATATAACTATGCTATTGGATATAATATAATATTGTTATTTTCCTTTATGTTTGGATTTAGTT
Source organism: Nicotiana attenuata (assembly GCF_001879085.1). NCBI lineage: Eukaryota > Viridiplantae > Streptophyta > Magnoliopsida > Solanales > Solanaceae > Nicotiana > Nicotiana attenuata. The sequence goes on along the minus strand of NC_031995.1, from coordinate 73,119,922 downwards.
TGATTTAGGAGAAAGAGCGTGTCTAAGAATTCTATTCAAATTGGTTTATGATTCAAAGTTAACTTTTCCATCTTTTAGTTTATGTAGCGTTTGAATCGTCCATTATTAGGAGTAATGTAGCTTCAAAAAGTATAAAATAAACCGAGCATATGAGCGGACAAAGGGGAGAATGTAGGACAGGGAAATTTAATTAAAGTATTAATAATGTCTAATTTAATTTCAAGAAGATAAAATACATAGGATATTAGCTGTTCTATTCACTTTCAAGGGAGGTAAGGTAGGACAGATGAATCAGATTAAAGTTTTTATAATATTTAATTGTAATATCAATAAAGATAAAATACCTAAGCTATTAACCGTGTTGTTTATTTTCAAGGAAGAGAATGTATGAATAGTCAATTTGATTTAAGTTATGGCTAATGACTGATTGCAGGTTCAACGAATGTGCAGGTTTAGATATCAAATTTAAAGTTTATCCATAACAATAGACAACTTGTGCTGGTACAGCAATCATAGTTAGAAGTAATGAGCAACAAAATTGTACTAAAAAATACTAAATGTTGGGTATGTTTGGTATGAAGGAAAATATTTTCCAATTTTCATATATTTGGTTGACTTAAATATTTTGGAAAATATTTTTCCTTATCAACTCATTTTCCTCCAATTGAAGGAAAATATTTTCCTTATTAATAGAAGGGAAATTTTTTGTCAAAACTCCTTCTCAACCCCCCCCCTACCCCCCCCCCCCCCCCCCCCCCCCGCAAAACTTTTTTTTAAACGTTTTTTTTTTTTTGTTTGTAATTTCAAATTTTTTTTCGTTTTTCTGCACCCCATCCCACACAACCACCTCCCCCCTCCCCACAAAAAAATGTTTTTTTTATGGCGTGAACAACTTAAGTTCTGCACTTAATATATACACCAAACTATATTAGTTTATTATAAGAGATAAAAATGAGGTGAGTATATATTTTTGTTAACTATGAAGTACTAAGGGTCATGATGGCGCCGGACACCATTATCAGGCAAGCCAACACTAAATAACTAGTAACTTCTCGTTTTAATAACTTTGAAAACTATAATTTTCCTTCAATTTTACTAGTAAAAGATAATCATTACGAAATAAATAAAAACGTTTAGACGTTAATACAAAATACCCCATATTCATCCCAGAACCGGTGTCACGAGTGCACGAGCAATTTCTAGGAAATATAGTACAATACGATAACTATCTGGAATATAATTGGACTGAAAAGAACTACTACACTCTGAAAGAGACTTTGCTGGTTGCGGGTCGTCTCGAGAGATGCAGCTCACCTAAGTCTCCGTGTCAACCATGCCGCTGCGCCCAACGAGGCCACTAGACGTACATGTACCTATGCGACAAAAATGCACAACAAGTGTAGCATGAGTACGAAAACAACGTGTACCCAGTGAGTATCCCGTCTAATCTCGAAGTAGAGACGAGAGGTTGACTTCGACACTACTAGTGGTCCAATAATAATATAGTAAATCGAGGATTTTCATAAAGATGGCTGTAACTGAATAGCATGAAGCAAGTAAACAATTATTTTATTAATAGGAAATTTCCAAATTCATTTTCATCATTTATATATTTATCTCAAGCCAGGGAGAATAAATATCAAAATCTATAAATCTCAAGGCAAGCAGTATAAGCATGCGCAAATAATGTTGAGGTCGTACGGCCCGATCCAACAAATATTTAAAACTGTGCACTGCTATAGGGTCAAATGGCGCGAACCATAGATGCATCTATTACCCCGCTCGCGAATCATACATGCGACACGGTCAAACATAAATAAACAATCACCCCGCTCGTGAATCATACATGCTATGCAAGTATACATAGAAACGCGCACAGTCAATCAAAACTTCACCAGGGAGACAATTATTCAAGGAAATGTCAATTTCTTTTTTACAAGTAGAGAAAATGAAGTTTAACTCTTTTAGAAAATCATTTACCAATTCGATGTAATTAAAGCAATTTAAACTGTCAATAAGGTTACAATTATTACAAGTAAAACATGCTTTTCGGTTCTAGACTACCTGGACTTAAGCACAATAGTAGGTACGCACGGACTCTCACCACTTCGTGCGTACGTAGCCCCCACAAATAGGAGCACATAACCAATTAACTCACCTATGAGGACAATTCCCTCTTACAAGGTTAGAAAGGAGACTCACCTCGCTCCGAAGTTCCAAAACCGGCTTCCAAGCCCTTCTGACGACTCAAATCGATGCACAACGCTCCAAACTAGCCAATAAATGAGAAAATCCATAAATATATGGTCTAATACTCACAACAATTCAATTTAGATAAATTCCTAACTCCGTTCGAAAAGTTGACAAAATTGCCCTCGGGCGCACGTGCTCGGATTCCAAAAAAACTCACAAAATCCGAAAACCCATTTCGATACGAGTTCAACCATACCAATTTTATCAAATTCCGATAACAACTTGACCTCCAAATCTTGAATTTTCGTTCTTGAAAATTTTTGCAAAAATCTTTATTTCTTCCATTTAAATCCAAAATAAATGATGAATATAACCATATAATCATGACGTATTATTACTTTTGGATATAGAACACTTATCCCAGTCCATATGGTGAAAATCGCTTCAATCCGAGCTTCATAGCTCCAAATATGTTAAAAATGACCGAAACCTCGAAATATAACTTCTGCCCAGGTATTTACTTTGAGATCGCGGAAAATACTTCGCAATCGCGAAGCACAATATTTCTCAGCCCAAAATTTGCCCTTCGCGATCGCGGAAAATGCTTCGCGATCGCGAAGAACAAATGCCCAGTTCTTCCAGACAGTCTCTAGTATAATAAACAGAACTTTTTTTTACAAAACTTCAAATTGCAAATGGTTTAACTTTTTGAAAACTAGACTCCAAGAACTACAACTTTCATGCTATGCTCATCTCCCAGTTCTTTATATATTACAAGATAAAAGCTTCCAAAGTTAGCCCTGTGCAACACAAATTTCTTCTTCGTAATTTTCAAACTCTTCCCGGATAGGCTGTAGGGTACCACTCATAACATTTTGTACACATCTCCAAATTCCAAATGGTTTATTTTTCTAAAAACTAGACACAAAGGGCTACATCTTTCTTTTTTGGATCATCTCCATATTCCTTATAGATTGCGAGATACAAGCTTCCAAAGTCTGGTCAATGCAGCAGAAACTTTCCTCTACGCGATCGCGAAGGGCCTTCCGCGATCGCGTATTACTGGCCATTTTCTCCCACTTTACTCATCGCTATTGCGACCAATTCCCCATGATCGCATAGCATACTGCTGTAGCCAAAAACCAGCAGCTAAAAAAATGGCCTAGAAATGGTCCGAAACCACCTCGAAATTCACTCGAGCCCCTCGGGACCCCGTCTGAACATACCAACAAGTCTCAAAACGTATCACAGACTTAGACGAGGCCTCAAATCAGATCAAGCAATGCTAAAAACATGAATCACACCCCAATTCGAGTCTAATGAAATTAAGAAATTTCAATTTCTACATTCGATGCCAAAACCTATCAAATCACGTCCGATTGACATGAAATTTTGCACACAAGTCACATTCGACATTACGGACCTACTCCAACTTCCGGAGTTGGATTCCGACCCCGATATCAAAAAGTCCACTTCCGGTCAAACTCCTCAAAAACCTTCAAATTTCTATATTTAGCCAAATGACTCCAAAATGACCCACGGACATCCGAATTCACTTCCGATCGCGCTCCCAACACCAAAATCACCATACGGAGCTATTTCCAGACTCGGAATCCCAAACGGACATTGATAACACTGAAATGCACTTCAACCCAAACTCATAAAATTCTTCCAAAAATGCTAACTTCCACAATAGGTGCCGAAACGTTCCCGGGTCTTCCAAAGCCCGATCCGGACATACGCCCAAGTCCGAAATCATCATACGAACTTGCTGGAACCTTCGAATCTCAATCCCGAAGTCGTTTACTCAAAAATCAAACCTTAGTCAATTCTTTCAACTTTAAGCTTCCGAAATTAGAATTCTCTTTCCAAATCAACTCCGAACTTCCCGAAATTCAATTCTGACCATGCGTACAGGTCATAATATTTGAAGTGAAGCTGCTCATGGACTCAAACTGCTGAACAACGCACTAGAGCTCAAAACGATCGGTCGGGTCGTTACACCCCCCAACCCCGCCTCCCCCCGCCCGAAAAAATATTTCTTTATATATTTTTAGTTTTAGTTTTTTCAACTTTCGGTTTATAGGCTCGAAATTTTACAAGTTCCAAAGTTATGAGTTCGTAGATTTATATGTTTGAAAGTTTACAGGTTTAAAAATTATAAAGTTTACGGGTTCGAAAGTTCGCGATTTTTGCGTAAAAAAGTAAAAGAGCACATTAGTTCCTTTGGGTTGTGTCAATTTTTAGAGACTTGGGGAAGGGGTTGGGGGAGGGGGAAGGGGGAAGGGGAGGGGTGAGGAGAGTCGCAGAAAAATATTTTTCTAAAAAGAATATTTTTCTACTCTCTAACCAAACAATAGAAATATTTTCTGCAAAATATTTTTTACTCGCCAACCAAACAAGGGAAAATAAGTGATAAAACCACGCACTTTTCATGAAAATTTCGTACCAAACACACCCGTTATCATGTTTGATTTGTGACCTTTAAATATTGAACTATCGCTATAGTAATCTTATGCAGTAAATTTTTAGGTTTCTAAATTGTAGGTTTACAAGACTTCAACCAAAAGACTTTCACACAATTCAAAATGCATATGCTTAAAACTTGATTTTATTGTTCATTAGTTTTTTTAGTGCAATTGGTATTTTGATGCGGCAGGTTTAGATGCCAAAAAATCTTGGCCTCTTGTGTCTAGTCAACATGATTTATTCGAGATCAATATTGTTGGGTCCAATTTTCAATTAAATGTATCAATTTTTAAATAACAATAACTCAAATGAAGACGGAATATACCTATTTGATTTTACCACACCTTACTATTAAATGATTTTTTTTTTCCTTTGAATAACATCGTAATTACAATCAATTTCCGGAGTTCCAAAGAGAACTTTTTCAAGTTGGGACTCAATTTTTTACTGTCTCCGTCTCAAATTATCTGTCGTGTTTCTCTTTTACATGCCCCTTAAGAAACATTAATTAGGAGGAGGGTTGGATTATTTTACCTTCTTTATGTCTTAAGATATAATCTCTCTTCATTGAATATTTATTTTATTTATGTGTTATCTCCATATTCAAGAACAATTATTATTAAGGGTAAAATAAAAAAAATATAATTTATTTTATCTTGAACTTCTAAAATGACAAATAATCTGAGACAACTATTTTTATAAAGCACGACAGATAATTTGAGACTGAGGGAATAATTTAAGTTACCAAAAATAGAAGCTCTAAAAGTTTCAGAGTAAAACGTTAGTATTTCTGTTGGGACTCATTTCCTTTTGTTAAGTAACCACTAAGTAAAACTTAAAGTTTCGAAGTCAAACTTTATTTCTGTTGGGGCTAACTATTAGCACAGGTAACTACGCAATTTACTAATTTCTGAAGTAAAATCTTTTTGTGGTGGAATTTAAAATACGCAATTTCTTTCCTTTTTCTATTTGTGTAATAGTTCTTTGACGAGTCAATTATTTATTTGCTTGATATAAATAAGTTCTTAACTAATTTTGTACTGGTATTTCATTACCAAATTACTTCATTACATTTTCTTATGTAATATCTGGTACACCATCTCCTATAACTGACACAAGCGTTTCGTCATAACGGAACAATCAAGCGTCATGAGGGAACATACACGAAAAACTTTGTTTACAAAGAAGTACTTACTAGGTAAGAAAGATACGAATAAGTACATATAATTATCTAACATAACTAATTCAATAATATTTATAGGTTCGGAAGATGTAAGGTCATTTTGATTTCAAGTATACATATGTTAACGTAATAGTATTTTTCTTTATTGCATTTTTTTCCACATTAATTGTTATATTTATATAAATAACATTTTTCGTAAATTCAATTTATTTTCCCGCACGAATATCTAATGCGAGATTTTGATAGACTGAACATGTACGTACAATTGAGAATGTGCAAACGTTTATAGAAACTAGTTCTATGAATAGTGAATATGATGAGGTGAATTAATATTCTTTAGTCAAAATATATATTGCCCAAAGATTTCATATATGTTTGGTTAAAAATATTTAATTACCTATTAAAGACTTAATGACATTCAAATTATGATAGTGTGTCGTAGTATTTACCCAAAGGAGAATTGCGATATGCTTTAATTATTTTTCAGAATCCATATTGATTTGTGAGCATGTATTATCTATTTTGCAGCTATTCTTCTTCATTCGCATGCTTCGTCTGTTACTATGTTCAATGGATTGAACTTCTCTGAATGACATGAATAAGTGTAGTTCCACTTAGGTGTAATGGATCTTGACTTGGCTCTGCTGAATGATAAGCCCGCTGCCATTACTAATACGAGCAATGCGGATCAGAAGTCTTTTCAACTCTCTAACAGGCTAAGCCTTATGTTTATGCAAATGACTATTGCCAACAATATTAAGTGTACTATTTCACAAACAGAAAGCGCTAGAGAATACCTGAAGTTTGTGGAAGAATGTTTTCGTTCTGCAGATAAGTCTCTCACTGGTACATTAATGGCTGAATCACGGCCATGAAGTTTGACGAGTTGCGTAGTATGCAAAATCATATCATCAAAATGACTAACATTGCAACAATACTTCATACCTTGGGGATAAAAGTGGATAACTCCTTCTTGGTTCAGTTTATTCTGAACTCGCTGCCTCCTGAATATGGACCTTTTCAAATTAACTATATTACTATTAAGGATAAGTGGAATGTTAGTGAGTTGTCCAGTATGCTTACTCAGGAGGAGTTAATACTTAAGAAACACGTGAGTCATTCAATTAACCTCATGGGTCAATGAGCTGGACTTAAAGTGAAGGCCAACATGTTCAAGAAGAAGAAAGCACATGCTAAAGCTTCACATGATGCTAAGAAGGAACATAAGGCAAATGTGTCCTTTATGTAACAAGGAAGGACACTATCAGAAAGATTGCCTGAAACTTAAAGCTTGGTTCGAAAAGAAAGGAACAATTAGTGTTTTTTTATGTTTCAAATCAAATTTAGTAGAAGTTCCAAATAATACTTGGTGGCTTGATTCTGGTGCAACTTCTCATGTATCTACTACGTTGCAGGGATTCCTTATGATCCAAACTATAAATCCAAATAAGGATTTCTTATTCATGGGCAGTCGTATGAAGGCTCCAATTGAAGGGATAGGGACTTATCTTTTGATCATGGAGACTGAACATCACTTTGATCTATTACAGACTCTTTATGTACCTTCAGTTTCTAGGAATTTGATTTCTCTTTCAAGACTTGATGTTTCTGGATTTGATTTAAAGTTTGGAAATGGATGTTTTAATTTATATAAGAATGTTGTTTTTTATGGTTCTGGTTCTTAATGATGGTTCATATAAATTGAAACTTGATATTGGTTTTTATGAATCCCTTCTTACTCTTCAACATAATGTTGGAATTAAACGTAATTCACTAGATAAAAGTTATGCTTACTTGTGGCATAGACGTTTGGGTCATATATCCAAAGAAAGGTTAGAAAGATTAGTAAAGAATGAGATTCTTCTGAATCTAAATTTTACTGATCTAATATATGTTTGGATTGCATTAAGGGAAAGCAAACCAAGCATAGTAAGAAAGGTGCCACAAGAAGCACCCATCTTCTTAACATTATACACACCGATATTTGTGGACCCTTTGATGTTCCATCTTTTGGTGGAGAAAAATATTTTATTACTTTTATCGATTGTTTTTCACGTTATGGTTACATTTATTTGCTGAAAGAAAAATCTCAAGCAACAGATACTCTCAAAGTGTTTGGTAATGAGGTTGAAAGGCAATTAGATAAAAAGGTTAAAATCACTAGGTCAGATAGTGGTGAATATTATAGAAAATATAATGAATCAGGACAATGTCCAGGTCCATTTGCAAAGTTCCTCGTGGAATGTGGCATATGTTCACAGTATACTATGTCATGAACACCTCAACAAAATGGTGTTGCAGAAAGGCGTAATCGAACACTTATAAATATGGTTAGGATTATGATGAGTAATTCCTTATTACCCAAATCATTGTGGATGTATGCTCTTAAAATCAATGTATACTTATTAAATAAAGTTCCTTGTTAGGCAGTTCCAAAGACTCATTTTTAAATGTGGACGCGAAAGAAGCCTAGTTTAAGGCACCTACATGTTTGGGGTTGCCCAGGGGAAGCGAGTTTATAAGCCACAAGAAAAGAAACTAGATTCTCAAACAGTAAGTGGTTACTTTATTGGTTACCCAGAGAATTCTAAAGAATGTGTTTTATTGTCCAAACCATTGTTCAAGAATTGTTGAAACCGGTATGTGTTACCCAGAGAAATCTAAAAGGTATGTATTTTACTGTCCAGACCATAGTTTGAAAATGGTGAAGTTAGTGGGAGTGTTGAAAAACAAAGTATGAAAATAAAAGAGGTGAGGGTCAATGTTCCATTACCCACGAATGTGTCTGCTTCCACACAAATACAAAATATTATTCCAGTTGTTGAAGAATATTTTGACAACACCGAGCAACATTTGGATGAAACACTTTATGAAAAAACTAACTCACAAATATCTGACACAAATAAACCCCAAGAAATGCCATTAAGAAAATCTCAAAGAGTTAGAAAATTTGCTATTTCGGATGATTACGTGGTTTATTTGCAAGAGTCAGATTTTGAAATTGGTCTTAATAAGGATCCGATTTCATTTTCACAAGACATAGAAAGTAATGAGTTTGACAAATGAATTGATTCCATCAAGGAAGAGTTAAAATCCATAGAATACAATAAAGTCTGGAATCTAGTTTAATTGCCAAAAAGTTCTAAAAGAATCGGGTGTAGATGGGTCTTTAAGACCAAACGCGATTCAAATGGCAATATTGAACGATATAAAGAGAGACTTGTTACCAAGGGTTATACTCAGAAAGGAGGCATTGATTATAAAGAGACCTTTTCACCGGCCTCAAAGAAAGACTCGTTAAGAATTATTATGGCTTTGGTGGCTCATTATAATTTAGAGTTACACAAAATGGATGTGAAACTGTCTTTCTTAATGGAGACTTCGAGGAGGAAGTTTATATGGACCAACCAGAGGGTTTCGAAACTAAAGAAAAAGGTCAAATGGTGTGTAAGCTGAAGAAGTCAATATATGGAATCAAACAAGCCTCACGACAATGGTATATAAAGTTTAATGATACCATAACATCTTTTGGATTTGTGGAAAATACCGTTGACCGATGTATATACCAAACAATCAGTGGGAGCAAGTTTATATTTTTAGTCCTATATATTGATGATATTCTACTTGCTGCTAATGATTTAGGCATATTGCGTGAGACTAAAGATTTTCTCTCTAAGAACTTTGAAATAAAAGATATGGGTAAGGCATCTTATGTGATAGAAATAGAAATATTTCGTGATACCAGATATTAGTTTTGTGGTCGGAATGCTAGGAAGATATCAGAGTAACCCAGGAATTGATCACTGGAAAGCTTCAAAGAAAGTCTTGAGGTACCTGAACGGAATGAAGGATTACTTGCTCATGTATATGAGATCCAAGCATTTGGAAGTTGTTGGATACTCGAATTCAGATTTCACTGGATGTATTGACACTAGAAAGTCTATGTTTGGTTATTTGTTCTGGTTAGGTGAAGGAGCAATATCATGGAAGAGTGTCAAATAGTCTGTCATTGCTACATCAACGATGGAAGTAGAATTTGTGGCATGTTTTGAAGCCATAATTCATGCGTTATGGCTGCCAAACTTTATTTCAAGACATGGGGTTGTCGACACCATTACCAAGCCGTTAAAAATTTATTGTGATAATTCTGCAGCAGTATTCTTCTCCAAGAATGATAAGTACTCCAAATGTGCCAAACATATAGAATTAAAGTACTTTACCGTCAAGGAGGAAGTTCAGAAGCAAAGAGTGTCACTTGAGCATATTAGAACTGATCTCATGATTGCAGATCCGTTAATGAAAGGTTTACAACCAAAGATATTTAAAGAACATGTATATAAAATAGGTCTTGGCTGTATTTATGATGTTTTGACACTCTGAGCTCATTTTTGTATTTCTGATATACATTAATGATTTCTATTTCTCATAATGGTATACACATTATTATTTTGAGATATTACAAGAAAAGTTTTAATGAGACATTATTGTGGACCATAATATTTTATAGCTTATGGACCTGGTACGATGCGTTGCTAATGTTATAATATATGGAAGGGAGTATGTGGACAAAATTATATGTATAATCGCCATAACTCACATTTAGCCATTTGTCGTGTTATGTTATTTATGATGGACATTATAGACGAGATTTGTTTATGCGCAACTAATGTTTATATGATTAAATATTAATGTTATGTGATTATTAGGCCAAGTGGGAAAATGTAAAATTTTCCTATTATGTACATGAAACAATATAATAAAGCCCATAATTAATAATTAATGAAAGACAAATCTCGTCCGTCCGATCAGTTACTTGATGGACGTACTGGATTAAGTGAGAACCTAAATAAATTGGTCCCCCCTTCACCCATTAGGGTTACCACTTCTCTACATACAATTTCATCACAGACGGTTGTGCTAACGTAAGGCTAGGTCTAGGAGGTAGAAACCAATTTCAATAAACGCTTCCGCTTCGCTATATATATATATATATATATATATATATATATATATATATATATATATATATAGGAGGAAAGGGGCAGAGCTAGAAGCCTGAATACGGGTTCGCCATATATATATAATATGTGATTTTTTAGTATATGTAGGAGGAAAAGGGCAGAGTTAGAAGCCTGAATACGGGTTCGGCCGAATCAAGTAGTTTTTGATAAATAGTGTATTTTGTTAAGAAAATTTGTAAATATGTACAAAGTATAAAATTTAGAAGCCAGTTCATAACACTTGAAAAAATGAATCGGAGCTAGAGAAGAACTACTAACATTAGCTTTATAAGCTCTCTTCTCTCTCATGAAAAACCCTACGCTGAACGTCTAAACTCTAGCTTTCATGGCTGCTCAGACCACTGGCCAACCTCCTTCTGAGGTTAGTCGGTCATTTACAAACCCTAAACAGCCTTCCCAAACACCTACAAACCCTACTTCAATCCCTAACTATGCAAAACGGTTACAACCCCAAGCATTAAATGTGCCCATGTATGTAGCCGCTCTAAAGCCTGTTGAATACCTACACGGAGAACCAATGGTGTGATGGAAGAAAACAGAAGTTAAGCAATCAATAATGCAACAAGGATTGCATCTTGCAGTTCTAGGCAAGTTTCCCTATGGAAAACCAGTAATACAGGAGTTAAGGAAGGTTATCCCAATTCAATGTGAATTGAAAGGCCCATGCTCAGTAGGTTTGACTGAGGATACACATGTTTTGATCAAGCTGTTATTAATGGAGGATTATATTAACTTGTTGTACAAGCCATCCTTTTATTTGAAGGCTCAAGGTGATTTTTGGTAGATGAGATGTACTAAATGGAGTCTGTGGTGGAAACCTGACGAGGAAACTCCCATTGCAATTGCTTGGATATCCTTTATAGACCTTCCTCCAATGTTTTTGGTAAGGACTTTGTATTTTTATTAGCTAATGGAGTTGGTAGACCTCTTCATATGGATTTGTCCACTCAAAATGGCACAAGACCTAGTTGTGCTAAGGTCAAAGTGGAGGTGAATTTGTTAGCTACACTGCCTCAAAGGATTAACATCATTGAAGAGGAAGATAAAACTGGACCTGAGGAATCTAAATGGGTGAAGATCATGTACGACTAAATGCCAAAATACTGTAAAACTTGTAAGAAATAAGGTCACAATGAGAGTGAATGCTGGGTAATTCATCCAGAGATTCACAAAAATTTTAATGAAGAAGGTGGTGATCAAGGCAAGGAGAAGAATATTATTGTGCAAAGTGATGTTGTAGGAACTGCTGCAGCTTCTACAAAGATCCTAACAAGTGGGAAAATACTGGGCAAGCCAGTGCCAAATGCTACAAGGAATGAGTGGATGCAAAGGAGGAAGAATAAATATCAAAGTGACAGTAGATGTTACATAATTAAAGAGGCGGGGAATGGAGATGTTGCAAACTCTCAGGAGTTAAAGGAGATGAACGGCGAGGAGTTAACTGGAAAATCTGATGATGTTGGGAAAGAAAAATCTATTGCTCGAGTGCAAACTAGTAATATGTTTGAATTGTTAGAGAAATGTAAGGTTGAAGTTCATAAACAAATAAAGAAGGAAGAGGTGGATAAGGTATTAAACAAGGAGAAGGTTGAAGCAAAGGCGAATCCTACTCGTACTAGGAAAGGTACACCAAATAAGGCAGGAATGCAAAATCCGACAAATCAAATGCCTAGTCCTAGTGATGTTAGGATTGGGATTGAGGAGGCTAACAAAAAGGAATCCACAATTGAGTGGGTCCATAGGAGATTTGGCACAAGTAAGGAGGAACTGAGGGAGATGAATGTTACATTGAATCACTCATGTCATGAAATTCCATCACAAACTTATGATGATTCAAAGGGAAATGAAGCTAATATTGAGGCCAGTTCTGGTAGAATGTTATGGAGTGATGAAGCTGAGATTATGGAGGTTGGAAAAACCACAAATAATAGTACAAAAAGCAAGGAAGAAAGAGGCATCATGCTTGAAAAAGTAGCAGCAACTATAACCCCACTATCTACAGTAAACCCTATAATTTCTGAAACTAGGGTTGAGGGTGGTGAAAGGGATAATAAATCATTAACTAATCTGATGATTGAAGGAGGTGAAGGAATGAATAAGGAACTGGTAAAGAAATTGGATCAGCTGGAAAAGCCTCAGCTAAGAGAGAACCAATGGAACAGTAACTCCTAGGGAAACTGTTCAAAATTTTGATCAGTCTAGAGGGGTACAAGTGGGGATTTTGGGGCAGGGAAAGGTTAACAAGGTAGATGTGAATTCCTTTAATAATACAATGATGGAAAATCAACAAACATCTTAAGGAAAGACCACTGATTTCAATGGAACAGTAAAATCTAGGCAACTGGCTACAGAGATTTCTGGAAATCCTAATATAGGAGATGTGTATACACTGCAGTTCAACGCAATTCAGGAGGCCATGCGTGCAAAGGAGTTGAATGCTAGGGTCTTGAAGGAGGCTACAGATAGGGCTCATGATCAAATTGAGTTGCCTGTCAATACAGGAATTTCTGAAACTGGGCATAGTAACAAGGCAATTCAAATTGCTACACTTACAATAGATGATCCTAGACTATTAGCTGGAAAAACATTTAGTGTCACCGGTGGCATATTGGCAAAGTGTGTTCTCATTAACAACAGGGGTCAAAAGGAGCTTGAGATGATTTCCAAAAACCATGAACCAAACTTGTTAGCTTCTTCAAGTGATATGTGATGACAGGGAAGATAAGAATATTTGGGTGAAGATATTGAAGAAGATTCGACAGCTGCAAACTTCCAACAAATAGCCAGAGATGGGGACATATCACCTAAGAGTGTGGAACTGAAAAAGTCAACTAGAAAGCCTGCAAGGAAACAAAAGAAAGACATCAAGGACAATGGTCTCTACTTCCAAATAATCTTATGGATAATGCTCTAGTTTGGTGTTACACCCCATATTTTTGTACGTGAAAGTACGCCATAAGTAAATTGATGAATGCTCGAAAATGATGTTACATCCCGCATTTTGTACGTTAAAGTTTCATCGTAAGTTAGTCGACGTAAGCTCGGAAATGAGATTATTTTAAGATTATCAGTACTACGCAATTTCAAACAAGTGATAAGTAAATTCGTGAAGGTGCGAGGGTAAGAAAATCGAAGAAAAATGAGTTTCGTCGAAAATTGTCATTTTGGAGAAAAAATACGATCCTGTTATGAAACAATAAAAGAACAAGAACAATATTGCAGAGAAAGAGAGAGGAAATTCTTATTGAATTTTGGGATGAATTACAATGGAATAGAACCCTCTATTTATAGGGAGAGGGTGACTTAGCCACCAAGTAATAAACCCTAGAATCTCTCTAAATATAGACATTCACCATAAATAAAATTCTATTTATAACACTCCCCCTTGAATGTCTATTCAACAGATAATGTGCCTCGTTAAAACCTTAACTAATATAAAACCCAATGGGAAAAAAAAATCTAGAGAAGGAAAAAGAGTATACATATCTAATAATATGCCTTTTTGTTGCCTCGTTAAAAACCTTGCAAGGAAAACCCAGTGGGACAAAACCTTGTAAGGGAAAAAGAGTACAACGCGTATTAACTCCCCATCATGAGAGCATCACTTCACATCCTTAAGCATTTGCATTCCAATCTTGTGCACCATCTTCAAAAGATCTTTGGTTGAGATTTGATAAACAAATCAACCATAATGACTTGAACGAATTTGTTTCACCTTGAAATCATCATTCCTAATAGATCTATTGTCTTCATATGATCTTGTTGGAATCGTCAGTTCAATATTTTCACATAGAGGTGAAAACTCTTGCTATCATATTATCATGCATATAGTTATAGCAAGATACATTTGTGCACAAATTGCATTGAGGATGTAGTACTTCATGACCATGAATTCTATATGCTTTAAGCGATTTAAATCCTTCAAAAATCGGCATATAAGTTAAGTCATATAAGCCATATAATAGACTTTAGATGCATATCAAGTTTTCATGTCATGCTAGACATATAAGATATCGAAAACTGATTGCACATACCATTGACTTATACTTTCAAGTGTTTGAACTACATGTTCAAAACTACATGTCTTTCATATGAAACCAAATCTATTCGAATTATTTCTTCAGACTTAAGATCCTCATATATATTTAGCGCTATCATAGATGTCGTCGACAAACATTTTATATCAGTTTCAATATTTTTTCATAAAGACATAACATGGAGATCTCTTCATTCATATTTTCAGGTACCTGAATCTCTCTTGAGATTTTATGAAGTGTTATGTCATGTGATCTTCTAGATCACTTGCCTCCTTTATTATGATCATTTTGATCATTTGCTCATCTTCTTATCAAGAAGTTTATTTGAAACCGATTTGTCTATATGCTTTAAGCGTACGATAGACTTTGTCCTTCTAGAACTTATTCTAATAGGAGCATTTGCAGTGAGAATATAGTTACTTTCTTTGGGTCAGCAAATGCGTCTAGCATGCTTTGCAATAAATTGCACATGAATTATCCTTTTGTGAACTTCAAGTTCATATTATTTCATTCGGGGATCTAGATGTATAAATGATAATTCATTCCATGTAACTTTTTCTCAACTGTTGTATCTTGTCTCCCCCTCATGTTAGAAAAACTAACTTGTTTCCTCAACTTTGAGAACCCATCTTTGTGCGGTATGGTGTTAATCAAAATATACACCACACATCAATAATAATAAGATGGAATTATTTGGTTCCTGACCCTGAACCACTTGTGAGGGGAGAAAATAATATACTTTGGTATATAATGTATATCAAACTGATATAGATAACTTTGTTCTCATAAGCAATAGTTTAGATATTAAGTGGAGGCACTCAATAAATCATTTTGCTAAACCAACTGGATGAATTATCAATATTGATAAACTTCAGGTTTACACCATGATGTGTGCAATTATGAATAAACTCCAAGTTTATTATGATATGGGTTTTTATATCAATAAATATCCACTTCATTGTGGTATTCTTTTGTTTATGTAGTACAAACTGGAGAATAAAGCGGGTAGCTTTTCACATACATATTACCCCGCTACAAGTTGTAGTAATAGAAGATATTAAATCTTTCCTTTATTTATAGTCTCAATATAATCAACCGCTTTCGCGTATACTTTGAAAACTGAATAAGTTTCTTTGAGACTTACTACAACACAATACCTTATTGGTAATTAATTGTGTTTCTCCAAAATAGTATAATTGGCTCTTGCAGAGTTCTCAATTAATTTTGTAGTACCACATATTCATCAACACCCATATGGTGAATATCTCTTTTAAAGAGAAAGTTATACCATTATGGTTATGGTCAAAATTATATGCAAGATCTGTTTCTTGCATTACCGTTGTCTTTTAACAATCACAATGCCAAAATATTTTGGCGTACAATAGGTACGTGACCAATGACCATTCATGCCATAATAATGACATTATTTTCTTATATCATCTCAAACCTCCTTTTAGAGGTGAGTACGGTATATTCACTACCACTAGCACGTTCATATTCTTTGAAGAATGAATATGTATTCATAAATCAGATGTTGTCACATTCACATCATGAATGGACCATAATCATCTATATGTGCTTTACAAAATCTCATGTCAAATCGATGACAAATATTTTTTACAGAGTGAAAGATTATTTTGAGAATCCTTATTGTTCTCATTACCACAAATGATGACGATTATAATTTCGTCTATTGCCACGTCCATATCCATTGATACATTCATAGTAATAATTCTGTCTTCTTTTAGACTTATCACATAGTACTATCACATTCTCTTAAGGGAATGAGAATGGAGCGAATTCAATGGGACGGGTTTTTAATTCTTTGCCCACAATCATACATGAATTTGATCATGGCGAGGCATAGAAATTTTACCACTTCAGGTGGTTATAATTTCTTACAAACTCCATTAGAGTTGTAATCAAAATTTATTGTCTTTGCTTGTATTTAAAATTAAATTACAGAATAAAAGAGAAAAATACGGTAATAGACATACCTTAAATCCAGAATTTAATCATGAAGGAAATTCATAGAACAATTGACAATCATTATGATCAATCCCAAAGCTTCTACTCAATTGGTTAGAGTCTCGTGTTGATAACGTGTTATGAAACAATAAAAGAACAAGAACAATATTGCAGAGAAAGAGAGAGAAAATTCTTATTGAATTTTGGGATGAATTACAATGGAATAGAACCCTCTATTTATAGGGAGAGGGTGACTTAGCCACCAAGTAATAAACCCTAGAATCTCTCTAAATATAGACATTCACCATAAATAAAATTTTATTTATAACAGATCCGAGCTATAATACCCGATATTCATGAACTAGTACCATGCAAGGTACCACATGACCATGATAGTAAGGTGTACAAAGTGTGTTACAAGTGAGTAATATTTTAAGTAATTTGAAATAATTCTTAATTATGTGGATAATTGATTAATTATTGAATTAGTGGGAAATTACCAAGTTAATTAAGAAATTGATAATTAATAATAATTTGGATATTTCTTAAGCATGATGTGGCAGCCATATAAAGCCCACATGATGACTATTCACTTACATACCATGTGGCATGAGTATAGGAGTTCGTGGCCTACAAGGATGACTATGTATAACTAAGAGGAAAGTACATAAATTTGCCCCAAGAAAAGCTTACGAATGAACGTTGCAGCGCAAGGTGAAAGTTATTCGGAGATTGCTGCCAGACTCAAACATGACTTGGTTCCTACTGCTATTAATGATCTTATCTACTGGCCCATATATGATTTTATCACATTCAAATTTGTCCCTATTCATTTACAGGTATGTTCAAGACCTCTTCGACCTATAGATGAAATTTTCATAACTTGGGATCACCTATCAGATATCTTTTTACCCCTAATAACATCAGAGGACTATTTTAGTTGAAGGCATTCAAAGACTCTAAGACTTCTAATTGATCACAAAGAACGTGAATTAATTAAGCAAAGTATTTTGCGCAAAATTTTTATACAAAGGTACACTGCGTAATAACAACGGGATTTTGCAATTCTAAGGGAGTACGGCGTGATCCTTCTCAAGAACATCATACAGATTTTTCCCTACTTGAGGTATGTTAAGGCTAAGCCCTTCCATAATTTTGGCATGATCTCGTCATTACACAAGTTTGATAACGAGACATAAAGAAAAATTCATATCCCGAAATTTACGTATATTTTCCTAGTCTTGTAAGTTACCATATTCTCCTTATCGGGATTTCATATTCGATTGAGTATTTCCTTCTTCCATTCAAGAGAGCAGAGAGTTTATATATACAGTATTAAAGTATTTTCATTACCATCGAGCTATAATCGATGGGCAGGCCCCTATTGGGCAACCTCTGATCAGATGGTAAGTTATATACTGAGCCTACTGTGGCCGAGCACCTATGAGCGAGCCGAGTTGGTCGAGATACAGATCCTGGTATGGCGAGCGCCTATGAGCGAGCCTACTACGGCAGAGCAATTTTTTTTTTTTTATATATATATATATATATACACACTAAGCCTTATAAGGCCAAACAACTATTTTACTTATTATATTGAGAGAGTTGAGTCAGTGTCACGATCCTAAACCCAGATCCGGTCGTGATGGCGTCTATCGTGAAACAAGGCCAGCCGAATCAACTCCCAATTCATTTAGACCATTATAATAACAAAATTTAAGTCATTAACATGCTAATAATCACAAAATAAAAGTGAAATAGTACAATTTGCGGAAAAACCAACAAAGCCCGACATCGGGGTGTCACCATTCATGAGCATCTAACATGTGTCTAAGAGTCTGAAAGAGTTTATACAATCTATTACAGAACTAGAAACAAAAAGTAAGATATGAGGGAGAAACACTAGGCTGCGAACGCCGAGCAACTACCTAGTAGACTCCAAATGGCCTGCTGGGTGCAATCAATCCTCACTGGCGGGACCTGAGACTCCTGAATCTGCACACATGGTGCAGGGAGTAAAGTGAGTACGCCAACTCAGTGAGTAATAACAATAAATGAAGATTGAGCGATAAGAAATCACATAAAAACACAACAAGATGCTACACCGAGGCAATATATAATCAATATAGTGCAATAAGATAATGAAACTTGTAAGAAAACACCTTATTCCAGTGAAAACCTCTTTTAAGCATCTTTTAGCAGTTAAACAAGTAAATGATAAAACATCGAGAATAGATAAACACATAAAATCAACCCCTCGGGCACAATATCAACAGAATCAGCCCCCTCGGGCTATATCACATATCACACTGGGTACCCACGCTCACTGGAGGTGTACAGACTCCGGGAGGGGCCTCTTACAGCCCAAGCGCAATATCAAGCTATCTCGAGGCATAATCAATAGGCTATCGGCCTCATATCGATCCACTTTGTGGCGTACAACTCAGGCCCTCAGCCTCATAATCATAATCAGCACAACACTGCTGCGGTGTGCAGCCCGATCCCATAATAATCCTTACAACACAGGCCCTTGGCCCTACTGAGTCAGAGATCTCTAAAAGCCACTCGGGCACAGTAAAAACATGATGCTCAGCCCATAAAATAATTTAAAGTGTTAAAATAGAGTAAATATGGCTGAGTTATAAAAACAGTAAGATATAGCTTGACTGAGTACATATATGAAATCAAAACAGTGAGGAAATAACAGTAAAAATCCCCTAAGGGTCCAAAACAATTGGCACGAGGCCCAAATATGGCATTCAACCCAAAACATGATGATAGAAAATAGTTTTCAATCAAATACGCGGTAAAACAGTCATTCGGGATGGACTGTGTCACAATCCCCAACGGTGCACGACCCCACGCTCGTCATCTAGCGTGTGTGTCACCTCAATATAGCACAACGATGTGTATCCGAGGTTTTATACCCTCAGGACAACATTTACAATCATTACTAACCTCAATCCGGTCCAAACTCTAGCTCGCGATGCCTTTGCCCCTCGAATCGGCCTCCGGATGCTCCAAATCTAGCCAAGATCAGTACATAACCATCAAAATATGCTAAGGGAACAAAGCCCACTCAAAAGTGATCAAAATATCACAAAATTCCCGAAATTAACCAAACCCGACCCCCGGGCCCACATCTCGGAATTCGATAAAATTTACATCAATAGACTCTTTATCTTCCCACGAGTTCATACATATCAAAAGTAGTAAAATCCGATCACAAATTACCCCTCAAACCCTTGCTCAAAGGTCTCCAATTCTCAAGCCCTAGTTTCCCAATTTTAACCCTTAGTTTCCAAGCCTAATTCGTGAAATAACACCAGAAATGAGTTTTTGGTTCAACAATCTTACCTCAACGATAAAAGTGGTATCAGAGCAGTTCTATCCTAGGGAGTCTACAAGCCGTGTCTATCCTAGGGAGTCTACAAGCCGTGTCTAGTAGAGTTGTTTATGGGGATGTTGTGAACCACATTTATAAGTAGGAGGCTACAGGGCATTTAGGACTGTCACTCTTTCTTTTTACTCTAGATCGTGTGGTAGAGCTCAGTTTTAAGAACACAATTTCCTAAACTCGACCTTATTCATAATACGGCGATGCCTGCATTTAGAAAGATGGTTGGTAAGGGATTGAATGCGGTTGTGAAAGAGTTGAGTTAGAAGAACCCGGCGAGCTTCTGGAAATGGAGCCTTAAGGCAAGAATATCTATCCACCTTTATGGTGAAAGACAGTGAGAGGTTCAGAAGGTAAATATAAGTTTCAACAAGTAAAGGAAGCGAGGTGAAAGAGGGTACGAGGTACCCAGCTAACGAAGATTATCCTTATTTACCATTCAGGAAGAGAGAATAAGAATTTTGAGTTACCTTCACCAGTAACAGAGGTATGTAAATTGGCCACACCGATCTAAGTTATGCTCTATGGGAGCTAACAAATATGGTTTAAGAGAAAGACATAATATCAGGATCCGGCTAGGCTTAGAGTAACCCAAAATGATGGATGGATTATTTGCGTTAGTTGACATTTCCGACGAATATTACAATTAGATATGAATACTAGCATGATAAAAAAAAAATTTCTGAAGACAGGCACAGAAAGCCTGGAAGGGATAAATATTACCTTAGTGTGACCCTCGTCCCTAGTAGAGCAAGGACGTTGAGCAACCCGAAGAGTTGATGAATGAAGCAAGGAGAGCTAAAAGCGAATGAATGTCTTGTTGAAGTTTCACAAGAAAGGGATAGGCAGGAATATTAGCAAAGTGATGAGAAGAAAGAATTGTGAGTGAGATGTGATACATGGACGACAATGGTAAATCAAAAAGATGACGGTATTACCGAATCCATAGTCAGGTTAAGGAAGAGACGAGAGGTGTTAGGCCTTAAGACAACAAAAGAGTATAGGCCATAAAGTCATATCCTCATTAAATAAGTTCGTGACTCTAACGTGATGGCCAGAAGGAAAAGTTAGACCCCAGAGTAATAGAAAGCAGTATGAACTGGTGAAAAAGATAAACTAAACATGAATTAGGAACTGAGTGATTTGATGATAGTCAACATCATGCGAATTTCAAATTACATTTCCATAATAATAGAATGGACAACAGAAGAAGATCCATGATGAATTCAGAAAATGGCCATTCAGGGAGACGCTTCCCTAAAGCAAGCAATATGAGAAAAGTTAAGCTTAAGGGACTGTATGTGCCAGTCATACTAAGTGTCACCCTCGCGAATAAGGAAAGTTTTTATCCTTGGTACAAAAGGATTACCACAAGGCGATTAAGGTTCATCGATGATGAGATAAGACGCCAAAGATGAAAAGATAAAACATCTATAGGTAGATCGTCGTATCTCCAACCCTTAGTACTCCCCTAAAGGGGGGAATATGGAGTGATATGGTATTAAGTCAGAATTAAGCGGTGCTAGTAATTATGGAAAGGTAAATGAAGAATGCGATAAAAAGAAAATGAAAAAGGGATGAGATTGCACTTATTCAAAGCCTACAGATATGCTACGATTCCAGAACATTATGCAAACACAACGTCAAGGAAAGGAAGTAAGGGTTCCTGCCCGGGATGTTATTGATAGATAAGGAGCCAGTACGTGAGGTGAGTTAAGACAAAGGAAATAACCCAAGAAAGATTACGCGAAATATGGATATGAGAATGGGCCAACGAGTAGTAAGTATTTAATTCAGGAAGATCCTAGTCATGATTGGACAAGAGGTTACAAAAAAATCAGCATATCATGGAAGATAAATATAGTGAACCCCATCATGGAGAATTCAGCCTCGCAGCAATGTCATTATAATACTTGAGATATATTCAAATAGGAGTCGGGTAGTTAAAGGTACCGTATGAATGTTACGGGAATAAAAGAGAGTTCCACTAGAAGACAGTCAAAATATCAGTTTAGAAGCAACCCTACAAGTACAAGGGCATGGAGGTAAGCAACTACGGATAATTACAGGCAAGGAAGGATATCAAAAGGTCCGTAATAAGCTCACAACTTTACAAGAGTATAGGATTCTCCCTAAGTACTACAACGAAAGATTAGATGAGGAAATAAGGAAGAAGGCTTCAACCTAAGCACAACGACCTAAAGAGGAAATGGTCGTGTAACAACAGTCTCACAATAACATTGTAAGCACTCCAAAGGAAAGTGGAACCTACCGTGTGTAGACATGTGATTTTTGACCCTCCCCAAGATTTTTTATATTTTAGCATGTAAATATTTAGTTTAGGCCTAATATCTTTATTTCAACTAATTTTGACTCTTTTACTTTATTTCGTCAAAAAAAATGAAAATTACAAAAAATATTTTAGTTTACGTATCTTTCATAAATTTAAATAAAAAATATACAAAAATAGTACCTTATTTTTATTTTTATATAATCTTGAAAACATAAAAATAGTTTCATGTTTTAATATAGTTTAGTTCAATTAATTAAGATTAGTTTTATATGGTTATACTATAAATTGTATATTTAGAAGGAAGAGTTAGTTTTAGGGTTAGTTTATCCCATTTTAATTTTGTAGTCCATTTTTTTAGTCTTTGGCCCAATTTTAAGGCCCAATAATACAAAACCCATACCCCCTTAACATAAAAACCTTTTTATATAACCAAAAACTAGTCTAAAAAATAACCTAGACTCTAAGACCTTAGACTGAAGAGTAAAGGCGCCGTTTTTATCATAGGAAACCCCTCCACGATATCATCTTGTTCAGGTCACAATACAAGGAAACCGTAGGAGCCTAAGGAGGGACTTTAACAATCAGCCGCAATACACTCTATGAGATCAGCCAAAAAACTCAAAAAAATTGGACCAAAATAAATCCCTTCCCCATCGTTCTGCTTCTTCTTCAACAAAACGACAACCCCCATCTGAATTCCATCTTCTTCTCCATTCCAACAACAGCTTCCAGCAGCCTCACGCCAACCACACTACACACACACAGTCAACAAACAAAAAGGGAAGAAGATCGAAGATTTTCAATTTTCGTTCTCAAATTATGGAATCTGATTGAGTGGTGGTCGTGTTTGAGTTCGAGCTTTCCGTTGAAGTCGCCGGCGAGTTTTCTCCGGCCGTGGCCATATGCACTATCGAGGTCCAAAATAGTCAGGGTTATATTCATTATAGAGGTCCAATCCTAAACTTTTCTTCATTATCTTTTCTCATGTGGATGTACTGTATTTATGTCACGACCCCAACCCCGGTCGTGATGACGCCCAACACACTGCTAGGCAAGCCCGACCAATTCAACAATCTTAACCCTTTTTATACAGTTCATGATTCAATTAACACAAATAATTACTAAGTCATAATACTGAAACTCTGAAATATAGTTAAAACATGCGGAAAACCCAAGTAGAAATACTACTACACAGCCCGAAGAATCCGGTGTCACAAGTCTGAGCCTCTAATACACGGGTGTCAACCTACTACATATTGCTCTAGAGAAATGCAGAAATAAAGCAAATAGGTTAGATGGGAAGATCAGGACTGCGGACGTCATGCAGTTACCTTGATGCTCTCAGATATGATGCTCGGCTGAGAAATCCTCACTCAGCCTCAGCGGGTGCACCTAGATCTGCACACAAGGTGCAGGGAGTAATGTGAGTACTTCCAACCCAGAGAGTAATAAAAATAAATAAAGGCTGAGAGTAAGAAATCCTGGATAGGCACAATGTAAGCTATAATTACAGCAGTTCAATCCAGTTAATATCAACTTAATAAACCAATGAAAACAATGATGCTGTAACAGATAAGTAGATGAATGACAATCAATTAAGAAATGCAACAAATAGTACGGTACTCTCTAGTACCCGCTGCGGCGTGCAGCCCGCTCTATTTATTTATCGTCGACGGCGCTCACTGGGGGTGTGCAGACTCCGGGAGGGGCCCCTTACGGCCCAAGTGCAATATCAAGCCATCTCGAGGCATCCATTAGGCCCTAAGCCTCATATCAATATCAATATAATACTGCTGCGGCGCGCAGCCCGATCCCATACTCAGTCCAGAATCATATAAGCCCCTCGGGCACAATAATATATAAATATTCAGCCCAAACTTCATTAGAAATATTATTTAGGTTCCATGTTTGAGAAAAAAATGGCTGAGTTGCAAAAACAGTGTCAAATACTAGGACTGAGTTCAATTATATGTAAAAATGGTAAGAAACCAGCAAGAGCAATCCCTGAAGGATTCAATCAGTTGGCACGAGGCCAAATTACGACAATTAATCCATTTTTATAAGGATCTCACTAAGCTTCAATCAATTAGGTAGTAATTTTATTAAGCGGGACGGACCAAGTCACGATCCCCGATGGTGCTCTACCCCACGCCCGTTATCCGGCGTGCAAGTCACCTCAACATAGCACTACAATGTGCAAATTCGGGGTTTCAAACCCTCAAAACAGCATTTACATCTATTACTAACCTCAAGGCGGCCAAAATCCTAGCTCGCTATGCCCTTGCCTCTCAAATCGACCTCCTCGCGCGTCGAATCTGACCAAAACCACAACGAATATGTCACATTATGCTATAGCATCAATACCCAATCGAAAATAATCGAAAAACATCAATAATCCCGAAATTGACAAAACCCGAGCCCCGGGCCCACTTCTCGAAACTCAGAAATTTTTGCAGAAAAGTGTTCTTCATCTTCTCCCGATTCCGCACATATAAAGAACACCAAAATCGGAGTCCGTTTGACCCCTCAAATCGACCCCTAAAGGTCTCATAATCTCAGGCCCCAAAATCCTATTTTTCTACTGTTTTTCATGAATTAAAGGCTGGGATTATGGTCTATAATCACCCATAAACGAGTTTTAATAATCAAATCACTTACCTCTGTACCCACTGATTTTCTCTCTTAAAAATTGCCTCAGAAGCTTCTTCCCGTTCAAAAATTGAAAGAAAACTCGACCTGCTCATTATAGGTATACTGTTCACGCGTTTTACTGCTCCCAATGGATTCCTTGCGAAATTCTAAAGAGTTTATGCTTTTGAATCACTCGAATTGACCTTATAATGAAGGAGATATGTAGGTTTTAAGATTTGCAAATAGTGCAGGTTTTTAATACGCCGTCAGGGGCAATTTCGTCATTAACCTGAAAATCTGGGCAACCTTGGTAAAATGGCCATAAAATCCTCATACGATGTCCAAATTCGACGATTCTTTTTGCTACGGGTCCGTAATTACGATACGGATCTAATTCTTCATTCAAAACAGTAATCGGAGCTCATTTGTTCAATATGATATCATTTATGCTTGAAGAAACGACGTCGAAGCATAAGAAAAACGAGCACAACGCAGCCCAAACCTATCCGAAACTCACCCGAGCTCCTCGGGACCGCATACGAACATACTAACACGTCACATATGATCATTCAAACTTAGTTGCACTCTCAAAACACCAAAACTAACATCAAAACACCAAATTTACATCGGATTCAAGCCTAAGTTCTTCTAAAACTTCCGAAACACGCATTTGATCCAAAAACCCAACCAAATCACCTCCGAATAACCTGAAATTTTGCACACACATCCCAAATCACCTAACGAAGCTACAGCAACTCTCGGAATTCCATTCCGACCCTCGGATCAAAATCTCACCTATCAACCGGAATTCGCCAAAATACTAACTTCGCCAATTCAAGTCTAATTCTACACCGGACCTCCAAAATCACTTCCGATCACACTCCTAAGTCACAAATCATCCCCCGAAGCTAACCGAATCGTCGGAATCCACATCCGAGCCCTCTAACTCATAGGTCATTATCCGGTTGACTTTTCCAAAATAAGCCTTCCTTAAAGAGACTAAGTGTTTCGTTTCCTTCCAAAAATCAACCCAATTCAACTCGTTCACACAAGACACTGATAATGAAGCATAACGAAGCAGGAAATGGGGGAAACGGAGCGGTTCTCATGAGACGACGGGTCAGGTCGTCACATCCTCCCCAACTTAAACAAACGCTCGTCCTCGAGCGTACCCAGAGTTGTCCTAGAAGCCAACCAATAGCTGAATGACCTTACCAAGCATATACCCGGGGGTGATCCCACATCACCCTATCTCGCATAGGTCCGATAACACAACATAGCTGAAATTTCACAATCCATCTAGTCCATAAACCATAGAACCACATTGCACTTTTCGAAATCATACACAAGATCAGAACCTCACATCTATACCCAGAATAAGCCCGAACCAGCTGTAATAACCCATACCTGCAACCTCAGGTGCAATCATATGATATACTTCATAACCCAAACACTCGAAACGATAACTTCTATTCACAGCAGTTGCCCACAACACCCGAATACCGGTAGAAAACCTCTTATCAACTAAGGTCTTATTCCAACACTTTCATATACTGCCAACGATAAATGAAACACGCAATAAACCGTAACCATTTCTCAGATCAACCATTCATGAAGTCACTTCCCTTTTGACTAATACCACAGAAGATTCCGAGCCGAACCTCGATATTATCCTTCTAACAAGCTGAAATCAAATCCGTTCGTATTCATTAGTGACCCCAACGATCACCTCGAATCCAAGACACCACTCTGGTGATATGACACCTCAATACAGGCCTAAGCCACTACTTGCATAATACGCGCACCAATAAGAAACGGTCTGAACATACTCAAATCATGAAAAATGACTCAAACGAAAGAGTTGTACCTCAAGCTCATCAGTACCATCACAACACAAGGCTGAGACCCCGTCTCCCATCATAGAAATAGAACACCTGAATCTACCCCGAAAGGTCATATCTCCACGTGGCCTCGCTACAATACGCGATCCTATCCAAGCACTATTACACATGAAACACCTCAAGTCACTATGCTCAAAATCGACAGCCACGCACAATTTGATGTCTGGAACCAAAGCAATTCATTACACCCACGGTGAAACAAATAACATATGCCACGCAACCCGATAGGTCATAACCAATACTCCATTTACCGAGCAACACCCAATTACTCTTCCCGCTCGACTTTCACTATGAATCCCCAATAGAACCGCACCACATGTGCCCATAACCAACAAATCATAACGTCTCACAACACCGAAAATCAACTCATAGCTCTCCTCAGATCACTAACAAGCTCAATAACGATCGAATCAACCTATCCCTCAACAATACAATTCGGGGCCAACTCAAGCTAAACACGTATCCACATCGGCCTACCAACGAACTCATTACCAAGAAAGCCTGAAGCTGCTCCTTCCACTACTATAACTCCTGCCGGAGCCGTAAGATACGGTGCTCGGCACCAAATCAATATCGAAATCCACAACCTAGCCCGGCGACATGCCCAGCCACAAGAAACGCATCCGAAAAGTCCCTTAACATCGGAACAGAACCAATGGTAGAAACCTCTGCACTGACATCCATCACGAAGGCCCAATTAAGAAAAGCAATCCTTCCCAGCCGTCCGCTGGGTCTTTGAAATATAAATCACTCTGCAAGAACATAATCCAATGCACCTCGCCACTCAACCCGTGGCATTTCCGGCATAGCCCGTAGCGCAATAGTTCAGAATCACCTAACACTAAGACAACCAGTCTGAATTTCAACATCACATCCAAAATCTAACATACCAGCAAATAAAGATCCACTCGAGCCTCCAAATCCCGATTGCCGCTAAACGGTGCCGAATACACACGATCCACAACCACGACATAGCCTGTACACACAACCTTAAGACACCTGATTGTTACATGTAGAATCTTGAACACATTAAAACCATTCTCGAGAGTCATTTACTTCTTATTCAAACTGCAATTCACCTGATCAAACGAACATAACCACCCGTGCCTCATTAGCACTCTAACACCGCAGGATATGACCTCATCCCAATACAAACAAACATCTTCCTGCTCCATGCACCGAGCATTCTTTACCAACAACAACTTAAGACATCCTATGATTCTCACACATCTACGAAGCACCATATAACCTTTGTCAAAATTTTGCTTCACTCGTGCCATCCTCGGCTCAATTTCTGCAACCAGAACTGATTCGCTAGCATATCTCAAACCGGAACCAACATAGCACATAACCGTACAATTAGCTAATCAATAGCAAACTCCCCAACTTGGCTCGAAGCCATAGATCAAAACACTCCTAACAACTCATAGCGCACATACTCCATTGCTGCCTTAATACAATAGTGAGATTAAACTCAATCCTTCATAAGCTTGTGGAAACACAAATCATCTAGAATTTTTTTTTTAACTCTTCTGCAAATCTCGCATTCACTCACTCAACAGTTAAGCCTACTCTCTAGGCGATCCAAGTTAGATGTCAACACATTTTCTTCACTTGTAAATGAGATCTTCTAATAGATAACATAAGGATCACACAACTTTAGAACACTCCGCAGGAGATGACCCATCTGCTTTGCCTCCAACTACCATTTCTGTATACCTTCCACCGTCCTAAACTGTACGCAGTCGCTTAGTCTTCCTGAGTCTGAATTCATACCACAACATAAAATTTTTACTTCACTCTCAACTGGAAACATGAAAAGATTTTTCACGCGCCCATAACTCGGGTTATACCTCGAATCGCAATGGAATTCAAAAACCTAATAGTTCTTCTATCATCCAGTAGGCCTTCCTCATCACCTCCAAGTCACATAGATGCACCTTGCAGCACTAACATACTCACCACGTAGCTAACCAGCCGTCACTCCCACTAATAAGGGCAATGCCGAACATATAAGTTCGAAACACTTGCTCACACAATCAGCACCTCAGTGCTCAAGCCATAGGAAAAGATCCGG
>NC_031995.1:73054705-73089051 GCF_001879085.1 Nicotiana attenuata | reverse complement strand
ACTACAATGTGCAAATTCGGGGTTTCAAACCCTTAACACAGCATTTACATCTATTACTAACCTCAGGCCGGCCAAAATCCTAGCTCGCTATGCCCTTGCCTCTCAAATCGACCTCCTCGCGCGTCGAATATTACCAAAACCACAACGAATACGTCACATTATGCTATAGCATCAATACCCAATCGAAAATAATCGAAAAACATCAATAATCCCGAAATTGACAAAACCCGAGCCCCGGGCCCACTTCTCGAAACTCAGAAATTTTTACAGAAAAGTGTTCTTCATCTTCTCCCGATTCCGTACATATAAAGAACACCAAAATCGGAGTCCGTTTGACCCCTCAAATCGACCCCTAAAGGTCTCATAATCTCAAGCCCCAAAATCCTATTTTTCTACTGTTTTTCATGAATTAAAGGCTGGGATTATGGTCTATAATCACCCATAAACGAGTTTTAATAATCAAATCACTTACCTCTGTGATATCAACTGATTTTCTCTCTTAAAAATCGCCTCAGAAGCTTCTTCCCGTTCAAAAATTGGAAGAAAACTCGATCTGCTCATTATAGGTATACTGTTCACGCGTTTTACTGCTCCCAATGGATTCCTTGTGAAATTCTAATGAATTTAGACTTTTGAATCACTCAATTTGACCTTATAATGAAGGAGATATGTAGGTTTTAAGATTTGCAAATAGTGCAGGTTTTTAATACGCCGTCAGGGGCAATTTCGTCATTAACCTGAAAATCTGGGCAACCTTGGTAAAATGGCCATAAAATCCTCATACGATGTCCAAATTCGACGATTCTTTTTGCTACGAGTCCGTAATTACGATACGGATCTAATGCTTCATTCAAAACAGTAATCGGAGCTCATATGTTCAATATGATATCATTTATGCTTGAAGAAACGACGTCGAAGCATAAGAAAAACGAGCACAACGCAGCCCAAACCTATCCTAAACTCACCAGAGCTCCCCGGGACCGCATACGAACATACTAACACGTCACATATGATCATTCAAACTTAGTTGCACTCTCAAAACACCAAAACTAACATCAAAACACCAAATTTACATCGGATTCAAGCCTAAGTTCTTCTAAAACATCCGAAACACGTATTTGATCAAAAAACCAACCAAATCAACTCCGAATAACCTGAAATTTCGCACACACATCCCAAATCACCTAACGAAGCTACAGCAACTCTCGGAATTCCATTCCGACCCTCGGATCAAAATCTCACCTATCAACCGGAATTCGCCAAAATACTAACTTCGCCAATTCAAGCCTAATTCTACACCGGGCCTCCAAAATCACTTCCGATCACACTCCTAAGTCACAAATCATCCCCCGAAGCTAACCGAATCGTCGGAATCCACATCCGAGCCCTCTAACTCATAGGCCAACATCCGGTTGACTTTTCCAAAACAAGCCTTCCTTAAAGAGACTAAGTGTCTCATTTCCTTCCAAAAATCAACCAAATTCAACTCGTTCACACAAGACACTGATAATGAAGCATAACGAAGCAGGAAATGGGGGAAACGAAGCGGTTCTCATGAGACGACGGGTCGGGTCATCACAGCATTAAAAATAAAAATGCTATCAATTCGAATGAGAATCATGAAAAGAAAAATAAAATATAGAAGTATCGTGTTTTGAAGGATTCTTTTTTATTTTTAGTTTATATATATGGGTATTGGTCGAATGGGCTGGGTTATTCCTATTGTAATTGGATTGTTATTTATTGGAGTGAAAAGAAAAAATAAAAAAGCATAGAATAAGAAAATACTACTGAAAAGTTATTTATTTAGGTTACTATGGTTTTTGTAGGTGTTAGTAAAAGTTTTATGATATTGTGTGAGAAAACATAGTTATATAGCTTTAGTGAAATAATATTATAATTATATGACCTTTTGTGAAATTTACCAAACTTAGGTATATATATTCTTGAAGATAAAATTTCACTTTATTTTTCACTCGGTGGAGATAGATGTCTTATTGTTTAAACCCAAAAGTTCTTTTCTTTTTTCTCCGATAACCAAAAAAAAAAAAAAGAAAAAAAAAAAATGAGAGGCCGAATTTGAATATACAGTCTATCACCTCCCAAAGTCTCAATCCATATTTCGTTATCTGCTTATAAAAAAATAAGGTGACACTTAAACGCGTTTTGTAATCTGACTAGCTTTCAGTTTTTTTTCTGCAAAAAAGAATTCTTCTATAATAAAAATAAAAACATTCCAAATCAATTTATACAAATAGAGAAATAAAATAAAAATTCGTTGGAGATTGATTTAAAGATTAGTAGAAAAATTAAAGAAAAGGCAGGTGCAAAATTAACAGAAATACCATAATATTCACACGTCAAATTCACATGGTTTGCTATGTATGATATTTGTGCCCAATTGGTAGGAGTTGGAAAACTATTCAACACGGCAAAAATACTCCGCATAAACAGTCTAATCTAAGTTATTGAATAAATGAAAAATAGAATAACACTCTTTTTCCCTATATATATCCCACCAGGTAGAAAAAGGACCAAGAACAATAAATGTCAAAGGGCACACAGAAGAACCACAGCGCACTTTCATATGGAATCTATAAGTAGCGTATGATATAAAAAGTTACTAATGTCGAAAAACTTCTTTCGTTTGCTTCAAAAACAGTGTAAAGCATTTTTGCAAGGACTCTTTAATTTTTTCTATCAAAAGCCATCTAAGGGGTTCTCAATGGCTTTTGATACTGCACCAAATTTGTTTTTTGGTTGACTCCCACAACCAATGGAACTTGTATGAGAATACTTTCATTTGAAATGTGGATGGACAATCCCCTCCACCCCCCACCCCCACCCCGGCTCTTTCTGTCCTGCACACTAGACATGTATAGATCAACCCACAGAACCGTTGAACTTTAACTTACTTTCATACAATGAGCATCTGCAGTAGTTGCGATAACAAGTTTATAGGGGCTCCGATTCACCAGAATGTATATAGAACAGGACAATTCTCGTGCCTCATCACAGTTATAGGAAACAGGTGCATAACTGGCGAACAGAATAGATAGATTACCTGAAGAGGACAGACGCCTATCTTTAGTACCATGTCTCACATGAAAACCGTTCATGGCCTCCATTTTCAAGACGATTGCATAAGATGACATCAAGCCAAAAAGCAGATTAAGGAAATGACTCATTAGTCAACATCCCAAGGGCAGCAAAACACTTCAGATAACCCAAAATAACTTCATGGATTGACCATTCCATCATCTAAGTAGCTAGAATACCACCAATGTTATACAGGTCTTATATGAGGCACCCACGTATGTAAAATCATCAACAGAAGAGTCAAGCATCTACAGTAACAGGAAAATGAACATTATTATACTGATTTCAGTTTGTTCATCTTCACACAACTTACTTAATATATAACGGAAAAAATAACAGAAACATAAACACGTAGGTTTACTTTCAACAGGAACCTTTAAGCGATGATGAAAGGCCTAGCTGGAAACAGTAAAGCATTGCCATCCAACTAAAACCAATTACAATCTAAAGATTATCATGTACTGTGACTAACTGAAACTTGGTCAGCAGGCTTTTTTTTGAGATTCCCCTTTGATCCCCTTTGTTGGAACCATTGCTCCTTTGGTGACTCGAACCCACGATCCTGGGATTGTAGGTGGGTGGTGTTGACCATCTGAGCAGCCCCTTCTTGTAAGCAGGCTTAAAAGGCCACAAATCAAAATTTCGAAGGATCAAAGACCAGTCCTTCTCATTTTCCAAACTTACACCTATGTGCAAAATGTAAACAACTATAGGTGTCCTAGGCGCTAAGGCAGACCAAAGATTGGACATCACAATCTAAGCGTGCGGTGCATGTGCCCACACACACATATCCAATAAGTTTATGCTTTGACGATTTGCAACAGAGTTAACATAAACAAGGGACACAAACTGGTAGTAAATTTAACATAAACAGGGAAAAAATACTGGCTGAAAGCATGGCTTGGGTTCTATTAATCCAACACTGCACAGCATGGATGAATACAGTCTCCTAACTTCCACCAAGTAAAAGCACACACAATTCACTAAGCAAGCAAATCTAACAAACTCCTTTCCATTTGGTGACAATCAGCAAAACTAGTTTCAAAGTATTATGAGCTAACGGGATAACATGTGGGCAAAAAGATGACAAAAGATGAAAAAACTCGAAAGAAATAATAATACCAAAAGCATGAGCTTACAAAAGCTCTTTAATGTGTAAGATTAACATAAATTGCTCCAACAACTTCCTCTCTATCACTATGGTCCTTTTTTTTTCTTTGGCTAAAATTGTGCCAATTAGAGACCACATCTCAAAGACAAGAGCAAAAACTGGCATCAATTACGTTGGCGATAATAGAGGCAACTACCTAACTGGACTCATATGCTCTACCGTAATTAACAATTTGGGTTAGCACTTATTAGTACTCTTTTCCCTTATTATCTAAATAAATCAAAAACATGAAACTCTCTATCCTCCTAAAAATTAGCAAACAAGCAGAGAATAACTCAAATTACACGACAATCACTAGAGATAATGATCCTCAAGCAATAGCAATATATCATCTAATTAAGATACCAATAGATTCCCACCAAAAAGAACAAAGGAAAAACCAACATACATAAGCAAAAACAACAGAGCCAGACCTGTACATTCTTTTGTCAAGTATAAAACTTTCCTAATCTCTTCTCCAAAACATCCTCTATAAAGTAACCTTTTCTTTTTCTTTGTTTAAATTGAATCTGACTCTAAAATCCAAGTAAATATAAGATCAAAACATAATTACCAGATACGAAAGCAAACTTTCTTCTTTGAGAAGGCATATGACAATTACAGCAACAGAAACTAGGCGTGGATTCCAAAATAATTCACACCCACGACCTCCAACCCTATTGAACATCAAAAGATCAAGCTCCCAGCACCCTAAAAATATTCTAACACAAAACCAGAAATACACTCAAGTTACACAACAATCAGTAAAGGTCATGACCCTAGAGCTCTCTCCCAACAACAATAATACACAAATTCCAGCAGGATATTCCGAAGGAGACCATCATATACAAGCAAAAACAACAGCAAAATTCCAATCAATGCGATCCTGTATATTCTTTTTCTTTATCAAATAAAATCAGAGGCCTAGAATCCACCAAGGAAACATATCATCAAAAACGTAATCACATATATAAGAAAGCAAAGTATTCCCAGAACAACAACCACAACCATAGGATAAGCTCAGCAGCATTAACTTGAATATAGCCAAGAAACATATGACAACGATTACAGCACCAGAAACTAAAAAGTGGGTTCGAATATATTTATTATTCATGTCAACCCACAAAGACTAATATTATTATTAATATTTCACTTCTTGAGACTACCACGGATACCGGGTTTGGGCTTGGTGTTGCTGGGCTCAGCAACAACAGTGGCATGAAGATTGGTGAGCTTGGCTTCATCAAAGGGAATCTTGGGATGTCGAGCATCGTGATGGATCTTCATAGACTTCATATCAGGTGCTGTCACTTTGCAGAGCGGGCATTCCAGCTTGGCGTGTCCACCCTTTTCGATACCAGTCCTATCGGCTAACCCAGCTTTGCCTCCGCCCCTGTTGGTCAGGGCTGCGTCTGCCTTTGCAGCTAGCTCCTTCGCTGTGTGCTTCTTTGGCTTTGCTTTTCCTGTCATGGCGATTGGGTATTGGATTCTTTCGATTGGTGTCTCTTTGAGGCGAAGGAAACTTTGGGAGAGAAAACCCTAGGCTGGATCCTAATTTGTATTGGAAGGGGGATGTATAAAGGGCAAAAAAGATGGATTCTTTTTTCTTTTCTTTTCTTTTTTCTTGGAAAGAATTGGTATGAACTGAAGTATACCGAACAAATTATTACTCCAAGGGAAAAAAAACCATAAAAAAAGTTTAAAACTACCCTTGTACTTTGTGAAATGGTTATTCACGCCCACCATTAAAAGTTTTGCTTCAAGAAAAAATATCATTGTTGTCCAAATATATCGTATACGTCCTTCATTTTTAACCTATATGATTTAAGGAAAAGATTCAAGATTCAAACGTAACCAAAATTATACAATTTTACCTTTCATTCTACTTTCGACGCACTCATATCCTACCATTAGCAATTTATTTCATATTTGTCCTAACAATTAATAGAGCTCTAGCGTAATATAGGTCGACTTCATATGTCTTATTCTTCAAGAAGATCAAAATTTACTCCTCAATTCTTGGTTGATTTCATATTATGTTAGGTTAGAGTTACACAATAAGGGTCAAGGGAAAAAATGTAATGTTTTGCTAATAGCTAGGGATAACATAAGATCAAAAGTCTAACCGGGCAAATCTGCTCAATATTAGATAATTCAAAGGCAAACTTTCTCCTTTTTATCTGCCTTTTTAAATTGTTGTATAAGCGAAACACATGAAGAAAAAAAAAAGAGAAAAAGTTTAAATTTGCCCTTGAATTTTGAAAAATTATTCATTTATGCCCACCTTATTTTGCTTTTGATCTATCTAAGGAATATATTATTACAATCATTGTAACGACCCGACCGGTCGGTTTATTTTCTAGATTCTTGTTTTCCTAAATAAGACTCACCGAATGTGCTTTTATTATTTTATGACTTGCGGGATGGTTAGTTCGAGTTTGGAAGGGTTCGGGTTGAAATCGAAACACTTAGTTCCTTAATATTGGCTTAAAATGGTTAAGTTTGACTTGAGTCAACGTTTTGGATAAACGACCTCGGAATCAGGATTTGACAATTCCAATAGGTTCGTATGATAGTTTTGGACTTGGGCGTATGTTCGGATTGGGTTTCGGATGACGCATGAGCGTTTCGACGCTTAATATTGGAAGTTGGCGCATTGAAGGTTTTCAAGTTCTTTAAATTTGGTTTGAAGTAGGATTTGATGTAGTCGAGGTTTGATTGAGATTCCGAGCCTGGGAATAGTTCCGTATGGTGGTTTAAGACTTGCACGCAAAATTTTGTGTCATTCCGAGTAGTCTAAGTATGAATCGGCGCGTTCGGAGCAAGTTGAAAACTTGAAGTTCATAATTTGATTTAATTTGATTTTGGGGTGTGATTCTTAGTTTTGATGTTGTTTTACGTTTTCCGAGAGTTCGAGCAGGTCCGTATTATATTTATGGACTTGTTGGTGCAGTTGGACGGGGTCCCGGGTGGCTCGGGTGAGTTTCGGACCACCCGGAGTTAAGTTCAAAAAAAGTCTGCTATCTGCTGTTCTGGTTTCCTTCTTCGCGAACGCGGAGAAGGCCACGCGTTCGTGATGAAGGAATAGAGCTGGGGAGGTTTTGCGCTACGCGTTCGTGCAAGGGAGCTCGCGATCGCGAAGCTCCGAGCTCACTAAACTTCGCGTTCGCGTAATGGGATCCGCGTTCGCGAAGGGTAAGGCGAGCTGGGTGGGTGGCACTGTTGGTCTTCGCATTCGCGAAGGAGCCCCCGCGTTCGCGTAGGGCAGGCCAGGATAGCCTCCGCGTTCGCGAGGCCTTGGTTGCGTTCGCGATGGTCAAAATTTCTGGGCCTGGGCCATTTGCCTTCGCGATTGCGAGGCCTCTTCCGCGATCGCGAAGAAGAAATACCTGGGCATAGACTTGTTTTAAAAACGGGACTTAGGCTATTTTCTCTCATTTTTCATTTCCTTGACTGATTTTGGAGTCCTTTGAAGAGGGTTTTCACCTAGCTATTGAAGGTAAGTAATTCCTACCAATGTAAGTTTAATACATAGATTGCGGGTAGATTTTAACATGTAAAATTATGAAAATTATGGGTTTAACCTAGGTTTTGATAAAAATGAGATTTAACCACGAAAATGATTATGGAATTAGGCAAAAGTTATATATTTGAGTTCGTGAGGTTATGGGTAATATTTATCTTTGAAAATTTCCGGAGTCCAGGCATGTGGGCCCGGGGGTAAATTTTAGGAATCTTCCAATTTGGGTTGGGTAATCACTCTAGTAGTTAAAATATG
This sequence comes from Nicotiana attenuata, assembly GCF_001879085.1. Classification (NCBI taxonomy): domain Eukaryota; kingdom Viridiplantae; phylum Streptophyta; class Magnoliopsida; order Solanales; family Solanaceae; genus Nicotiana; species Nicotiana attenuata. Next base: position 73,081,024 of record NC_031995.1, on the reverse strand, counting down.
AACTTTTGAGCATGTATTGATTAATTTATATAACATTTGACTAGTTTCGGATTGTTCGGCACCGAGTTGAGACTTTAGAACGAATTTGTGGGCCGAAAAGTGAGCTTTGAGACGAGGTAAGTCTCTTGCCTAATCTTGTAAGAGGAAATTTACTCCATAGGTGTTTTAATTACTATTTGCTTCTATTTGTGAGGGCTACGTATGTACGAGGTGACGAGAGTCCGTGCGTAGCTACTAATCATGCTAAGTCAGAGTAGTTTTAGGACCCAAATCATAAAATACTTGTATTGTTTGCACTCTACTTGTTAATTTAAGTGCCTAAACTATATTGAAACTTGATAAGAATTCATAAAGGTCGAACTTCACTTACTTTGAGTTTTGGCGGATTACTTGATTGTTAATAGAAATTGTGCTTGCTTGTGTATTAGTCTTGTGGTGGTTCTTCAATCGGATATTCAGAGAGTATTCTCTCTTCTTGTGGAGCGGGCCGAACACCTCGGTAGTATAATAGATGCATCTATGGTTCGTGTCGCTCAACCCTCGGTAGCGTACACGTTATTCTGGATCAGGCTGTATGACCTCGGCATAAATCGTGCGTGATAATGCTTGGAGCCCAAATATACTTGATATTTTTTTTATGACTTGAGAGGTTATAATTTACTTAATGGCCTAGAATTGTTGAAGTTAGCATGTATCAATTGGAGATTTTTAAATTGAATATCAGCTGGAGAACTATTTATTTATTGCTGGTTATTGTGTTATTATTATTGTTCATGTATTCCATGCCTATTGGAATTTCTGTACTTTTATTATTGGCCCGTAGTAAGTGTCGATGTCGATCCCTCGTCACTACTTCTTCGAGGTTAGACTGAATACTTACTGGGTACATGTTTTTTATGCAATAACACCGTAAGTAAGTCGAATACAGTTAAAGTCGGGTGAAACCAAGTAAGGAAAAACATGTAACAACCCAATAGAACCACCTCTCTCGCACAAAGTTTATACAAGAATTCTTCCGTGGTACCACACCTCATAATCACAATCACATGTCCCAAATCATGAACCCTAATCACTTGGATCTTGTGCCCATATTATAAATCACACCCGCACGGACAACTCACGTGCTGCATGGACAATTCATGTGCCAATACCATTTATACCTTATATCTGCACGGACAACTCACGTGCCAATAGTATAACTCACGCACAGAAGTTATGTATACAAGAATGCATGTAAATGATCAATAAAAATCAGGGTTCATCTTCTTAGACTAATATGAGTGACTAATAACGGTGTATGCTTGTGCAAGTATTCTATCACAGCTCGAGTCAACAAGTAAGATCAGAGACAACGAATGAAACATAGGAAACAACACAACAAAACCGTAATATGCATGACTCACACAAGGTAGCTATACCACTACAAAAATATCATCAATAATAATGCCCCTAGGCCATCACAGATCATCACAAATCATCACCAACATAACTCCCCTTGTCTCGCCGCGTTCGCAACAATAAAGTAAATGCCTGCCTTGTCTCGCCACACGCGCATAATAATATTCTCACCTTGTCTCGCCACATGCGCAAACCCACATTTATAGCCCTACTTGTCACGCCACATGTGTAAATATCAATAATAGCAATAACACGAATGATAAGTGTTGATTTTGACCACTTATTAGTAATTTTTTACTTTTGTTTTAGTCCGAAAGTGATGGTTTATGTTCCTAAAATTAATGAAAGTTTGCAAATTGCAGGAATGTTGGAGATTTGGGCTCTTATGAAGAAATCCTACTCACAAGGCAAGAAGAGGCACAACAGACTAGACGTGCAGTCCGCAGAAGTATTTTTGCGGCCGCAGAAGTAAGTGCGGACCACAAAATTCTCTCTGCGGCCACAGATCTGATGACGGAGTCCAGAAGTAATTGAAGAAGAAGTGCAGACCGCGCACAATACGTGCGGCCGCAGAACCTGGTCGCACTAATAAGAATTTAAAAAGTTCAGAGAGTGTGCAAAATGACCAAGACTTAAGCCTTTCCTGAAATGCGGACCACACATGAATTGTGTGGCCGCAGAAGATTGAAGTGCAGCCGCAACGGACAACTCACATGCGAAAACCCCAACAATCCTCTCAACAATACCACGTGTGGAAAAAACATAACACAATATAACAACTCGCACCACATGTGACCATATGCCACCACATTTCCTTAAAAAATAATTTCAATACCGCAGCCACACATAGCCCTCAGCTCAATAACACCGAGTAACAACAACAACAATAACCCAGGAGTACGACAAGTAAATCAACAAAAGAGTAACAAAAGCACAATGAAACGGAAGAGCTCACAATAAAGACATGACAAGTAATAATAACTTCAAATAAGAATAAATTGGCAATAGGAGAGATAATATGTATCAACGATATCAAATAAGAATAATTCAAAAAATAGGAGAGATAACATGTAACAATGATTTCAAATAAGAATAACTCAACAATAAGAGAGATAATGTGTAACAACGATATCAAATAAGAATAACTCAACAAGAGGATAGATAACATGTAACAATGATTTCAAATAAGAATAACTCAATAATAAGAGAGGCAACATATAACAACAATTTCAAGTAAGGATAAATCACAATAGAAGAGGTAACATGTAATAAAAGAGGCAACAACTCCAATTAAAACATATAAGAGTATAGTTGGCAACAAAGGGTAAAACATGAACCAATCAACTTCAAATAAAGCATGTAAGGGTAAATTTAGCAATGGAGGATATAAAGTAAAAACTTACCCACACCGGGTGTTTACACCCGATTTTATTAAGTTAATCATAAAAGACAAACTAAGGCTATTAGGAGTCCTACTTTTAATAAATAAAAAACTAAAAAGGAAAATAAAGTCATAATAACCTAACGTTAGAAAGTTTTGGGTTAAGTCACCGTCCTTTTTGTTATTTCATTTCGTTCTTCTTCTACGTTTTGGCTCAGTCCGAAGTTTTGCGTTATTCCCCTAAACTACGACTGATTGGGATTTAAGAAATTGGAATATAGCAGGTTGGTTAATTTTATACTTCTACAAGTATATTTGCATGTTGAAAGAATTCTTCTTTTTAAAAAAAAGTTGTTAACACATAAGTTTGATTTACTTCCCCAAATTAAGTTTTTTCAAATATATGTTCTTAATTTTCTTGACTAGTAACACTGTAAGTATGAAATCAAGTGCAATTCTGTCATGTTTAATTGTATGACTCTGCCAACTTTTAAAAATTATTTTTAGGATAATTTATCTATTTAATTTAAGAATTTTTTCTTCTAAAAAAGAATGTACAATAATATAAAATAAATCAATCCATTTGATGTTGCCGTTTTAGAACACAACTTGAGAATGTAGCAAGATAGTAAGTTTTGTTAATATTATTAATTAAGATTATATGCAAAACACATGTACTAGTTAACTATAGTTAAGTATCAATAATTGTAGTTAAATAAAGTGACAAGTATCATTTGTTTATTGGTTGGGTGTAAACACTCGGTGCGGATAAGTTTTTACCGAGGAAATAATATGATAAGTGTTCACGCCCAACTATGCCTTATAAAAAGGACTAAGCGGTTGCTGCAAAAATAATCCAGTTCAAGAGTTCGGAGTCGAATCCCACAGGGAACTAACCTATTTGCTACAACTTTTTAGTATCACTAATGATAAACTTAGACAACTTTCATAGTTCAAGAATTGATTTGTGAATTAACAAAATTACTTAACAAAGGAAAAATGACAATAAAAACTATCAATTAGCAAGAATGAGGTTAAATCAAAGATAAAAAGATCTACGGTTTACGATTTCCCCAATTGTCGAATTAATTCCTGACACGTTAGCTATAATCTCGCCGCAACACTCTCTAACGATATTGAGTTTTTGCTTACCGCAATGATCTCTTAATCAATTACGATAATTTACTAGAAGTATTCTCTCAAACTACTCTAATTGACAATTCGTACAACTCATAAATATCGCGCCAAAGCTTTGTTATCTCTAGTCATGTTTTTAAATTCAAATAATTAATCTCTTAACTTACTTGAAAGTGACATTGTTCAACAACAATCTAATCAAGTGTTCTTTCTCAAGCAACATAAGATAACTAGACACGATTAATTAAGGGCCCTTCAATTAATCACAAGAAACACATAGTTGAACAGTTAAAGAGTAAGAACGGCTCAATTATACCAAAAGGCAATCAAGACTTCATCCAACAATTGATTCCATCAACCCTAGATGACGGCTTTAACTACTCATAACTGTGTAAATAATCATAGTAATATCTAAAAGTATTGAACTATAAATTAAAGGAAAGCAGAGAGAAAAACTCGAGTGATTCGTGCTTCTAAAGTGTTCCGTAGCCTCTTGTCTCTCTAATGATATTCCCCCCTTCAAAAACTAACTTTAAGAGGTATTTATAGGGTAGGGGCCGAAGTCTACATGTCTTAAACTAGTGAGGAATTAAATTTGCTCGGATAGCATCGTCGGCGTGAGGCACTGTCTGGGGCACCAATATTTTTGCGCGAGGTACTGTCTGGGGTGCTATTGTTCCTGCACGAGGCACTGTCTGGGGCGCCAATGACAGTGCCCTGGACAAGGCCTTCCACTGTCTATGGCCATGACTTCTCATTGCCTTGCACGTCTTCTTTTATTTCTCCATTTTGTTGCTCTAAGGTACCATTTCATGCAACGTTTTTCTAATTCATATCCAAGCATTCCTACACATGAAATAAGCTCTATTAAGAGGAATTGTCGCACAAATTAGCATCCAAACAACAAGCAAGTAGGATAAATAATGTCAAAATATATGGAATTATTGCACGGCATCAACACCTCACACTTAAATGTTGCTGTCCCTCGAGTCAACCAACTAAATACTTCCTCTTCAACCCAACAAGCTACACATTTACAACACAATACACCTATGATCATGGTTGATAGCAGTAATTAAGCTCTAGCATATGCTGTCAAAATATACTTCCCATATTTATGCCTAATTTCAAAACATCCAAAACAGGAACATCGTGATTATAACAATCCTAGCCTCGAAAACTAACTTAATGTCACAATGCTCCCGAGGCTTGAATACTTTATCTAACAGAGAGGTCTAATAATATTACCTATCCTTTGTGAAACCATGTGCCCTCACAATAAAATAAAGAGTAAGCAGTCCACACATCCGAATCACATGATCGAATATATTTTAAGGACTCACACATATGAAGAAAAATCACTCTCTCTCAAAGAAGTCACATGCACACAAAAGGTACCATAGGCTTGCCTATTATGTAAACCTCTACTAATGCAAGACCGCTCGGTCTGAAATCAACTAGTATGGGCTAAGGACGGGTAGGATATATTTAGGATATAGTGGCTAACCCTCCTAAGCACTTTAACACATCACATATTCAACTTTAAGCGCAATATTCCTTCAATTCACTTCAATCATGACAAGATAGCTCACCCCAGAATATTTTTCCTTCTTCGCACTGCTTCAGATCACATCCACTAGCAAAAATAAGAAACCTTTATTTATTCATTTATTCTCTTCTTTTTTTCTTGCATTGCCGCATGTGGATTTTTATATAAAGCACAAGTGCACTTTTTTCTTTTTCTATTTGTTCCACTCAAAAGCTACCACAAGTTTACTCATTACTTCTTTCTAGCACCCTTCTTACAATTCAAGTGCTTTAAAAGGTATAAGGATCAAAATAATTCAATTAAGAACAACATGGGATAGGCTTGTAATGCGGTTGCCAACAGAAAGGATAATAGGCTCATAAGGGTAAGTAAGAATGATTTTATTTGTGATCGGCAACAAAGTTCAAAAAGATCAAAGAAAGCCTAACATCACTTTTCAAACCGAGCAACACCTAGGATTTCGAGTCAATTCACATTCCGGACAAGTTCTAGACTCAAATGCAATAATGTGGACTATACAAAGAACTCACTTCACACATGACCCATGACTCACTAAGGATGGTGTCATTCAGACTCTCAATCAAACAAGTATTCACAAAGCTAAGATATATATTAAGCATAAGGCAGAATAGCCTCATAAACCCCTATACTTGTTTTAGTTTGTCATCCCGGTCCCTGTATTTCACGAAATTTCACTCGAACACTTGTACTCGATCAAAATGAATAGTTTAAACCCCTCCTTATATGCGTGAGTCTCACTTGCGCTGACATGGATAACACATCAGATCCATGTCAGATGCATATATCCACGTCATCATCTTCTTCTTTGCAACTAAATTATCTTTCTCCTCCACGCCAATTTTGCACTTCACAATATTCTCTCCATTTTCAGAGCCTCCAGGAAATTCACCAAAAAATTCATTTGCTTCAACTTCTTCTCTCTTTTTTTTTACCATAGTTACTGCTTGTGAAACTATTAGATTCAATTTTTCTGGTTAAGAAAATGGTTGCAAAAACAATAAGGCGGCACCACAGAGATCCCAACATCAGGTGTTTGCTCACGAATAAGTTGATTGCCATTCTCCGCAAACTCATCCGCCATAGCCAATGCCCGTAGATCTCAAGGTTAGTCGTCAATGACTCAATCCACAAATTCTTTATTTTCGAATTTCTTTATGACTCGTTGAAAANGTTGAAAATTTAGCATTTCCTTCAAGTAAACTACCCAACTTAAAGTAACAGGAAAAAGACCATAATTGTTATATCCACTGTAGTTGTCATTTACCTCCTTCATATGAAGGGTGGCGGTGGTCTTGATGGAGGAGGGGTACGGGGCAGAAGGCAGCGGGTGGCGGGTGGCGGGTGAGTGATAGCGTAACTTTACTGGGTGCTGGATAGGTTTGAAGATGGGACGAGGGGTTATTTTCCCTTTTACTTTTATTTGTTCTATTATTCTTTTTCTTTTTATTTTATTATATTTGAATTTTTGCTTCCAAAAAATTAGATTGTAAGTTCATGCTCTCTTTGCGCGTGCATACTACGCAGTTCTTACTACTCAGCAAAACAAATGCCACATAAGCTTGGTCAACGGTCAGAGGGGTTTAAAATATTCATTTTGATCGAGTACAAGTGTTTGAATGAAACTTCGTGGAATATAGGGACCGGGATGACAAACCTGAAAAAGTAAAAGAGTCTACTAGGCTATTCTGCCTAAGCATAAAGCACAAAGCGAACACAAGTCAAGCAACCGAGACATAGGAGTTATACAACATCCTATTCATTTTTACCAAGGCATCATCATATATTTAAAACTAAGGGAAGGTAAAACACATGCCAGAACCTAAGTATGCAACCAACAAACAAGTCAAAAGGGGCAAATCACATAAGTTCTTCTCCTTTATTTCCTACATACTACTCTAAAAGTAAAATAAAAAAAATAAAAAAAAATCTACTACCCGGTTCAAGTTACATCCCATGGAAAAGAACAGAGGCACGAAGAAAAACCACAGGGCATTATTACTACCTAAGAAAAATAAAAGACATGTTTTTGTATCTTTGTTTAAACTTAAATCCCTAAAGAAAACTGTCTAGGAGATCCATCGTCGGGAAAAGTCTATTGTTTTCTATTTCTCTATTTTTTTAATTAAAATAAAAACAAAAACTACTACACTAACTAATACTATTCTAATGTATCTTAAAATAATAAATCAAGAAGCTATCAATAAAAAAAATAAGAATTTAGAAATTAAAAAAATATAAGAGCTAGCAATTAAAAATATAAGAAGCTAATATAGTTACTAATCTATTACTACTACGCACAATGAGAGTCACCCACCCCATACTTAAAACATGCAGTGTCCCCAATGCATAATTAAAGTAGAAAGGATGAATAAGAACTCCCTAATCAATCCTCGAGACGATGGCCCTCATCGAAGAAGGCTCGGTCAGCCTCATCCCAATCATTAACGTCATCACCCAGATCCTCATCACCCTGGAACCGCTGGATCAACCTGCTCCTCGTCACCCTGTACCGAATGCTCTGGAGTGTTGATATCTTCCTTTGGTGGCACCCCCTGACCCGCAGTTAAACCAACCAATCGCTGTGCATGTACGGTGATCGGGAACCGCTCGGTCAACTAAGTCCTCTCCTCTGAAGTAGCAGGCCTACCCCCAATCCGCAACTACAAATCCATCATCCCATACAAATGAGCCAGTACGCTCTCATCGCGAGCCTGACGCTCCACTGTAGTCAATGTCGTACCATCTTCCTCATTTATCCCACGGATAACAGCAATGTCGGTAGTTCGAGATGTGGCTGGAGTCAACATGTCAAACTTGGGCTCCTTATCCACTTGCTCTCTACGCAATTATTGCGTAAGCAGATTCACAAAGAATATCCTAGTAAGCGTGCCCTTTCTAGATTGTGCCATTTGGCTACGTATCAACTGGCCCACATTCACTGGCCACCCTTTCATCAAGAAATACACTAGACATACTCTCTCTCAAACAATAGAAGAATCATGATCACACAGAAGTAGTCTCGTGTTCACCAAGCGCAACTACACTTTAGAAATTTTCGTAAACTTCACCTTAAGCAAATAAGTACGGGTGTTGTATCTCTTGTCCCGTGTCCACACCGCATTCGAATTAACACCACACAGTGTGTGCCTAATATCTATGTAAGAAGGCCGATTAATAAAGTAACATAACATATTACATGGGACATCAGGGGCATCCAAAAATCTACATAATGCGCTAGAAGAAATATCAATTAGCCTCCCACGAATAGGTACCAATTGCTCCTTATCCTCAAGGTTCCATCCGGCGTAGAACTCGCGCACTAAGCTAAAGTTTGCCACTCCCGGATTTTTAAATACAAAACTCAATCCTAGTTCATGTATTCTTTCCCAAATCTGAGGGTAATGAGACTTCAATTTGTGCTCATCAACTGCAAAATCAAGGAGATATGAGTTTGGTTGGCACTTCTTGTAAAATGCTCTCTCAGATGGGGGCACACTCTTGATGCCATACCTACGAGTCGCTCTCTCTTAAGGTTGTGCCCCGGTAGAATCAAAAGCCACTTTCTTTACTTTACCACTGTGACTACCAGACGTAGCCTCAACTCTGGTCCTTTTATTTGGCGGTGGACCTGACGAGGTAGCCTTTGCCTTTGGTGGTGCCTTGGCCTTAGACGGTGCCTTAGAACTAGCTGTTGGACGAACCATATTGCACGTACCTGTCGACCATGCCAATTGTCAATGCAAGGAAACAACAACTATCACAAAAATAAGGTTGAAGTGACCCCACACTTAAAGCTATAAGATATGCTAATCACTTTAAACCATAGGCTACTCGGACTTTGCCTTCATCAAGTAAGTGTATTAGCATCTAAATTTCGGCACTACACATAGCCCGAATGTCATTGCAAACACACTTATCAATCCACCCCGACTTTGTAGAGTCACCCCACACTTAGGTTTTCATATCAATTATTATCTTCTAACACAAAACAACCAATCCCGGAGACTCGGGCTCCAATTGGGACTAAAATTTCCAATGAGGCAATTTATCGAACACCTTGTATGCATTATTTGTTTGTGAGTTGCTTTGTGGGTGAAGGATTGCTCCACCCTTCCAAATCGGCTCGGGAATCGAGTGTGAAACACTCGTTATAACAATCACAAGATATCCTTAGGGTATTTGGGGTTGGAATTTTTTTCCAGCACATTACACCATTGTTGTACCTTGTAGAGCATATTACCCAACACTAGAATTTACATAGAAAGAGAGAGAATAGAGGAGTGAGAAAGAGAAAATCATACCCGTTGCTTGAGTGAGAGACGAGGCAGTGGGGTGGGAATGCAACTTGAGAAACTTGGATTTTTCTCTCTTTGGGAACGGGGCAGTGAGGCTGGGAGTTAGCAGAGGGGTTTTCTTTCATTGTGTTTCGGATGCTGGGGCATGGGGGTTGGGTTTTAATGTTGGAGTTATTTTAATTGGGTTGTGGTGGGTTAAATAAAAAAATTATGACTTACTTGGGCCTTGGCGCGAGGCGACGTGAGGAGCGGCAACTGGACTACGAGGTGAAGTGAGTAGCGGCAATGAGGTCACGCAGCGTGCTGGCAGGCGTGCTAGCCTTAGGGCGCTGGACACTACCTCACAGAGTGAGGGGCGCTAAAAATTTAGCGCGGTGTAGGGTTTGGGGCAGTGTATGGACACTACCTCGCTAGGCACACGAGGCGTGCAAAACTTACCATTTGGACTTTTCCTCGCGTTGGCTCGATGTTTTCTTGTTTGTCTTGCAAACTTTTAGCTTGTTTAGGACACTTGAGCACATCTTCCTTCCACGTAAATCCACTACCTATAAAAACATGACAAATTCACACAAAACTCACTTGTTAGTCTGCCTCAATATCAAACAAAAACTAAAACTAAATAAAATTTACGCTACGAATTGAGTTGCCTTCCAATAAGCGCCTTAGTTAATGTCTTGGTATGCCGTTTACAACACGATCATGGGTTGCCTCCTAGGAAGTGGCTGATTTAATGTTGCAGCACGACGCAGGCTTTCAGGATTACACTTCGCTCACATATTAGGGCTCTTCCAAGTACATCACATCTTTCTCCCCTTTTTCTTCAATAATTCCAAGGTGGTGGTTAAACCTTTACCCATTCACTTTAAACCTGTTCGTTCCATCTTCGGGCTCAATTTCTACCGCTCTACTTGCATGACTCTAAATGGTCCTGACCATCTAGATTTGAACTTACCCAAAAATAATCTCAATCTCAAGTTGTATAACAACACTAGATCTCAGGGTTTGAAGTTCCTATCTAGAATGTGCTTATCATGCATCATCTTCATCCTTTTTATACAATCTCGTACTCTCGAATACCTGGAACTGGAACTCCTCGAGTTCATGTAACTCTGTAACTCTACTTGTGCCCGCGATTTGCATATCCAAATTCAATGCTGTATTGCCCACAAGGCTTTATGATCAAGCTTCACCAGAAAATGGCATGCTTTTCCAAACACCAACTTGTATGGAGACATACCAATTGGAGTTTGTAAATGCTGTTTGGTAAGCCCATAACGCATCATCCAACTTCCTTGCCCAATCAGTCCGAGTCGCATTCACTATCTTGGTCAGGACACTTTTGATTTTCCTATTGGACACTTCCACTTGCCAGTTCGTTTGCGGGTGGTAAGGTTTGTCAACCTTATGGCGAACTCCATACTTTTCTAACAGCCTTGAGAACGCTCTATTGCATAAATGAGTTCCACCATCACTGATTATAGCTATCGGAGTGCCAAACCGTGTGAAAATATGTTTTCTTATAAATCCTATCACTCCCTTGGCATCATTTATTGTAAGAGCCACCGCTTCCACCCATTTGGAGACATAGTCAACTGCTACCAATATGTACTTGTTACCATACGAGCTGACAGATAGTCCCATAAAATTGATCCCCCACACGTCAAACACTTCCACCTCTTGGATTGTAGTCATTGGCATCTCATGGCGGCGAGATATGTTGCCGGTTCTTTGGCACTCATCACAACTTTTCACCCAGGCATGGGCATCCTTGAATAGAGTTGGCCAATACAAACCCGACTCCAACACCTTTGCCGCTATCCGAAAGCTTCTTTATTTCTAATCCCGCTTTTAAATTCAAGTAATTAATCTCTTAACTTACTTGAAAGTGACATTGTTCAACAACAATCTAATCAAGTGTTCTTTATCCAGAAACGCAAGATAACTAGACATGATTAATCAAGACCCTTCAATTAATCACAAGAAACACATAGTTAAACAATTAAAGAGTAAGAACGGCTCAATTATATCAAAAGGAGACTTCATCAAACAATTGGTTACATCAACCCTAGATGACTGGTTTAGCTACTCATAACTTTGTAAATAATCATAGTAATATCTAAAAGCAGTGAACTACAAATTAAAGGAAAGCGGAGAGAAAAACTCGAGTGATTCGTGCTTCCAAAGTGTTCCATAGCCTCTTTCCTCTCTAATGATATCTCCCCCGAACAAGGCCTTGCACTGTCTATGGCCATGACTTTTCATTGCCTTGCACGTCTTCTTTTATTGCTCTATTTTGTAGCTCTAAGGTACCATTTCGCGCAACTTTTTTCCAATTCATGTCCAAGCATTCCTACAGGTGAAATAAGCTCTATTAAGCGCAATTGTCGCACAAATTAGCATCCAAACAACAAGCAAAATAGGGTAAAATAACGTCAAAATGTATGGAATTATCTCACGACATCAATAAGGCAACTTCATTTTAATATGCATAAGAAACCTAGGAGTCTAAAATGGTCTAATTTCAACATATATGTTGTGTACACACTCGTCACCTCATGTACATGTCTTTCACGTAGTTCAAATAGTGCAAACAACCCAATTCCAACTGGGTAGTTCCTCTACCACAAAGTTAGGCAAGATACTTACCTCAAAAACCCTCAATCAATACTCTAAAATAGCTTTTTCTTTATAATTCACCTCCGCTCGACTCAAATCTAACCAAAATCGACTTAATAGCATCAAATAACGTAAGAGAAATTGATTCCAATAAATAAATCAGAGATCTTTACATAATTTCTCAAAAGTCAACAAAGTCAACCCCGTGCTCGCTCGGTAATCCGGATCCATGGGTAGATTCCGACTACCCATAACCCCACGAGTCTATATATGTATTTTATTTCAAAATTCGAGTCCAATTCATCTCTCAAATCCCAAATTTTCATTTTTCAAAACATAGACAAAGTTTCTCAAAATTTCTCTTTGATTCTCGTAACTTTGATGTTAAATCTCATATATAATCATGTAAAATAGTTAAAAATTGATCAAAATCACTTAACCATGATTGTAGATGAAAATACCCTCTCCAAATCGCCTCCTAAAGAGTCTAGGGTTCAAAATATAAAAGAATGAGCTAAAATCCCGAAATTCCAACTCTTAACCCACCTGTAGTTGGCATATTTGCGGCCAAAAGTTTGCAATTGTGGATGTTCGCCTTTGCGACCAAAAGTTTGTTATTGTGGATGTTCATAATTGAGACCACATATTTGCAATTGCGAACAAGGTACGAAATTGCGACAAAAAGTTCATAATTACAGTAGTTCTCAATTGCAACAAAAAGTTCGCAATTGCGAAGTACCAACACCAGCAATCCCAAACTTCACCGAAATGATCCGAAACCACCCTGAAACTCATCCGGAACATCTAGGACACAAACCATATATGCATTTCAATAAAAAAAATACACAACGGACCTGATCGTGCACTCAAAACATTGAAAAGAGGTCGTCTTGACCCGATATTAACTATGGTCAAACTCCAAATTTTTTAACTTAACTATTCTCTCAACCAATGATCCAAAACACACCCAAGCCCCACGGGACCCCGTCAAATCATACCAACAAGTCCCATAATATAACACTCGAGGCCTCAAATCCTGAAACATAACATCAAAACCACAAATCGCACCTCAATTCAAGCTTAATGACTATGAACTTTTAACTTCTACAACTCGCACCGAATCATATCAGATCAACCCGGAATGACGTCAGTTTTTGCTTGCAAGTCCCAAATGACACAACGGAGCTATTCCAACTCCCGAAATTACAATCCAAACCCGATATCAACAAAGTCATCTCCCGGTCAAACCTCTCAACCTTCTAAACCTTCAACTTTCCAACTTTCGCCAAAATACAACAAATCAACCTACGGGCCTCCAAATCCAAATCCGGCATACGCCTAAGTCCAAAATTACCATACGAAGCTATTGGAATCATCAAAATACTGTTCGTCTACACAAAAGTCAAACTCTAAACTCTTGCTACTTAATGGTTCTTATTTGTTGAGATGGCATGTGATGTTTAGAAATTTTAAATTGATAGTTTGTTAAAGGATCACGTTACTTGTTGTTCTTATTTTACTGTTATTGTTTTATTTCATGCCTATTTATAATTCTCGCACTTTAATTTATTAACCACTAGTAAGTGTCGATGTCGACCCCTCGTCACTACATCTTTGAGATTAGATTAGATACTTTCTAGGTATACATTGATTATTTACTCATGCTACACTTCTACACAAATTGTGTAGGTACTGAGGCCGGTACATGTGGTATCCATTCTGGCGTGTATTCACATTATCCGGAGGCTTAGTGGTGAGTTGCTCCCCCATGCTCCTATCCGCAGCACTCAGAGTCTCCTTTTTGTTGTATTTTATTTTTCTGTCTATTTCACTTCAAACACTAGTTGTAGCGATTTGTATATTTTACTAGATTGCTTGTGCTCTTATGACACCCCATTTTGGAAATTTCTAATAGATGTTTATGTTTTTTGCCTGAGATTAATACCATTTCACTTTTATGTCTTATTTTGCATTATTTTCTCATGATCTTTTATCTAGTTTCTTCATTAAATAAAAATTCATCATTTCATAAGCAATAAAATGAATAATTAATTACATAGCACTCTGTTAACTTACCTAACAACAATGTTGGGCGCCATCATAGCTTATAGTGGATTTTGGATTATGACAAGAAGCTCTTGGACTGGGACCTAAGATTGTCAAATGCAGATGATTGGTGGTGTTGGATATGGATCACAAAATGAGATATCAATTGTGACCAAAAGAGAGCTAATGTGTTGGCCTATGATTTCAGGAGTGATGTAATTAGTCGATGAAGGCTTGAAGATGCATTTCTTGGGCTAATAAATGTGAAGGGTAATTTGCCGTTATGCGATAGTAATAGTATTAATGGTTCGGTTCGGTTCGGCCGGTTATTTTATAAAATTTGAATCATATCAATTTTTCGGTTATTCTATTATGTATAGTCAAAATTAGACTTTTCAAAACTGTTCCAATCATGTCGTTTTCTCTTCGGTATCTGTACAGTTCAGTTAATTGTCGGTAATTTATTTTAAATATCATATAAAAATCACTAGTAGAAGTAGAATGCAAAAACATACGTACTTTTATTGAACTCAGCAAAACACTCTCTACATTTTTACTGTTTAAAGGGTGATGAATTAAGAAAACGTGAAATATGGCCAGAGTATAGATCCATCAACTATTCTACAGCAACATAAAAGAAACTAAGCAAAGACAGAAAAAAATATAAACCACACGAGTTAAAACTGTTGGGTTTTGGATGTATTTAATTAATATATTAAATACTTAAAAGAGGGTGAATGGGAAATGGAGGGAAATGAAATTTTTGAGTGAAAATTTTAAGTTTCCCCCCTTGGCAAAAGGGCATTGTCCCATATTGGAAGAGGAAGAGGTTTTTTATGGGTATATAAGCAATTGCTCTTCTTCTAGCTCTTAAAGAGTTGAGAAGAAGGCAAGCCTCGCGCCGTCGTCGTCGTCGCTCGCTCGGCTTCGGCTTCGGCTTCGGCTTCGGCTTCGGCTTCGGATTTGGTCAAATGATTGATTGATTAACTTTTTGGACCAAATTTATTTGTTAATAGTAAAATATTAACAGAAATGTTATTGAATATTTATTTTAATAACAGAATATTAATATTAAATATTAATATTAAATCCAATTCGTTTTTCTGTTTTGGTAACAGAAAGTAACTACCCTCTTCAATTTTTCCTCTTTATTGTTGAGTAAATGGCCATTTATGTAATGGCATTTATGCTATGGGCGTTTTGCATAAACAGCCATTCTGAAGAGTTGCACCTCTTCAGATTTCAGCCCAACTTTGGCTATAAATACAACACTATTCTGCTCAGAATTTTACTACGATTTTCTGAGTTTTCTCTCCTTCTTCTGCATACTTTTAGCATCAAACAAAGTAAAAAAAGTAAGTGTGATTTGCTACCGAACGTTGTGTTCGCTGAAACACTGGGGTTTGAAGTACCACTACACCAGTGTGTAATTCGTTCTATCCTGGGAGGAAATAATCCATAACCTTGGGTACTAGGAGGGGATTAAATTCCTTAAGGAAACACTGTGAATTCAGTGGGCTCGAATTGGTTTTATGTCATTTCTATTTATGTTCATTCTGTTTATATTCATTTATATTTCCAGAATTATTTTACAAATACAGTCTACTAACAAGCTTAAGGTATTTAATTTATTTTCTGTATTTGTACTTACTGTTTCTGGAAGAGTAAAACCTTTGTGGTTTTGTACTCTATTAAAATCTATGTGATTTTAATGTTTGTGTCATTCTTTTACAGAAATGACTAATGAGAATGAGAACCAAGTTGTTCCAATGGTGACTGCCAATGCCTCAACAAGCCGAACGACACCGGCAGCATTGGCACCGGCGGAAAAACCCGGAAAATTTTCCGAGATTGATTTCAAGCGCTGGCAACAAAAGATGTTCTTCTATTTGACTACTCTAAGTCTCCAGAAGTTCATCAAGGAAGATGTTCCTGTGCTGTCCGATGAAACTCCAGAAACTGAACGCTTTCTCGTGATTGAGGCGTGGAAGCATTCAGATTTTTTGTGCAAGAATTATATTCTAAGCGGGCTGGAGGATGCTTTGTATAACGTCTACAGTGGCGTGGAAACGTCAAAGGAACTGTGGACTGCGCTTGAAAAGAAATACAAAACCGAAGATGCCGGGTTGAAAAAGTTTGTTGCTGCAAAGTTTTTGGACTACAAAATGGTAGATAGCAAGTCTGTTATTACCCAAGTCCAGGAACTGCAAGTGATTATTCACGATCTCCTTTCTGAAGGTATAAATCAAATTAATATTGATGTTGAAAGTAATAATCTTAGTATTTTTACTAACAGAAATTTCATTGAAGGTCTTGTCATCAATGAAACATTTCAAGTAGCAGCAATGATTGAGAAGTTGCCTGCTTTGTGGAAGGACTTCAAAAAACTACTTGAAACACAAACGCAAGGAGATGTCCCTTGAAGATCTCATTGTTCGATTGAGAATCGAAGAGGACAACAAAGCTGCTGAAAAGAGAGGCCGTGGAAACTCAACAGTAATGGGAGCAAATATTTGTTGAAGAGAACAAAAAGAGGAAGAAGGCTTCTGGACCGAAATACAACCCATGCAAGAAGCGGTTCAGTGGAAACTGCTACAACTGTGGAAAAACTGGACACAAATCTACGGAGTGTCGTGCTCCGAAGAAAGACAAGAAGAAGGGTCAAGCAAATATGGTTGAAAAGCATGATGATGTTGATGATTTATTTGCCATGCTTTCCGAATGCAACTTGGTGGGCAATCCTAAAGAGTGGTGGATTGATTCTGGAGCCACTCGCCATGTTTGTGCTGTTAGAGAAGCTTTTGCTTCTTATGCTCCCGTTGGACCCGATGAGACGATTTCTATGGGAAATGCTTCAAAGGCGAAGATTGAAGGATATGGGAAAATATTTCTCAGAATGATTTCCGGCAAAGTGGTGACTTTGAACAACGTCCTTCATGTTCCCGAGATTAGGAAGAATTTAGTCTCTACTGGACTTCTTGTTAAGAATGGGTTTAAATGTGTTTTTGTTTCCGATAAGGTTGTAATAAGTAAGAATGAGATGTTTGTAGGAAAAGATTACCTCACTGAGGGCCTTTTCAAGCTGAATGTAATGGTTGTTGAAAATAATAATAAAGTTTCAGCTTCGTCTTACTTACTTGAGTCAAATGAATTATGGCATATACGTTTGGGTTGTCAATTATAAAACCTTACGGAAAATGATTAATTTGGAAGTATTGCCCAAGTTTGAATGTGACAAATCAAAATGTCAAGTATGTGTGGAATCTAAGTATGTTAAACATCCTTATAAGTCGGTTGAAAGGAATTCAAATCCTTTAGACTTAATTCACACAGATATTTGTGACATGAAGTCAATACCATCTCGCGGTGGAAAAAAGTATTTCATAACTTTTATTGACGATAGTACTCGATATTGCTATGTTTACTTACTTAATAGTAAAGATGAAGCAATAGACGCATTCAAGCAATACAAAAATGAAGTTGAAACGCAACTTAATAAGAAAATCAAAATGATAAGAAGTGATAGGGGTGGTGAATATGAATCTCCTTTTGAACAAATATGTTTAGAATATGGAATTATTCATCAAACAACGGCCCCTTACACGCCCCAATCCAATGGGATTGCAGAAAGAAAGAATCGTTCATTAAAGGAGATGATGAACGCATTATTGATAAGTTCTGGTTTGCCACAGAACTTGTGGGGGGAAGCCATTCTTACGGCTAGCCGAATACTAAATCGAGTACCCCATAGCAAAACACAATCCATTCCATATGAAAAATGGAAAGGAAGGAAGCCCAACTTGAATTATTTTAAAGTGTGGGGGTGTTTGGCAAAAGTGCAAGTTCCTAAACCCAAAAGGGTAAAAATAGGACCGAAAACCGTTGATTGTGTTTTCATAGGATATGCAACTAATAGTAAAGCATATCGATTTCTGGTTCATAAATCAGAAAATCCCGACATTCATAATAATACGGTTACAGAATCAGATAATGCTGAGTTCTTTGAAAATATATATCCGTATAAAAAGGAATGTGAGTCGATTGGTGAAGGATCTAAACGACCTCGGGAAGAAACAAAAGAAAGTATACTTAATTAGGAGGATCCAAGACGTAGTAAACGTCAAAGAACGTCTACTTCATTTGGACCAGATTTTGTGACTTTCTTATTGGAAAATGAGCCTCAAACATTTAAAGAAGCTATGTCTTCTTCGGAATCATTGTTATGGAAAGAGGCGGTCAATAGTGAAATAGAATCCATACTAAACAACCATACATGGGAATTGGTTGATCTTCCTCCTGGAAATAAACCGTTGGGTTCTAAATGGATCTTTAAGAGGAAAATGAAAGATGATGGTACTATTGACAAGTATAAGGCAAGACTTGTGGTCAAAGGGTATAGACAACGAGAAGGTCTTGACTACTTTGATACATACTCTCCAGTTACAAGAATTACATCCATACGAACGTTAGTAGCGTTAGCTGCAGTTTATGGTCTTGAAATTCATCAAATGGATGTTAAGACGGCCTTCTTAAATGGAGAGTTGGAGGAAGAAATATACATGGAACAACCTGAAGGGTTTGTGGTTCCAGGTAAAGAAAAGAAGGTCTGTAGACTTGTTAAGTCCCTTTACGGATTAAAACAAGCACCCAAACAATGGCATTCTAAATTTGACCAAACAATATTGTCAAATGGATTTAAGATAAATGAATGTGGTAAATGTGTGTACATTAAAAATGTTCCAAATCACATAGTCATTGTTTTCTTATATGTGGATGATATGCTCATAATGAGTAATGACATTGCCAACATAAATGCTACTAAGCGTATGCTAACTAGCAAGTTTGATATGAAAGACTTGGGAGTTGCTGATTTAATTCTGGGAATTAAGATCCATAAGACTTCTCAAGGTCTAGCATTGTCACAATCTCATTATATTAAGACAGTACTTGAAAAATTCAAGCACTTGGGCTTTAAAGTTGCAAAGACTCCAATTGATGTGAATCTTGCATTAGCAAAGAACAAAGGCCAGAGCATATCACAATTGGATTATGCTCGTGTGTTGGGTTGCTTAATGTACATCATGAATTGTACACGACCAGATATAGCTTGTGCTATAAGTAAATTGAGTCGATATACGAGCAATCCAGGCCAATCTCATTGGATGGCCATGAAACGAGTTTTGGGGTATTTATGTACATACCCAGGACTTTGCTTTGCACTACAATAAATATCCTGTGGTCATTGAGGGATACTGTGATGCAAATTGGATCACCGGATCAACTGATTCCAAGTCCACAAGTGGATATGTATTCACTATTGGTGGATGAGCGGTATCTTGGAAGTCATCCAAACAAACTTGTATTGCCCGCTCTACAATGGAGGCTGAGTTTATAGCCTTGGATAAAGCCGGTGAAGAAGCTGAATGGCTCCGGAATTTCTTGGAAGATATTCCATTTTGGCCCAAACCGTTGGCACCAATATGCATACATTGTGATAGTCAAGCGGCAATTGGAAATGCTGGGAGCGTTTTGTATAACGGTAAGTCTCGCCATATACGACGAAGACATAAAATCGTTAGACAATTACTCTCTAGAGGAATTATCATGATTGACTATGTAAAGTCAAGTGATAATGTGTCGGATCCACTTACAAAAGGCCTAACTAGAGAGGTAGTTGAGAAGTCATCAAGGGGAATGGGACTGTGGCCGAGAACAAGTCATAGTGGTGGTAACTCTACCTAGAAGACTGGAGATCCCAAGATCTAGGTTCAAGGAGATCAAACAAAGTCATTTATGACGGTTCAACATTGTCAACTAAACTTTTGGTCCATTCTCGTGATGAGACAATGTTCAGTACCAAGGATAAAACATTAAGGCTTTTTAATGATTTCTAAATTTGATATGGGGTATATCAAATAGTGTATCTACGGGATGACACGTTTAGGAATCACCTATGTAAGTGTGAAGTGTTAGCCACTTCAAGGAGAACATTGTAAGGCCAATTCTCTACGCACTTATGAAACCAGGCGGTGTTCATGGCTGAAACGAACACAACAATGAGAACCAAAGACGGTTAAGGGTTGGTTGTGTGACTTATAGTTATCTAGGTATACACTAAAGTTCGACAGTTCAAAGATATCAAATCTACCGATTGATCGAGTATATCCGACATAAGTTCACTACGGAAATTTCAAAGGGAAACCTACTTATCCAGATGCAATTAATCCTTACTTGCGAATCACACAATTTTTCATGCATACTTCTGTGATATAGCCATTCCCCATTCATGTGGGGGATTGTTGGGTTTTGGATGTATTTAATTAATATATTAAATACTTAAAAGAGGGTGAATGGGAAATGGAGGGAAATGGAATATTTGAGTGAAAATTTTAAGTTTCCCCCCTTGGCAAATGGGCATTGTCCCATATTGGAAGAGGAAGAGGGTTTTTATGGGTATATAAGCAATTGCTCTTCTTCTAGCTCTTAAAGAGTTGAGAAGAAGGCAAGCCTCGCGTCGTCATTGTTGTCGCTCGCTCGGCTCGGCTTCGGCTACGGCTTCGGCTTCGGCTTCGGCTTCGGATTCGGATTTGGATTTGGATTTGGTCAAATGATTGATTGATTAACTTTTTGGACCAAATTTATTTGTTAATAGTAAAATATTAACAGAAATGTCATTGAATATTTGTTTTAATAACAGAATATTAATATTAAATATTAATATTAAATCCAATCCGTTTTTTTTCTGTTTTGGTAACAGAAAAGTAACTACCCTCTTCAATTTTCCCTCTTTATTTTTCCTCTTTATTGTTGAGTAAATGGCCATTTATGTAATGGCATTTATGCTTTGGGCGTTTTGCATAAACAGCCATTCTGAAGAGTTGCACCTCTTTAGATTTCAGCCCAACTTTGGCTATAAATACAACACTATTCTGCTCAGAATTTCACTACGATTTTCTGAGTTTTCTCTCCTTCTTCTGCATACTTTTAGCATCAAACAAAGTAAAAAAAAAGTAAGTGTGATTTGCTACCGAACGTTGTGTTCGCTGAAACACTGGGGTTTGAAGTACCACTACACCAGTGTGTAATTCGTTCTATCCTGGGAGGAAATAATCCATAACCTTGGGTACTAGGAGGGGATTAAATTCCTTAAGGAAACACTGTGAATTCAGTGGGCTCGAATTGGTTTTATGTCATTTCTATTTATGTTCATTTCTGTTTATATTCATTTATATTTCCAGAATTATTTTACAAATACAGTCTACTAACAAAAACATATTAACCAAGTTGGGACTCAAGACTAATATCTATAAAAGACTAAATATTCAAAAAGATAAAGCTAAATCATTACGAAAGAAAACATATTCGATACATTGTAGTTTGATTCTAATATTCACTAGAATACCTTGTATCTTGCTAGTGAATATGTTAGAGATAATTTGATTTCATTAGTAGTATAATAGGTTTAGGAATTAGGATATCTGAGTTTTAATTACTTGTTGACTTGTAACCATTTTCATAATTCCAAGGCCCAAGGGAAAAATTGAATGCTTTATTATTTTTAAACTTAATATATAAATATATTTTTCACATATGAATTTATTTGGTAAGATTCGGTATTTTTTTGATTTATTTTTATAAAATTAAAACCTACTCTAATTATTGAAACCGTACGGTTCAATCAGTTTAATCGCTTTTTAAATATCCATTGACAACACTAAACCATATCACAATGTCGATCGGCAAAATTTACAAAGATCCCAAAAAATTAAGTCTTATTTGTCCAAGCTTCAGAATCTGTTTATTCTGATATTGCTTCTTTTCAACAAAAGGTTCAAAATAAAGGTATTCTGAAAGATTGGCAGTTTGATTTTTGTCAAACTATTTGAGAAACACTCTTGTCATTATTTGAAGAATAATTATATTTATCCAATCTTTTCGGAAAGTAACTTTTAGGTATAGAAAATACAAGGAAAAGGACATGAAAAATTCAATTTACCTATTGTATTATTTAACTGGATAAATAGCTTGAAGTATTTATTGCAAGAGCAGGGTGTTTATTTTATTTAATTAAATTTTGAAAATAAAATCAAAATTAGAAGTATAGGATAATATAAGAGACAAAAAGATTTAATTAAGAGGAGATAGTTTGGTATATGTATATTTTTCATAAGGACAATTTATTCTTAAAATAGTTTCTTCTTACAAGAAAAAACTACAATGAAAAATCGGTTCAGCTATTGGTCAGAATCACTTACTATTTTTCTAGAAGTTTAATTGAACACCTCAGCTCTCTTAATTAACCTTAGTCTACGATCTCTATATTCGTATATAAGAGAACTATTGCCTTCCTTTTGATCGGTTCAAAGAGGAAAGGTAACGAAATAATAAAGGTTCTCCTTCATTGGTGCTTCCTCCATCCTAAGCATATATTTGAGCGAGAGCGGTGCTAACTTTTAAACATAATTGACTAATTTACTCTCGGCGATTGGCCGAGAATAGTTCGGATGAGAGGTTAACTAAAATTATGGGACATGAAATTTTACTCTAGTTATCGAAATTGGACTCCTAATTACCACTATTATGAACATTCTCACCTAATTGCCTAACATAACAATATTTTACCATTTATAACAACTTAACAAAATAGGGGGTCCCTCACATTTAGGCTTACATACTAAATCTCTCTCTACCACCTAACCCTACACATGATTTCTAAGCACTTTAGTCGATGTCAAATTCTCTCCCTCTACTCCAATCGCCACTGAACTTTGGTAACTACCGACTTCATCCTTGTAACTCCGTAATGACTCTATCTCGTACTTCACATGGTCGCGTCAACCTAGTGCACGGATTGAACTCCAAAAATAAAATAAAAATCTTACCTTCGATGCCATGACGAAATAGCTCAGGTGAATCGGATCTAGACGGATCTAGCTCTAGCGAAACTCTTTGTTTTTTTTTTTGGTAGGAAAATGGTGTTTGCATTGTTATGGTGGAAGGAATGATGATTATAATGGTTTTTGATAATGAATATGATAATTTTTCTAGTGGTAGAATATTTATATATGGAGTATATATTGTATGTTATGTGCGTATGTTATTGATTGTGGAATGAGTGTATGGTCATTGTATATCTAATATATATTAGGTATATATGCGTGTATGTCTGGTGTACGTGGAGTATATTAGGCGTATGTTATTGTATTTCATATAGATTGTTGACCCAAAAAATGAGTAACAATTGAATTTGTACGCGGTTTAAAGGATATGTGGCTTGATTCAACACGAATAATCAAGAACACCGATTAAATGAGTTAAAGATAAAATAAATGATCAAACCAATCCCAATATAGTTGTCACGACGCGAATTTCTCACCGTCGGGACCGTGATGGCGCCTAACATCGCACTCGCTAAGCAAGCTAACGTTAGAGTTCTATTCACCTTTTTTCTTTATATTTTATAGTTAAAATTAATAAAACTAAATCAAACAGAATTAAATGCGGAAGTACATAATAAACCGGTTATCTATATACTATTAACAATACCGAAGCTATTACCACCAAGAAACTGGTGTCACAATCCACGAACATACTATGAATTACTACAAATACTGGTCTGAAAGAAATTACATCTATCTCGAAAGAAAAGAAAACAGGAAAGTAGAAACATAGGAGGGGGCGCCAGGGCCTGCGGACGCCAGCAGGACTACCTTGGGTCTCCTGGATGAAGTATCTGCAACCGACCTCTTGATCCCAGCTCTGAAATCTGCACAGAAAGTGCAGAGTGCAGTATCAGTACAACCGACCCCATGTATTGGTAAGTGCTGAGCCTAACCTCGACGAGGTAGTGACGAGGCTACGGCGGGGCATTTACAATATAATCCTGCATACAATATATAATAGAGGAAAAAGAAGTATGTAACGAGATAGAATAGTAACTTGCAACAAAAATAAATACGGAACTCAATTATTTTGCCAATACTAAGATATAACCAATCCTTAAGAGAGTTACAATGCTACAGAAATAAATCATAGCAGAAGAAGAATACATAACCGACAAAATGATGCGGTGCGTATCCCGATCCCACCATATAATCAGTAACAATATGAACATTCACCCTTATTACTCCTGTTGCCGCGGCAACCCGATCCCACCAGTCCACCCTTATTACTCCTTAATATATCACCCTTATTCCTCCTATTGCAGCATTCAACCCGATCCCACCAATCCATCCTTATTACTCCTGTTGCGGCGCGCAACCCGATCCCACCAGACAATCACATTTCACCCTTATTCCTCCTGCTGCAGCGTGCAACCCGATCCCACCATATCAGTACCAATCACACAATAAGAACAAGTATTTCACAATTCAGCTCAACCCCCCACAATATTTATGCCTCAAACCAATACAAATAGAAGGTTATACACTTATGAAACTTCACTCAATTACTACTACACAACGAGACCATCCAAACATATTAACCATACGATCCCACCGNGTGTCGAAATATACTGCGAGCCGTTTGTAACTGTGAACTTCAGCTTTAGGTGCTGAAGTTTTGTTTTGTAACTGGTGAACTTCAGCTCTAGAGCTGAAGTTTTTATTTTGTAACTGGTGAACTTCAGCTTTAGGTGCTGAAGTTTTTATTTTTGTAACTGGTGAACTTCAGCTCTAGAGCTGAAGTTTTTGTTTTGTAACTGGTGAACTTCAGCTTTAGGAGCTCAAGTTTTTGTTTATGTAACTGGTGAACTTCAGCTCTAGAGCTGAAGTTTTTGTTTTGTAACTGGCGAACTTCAGCTCTAGAACTGAAGTTTTTGTTTTGTAACTGATGAACTTCAGCTTTAGGAGCTGAAGTTTTTATTTTTGCAACTAGTAAGTTTTTGTTTTGTAACCGGCGAACTTCAGCTCTAAAGCTGAAGTTTTTGTTTTGTAACTAGTGAACTTCAGCTTTAGGAGCTGAAGTTTTTGTTTTTGTAATTGGTGAACTTCAGCTCTAGAGCTGAAGTTTTTGTTTTGTAACTGCGAACTTCAGCTCTAGAGCTGAAGTTTTTGTTTGTAACTGGTGAACTTCAGCTCTAGAGCTGAAGTTTTTGTTTTGTAACTAGCGAAGTTTTTGTTTTGTAACTGGTGAACTTCAGCTTTAGGAGCTGAAGTTTTTGTTTTTGTAACTGGTGAACTTCAGCTCTAGAGCTGAAGTTTTTGTTTTTGTAACCGGTGAACTTCAGCTCTAGAGCTGAAGTTTTTGTTTTGTAACTGGCGAACTTCAGCTCTAGAGCTGAAGTTTTTGTTTGTAACTGGCGAACTTCAGCCTTCTTAGAATTGAAGTTTTAACTGACTTTCCATATGTAATCCTCTTGGTCAGATTCCTCCAATTTGGTATACTTCTTAAATACCAAATTGATGAACTAAAAGGTTTCTATCTCCACAGGCCATGTCAATTACTGGAACATTTTCACAATCAGCGACTTCAGAAAGGAGTGGCCTATCGGATTGAGGGCGGATATAACTTTGAGGGATAATAGAGTGGCGAATTCCGCTGGACAGAACTTTCGTTTCCATGGAATATATCTGGCTATCCATAGCATATGAAAAAAAGGGATTTTTTGTTTTGGAAGGGGTATAATGGTCATATTCTTACGGATTTTTTGTTAGTTGGCTACGAATTCAATAGTTTTTAAAAATAGGGTACATGTTAAAAGGTATCATAAATATAGAGTATGACTGCAAATCCCCCAATTTTATGACGGAATTCTCTGTCAATATCTAGAGAAAAAGAGAATAGGGCCGGCTCCAAGGCCTAAGCCACTTAGGGAGAAATTCAAAAAGAGAAACTTTCGAGAACCACTATGTTTAGTGGTAGTAGCTAGTTGTAGC
>NC_031995.1:72994396-73054090 GCF_001879085.1 Nicotiana attenuata | reverse complement strand
CCCTTGGCAAATGGGCATTGTCCCATGGAAGAGGGTAAGAGGTTTTTTTATGGGTATATAAGCAATTGCTCTTCTTCTAGCTCTTAATGAGTTGAGAAGAAGGCAAGCCTCGCGCCGTCGTCGCCGTCGCTCGCTCGGCTCGGCTCGGCTTCGGCTTCGGCTTTGGCTACGGCTACGGCTACGGCTTCGGCTTCGGCTTCGGATTCGGATTCGGATTCGGATTTGGATTTGGTCAAATGATCGATTCATTGATTAACTTTTTGGACCAAATTTATTTGTTAATAGTAAAATATTAACAGAAATATTATTAAATATTTGTTTTAATAACAGAATATTAATATTAAATATTAATATTAAATCCAATCTGTTTTTCTGTTTTGGTAACAGAAAATTAACTACCCTTTTTAATTTTCCCTCTTCATTTTCCCTCTTTATTGTTGAGTAAATGGCCATTTATGTAATGGAATTTATGCTGTGGGCGTTTTGCATAAATAACCATTCTGAAGAGTTGCACCTCTTCAGATTTCAGCCCAACTTTCGCTATAAATACAACACTATTCTGCTCAGAATTTCACTACGATTTTCTGAGTTTTCTCCCCTTCTTCTGCATACTTTTAGCATCAAACAAAGTAAAAAGTAAGTGTGATTTGCTACCGAACTTTGTGTTCGTTGAAACACTGGGGTTTGAAGTACCACTACACCAGTGTGTAATTCGTTCTATCTTGGGAGGAAATAATCCATAACCTTGGGTACTAGGAGGGGATTAAATTCCTTAAGGAAACACTGTGAATTCAGTGGGCTCGAATTGGTTTTATGTCATTTTTGTTTATGTTCATTTCTGTTTTTATTCATTTATATTTCCAGAATTATTTTACAAATACAGTCTACTAACAATTTCTGCTACTTTCATCTTCTGGATATGTGAGTTCTTAACATTCCATCACTCAGCCCCGTACATCATGACCGGCCTAACCACCGATATATAAAGCTTACCTTTGAGTATCGGTGGCACTCTCTTGTCACACAGGACTCCAGATGCTAATCTCCACTTCATCCATCCTACCCTAATACGGTGTGTGACAACCTCGTCGATCTCCCCTCCCCCCTGGATAACCAACCCAAGGTACTTGGAGCTGCCTCTACTTGGGATGACCTATGAGTCAAGACTCTCATCCACGCCCACTTCCCCCGGCTCAGCGCTGAACTTACACTCCAGGTATTCCGCCTTTGTCCTACTCAGCTTGAAACTCTTAGACTCAAGAGCCTGTCTTCAAACCTCCAGCCTCTCGTTAACACCGGTTAGCGACTCATCAATCAGAACTATGTCATCGGCAAATAGCATGCACCATGGCACCTCCCCTTGAATATGGTATGTTAGCGCGTCCATCACCGGGGCGAATAAGAACGGACTGAGCGCATAGAAGCCGGTAGATGTATAATATATCCGTAATTCATATATAATATATGTATAATCTATGTATATCGGTTAGAAAACGTAAATATTGAATCTAGCTGGCCATTTGTGTAACAACTTCTTTTTTCCCATTTTTCTAGTGGTGCACTCATGTTATAGAAATTGTAGGTGAGTTGCATGTATTCACTTTTCTAAAGCATTAGTATAAAAAGGTTTCTGTCATTTCTGAGTTCTTTGAATGCTTTATTAGTTTGAAATATTTCTTAGATGGTACAAGTTTGCATTTACAGCTCCTTTCTTATGCAACCTAAAAAGCATGTTATAGGAGTCGAGGTTTTTACCTATTCGGCTAGTTGTAATTTGATTTGAAGCCAAAACTCAGTTGAACTCTGACGAACCATTTATTAGGCTGACAGAAGAGTGGCTCTGATACTATATGTAAGAGCCCACCCCGCTAGTAATATTATTCGCTTTGGGCCTAGGCCCTCACGAGATTAAAACACGTCACTAGGGTCTAAGGCTTGTTAACTTTTATACCCAACATCTCTTTTGTGTTTTTACTGATGTGGGACTCTGTTAAAGTCTGGGATGTTACAAATGCGAAACAAGAGCAATAACAAAGACATTTTTACAAGAAAACTTGTATCATAGAGAATTAGCAATCAAAACAAAGGCACCTATTATCAGGATATATGGCTCATGTATTAATGGTTTGTACTTGGTGCATGTTGATTTTACTAGATTATACATTACTTGGAGTCCTTGTACAAAAAAATCTAAGCCTCTGCCTCCTGCTCCTTAGGAAACAAGACTATCAGCAAATAAGTGACGACTACTCGACAGTTCATATGGTTTTGGTTATGACTCAAAAAATGATGATTACATAGTTGTAAAGCTAACACACTTTATATTTAACAATTTGAGAGACACCCAAGTCCAGTTCTACTCTTTAAAAACTGATTCTTGGAAATTTATCCAGCCATTCCCATATAGTTTTGCTAATGACATTACTGATTGTATGTTTTTGAATGGCACCTTCTATTGTATAATCTCTCGCCGACTCGCCGACTCGCCGACTCGCCGACTCGCCGACTCGCCGTCGTGCTGGTGAATCGTCATTTGTACTTCATTCGTTTTAATTTACGTATCTTACTTTTCTTTTTAGTCTATTCCAAAAAGAAGTGGAACTGCGTCTTCCAATCTGCATTGAATGACAAATAAAATTTTAAGGATCAAATTGTCCTATTTTTTAACTCTAACAGAAGCAAGAAGCAGAATCAAAAATTAGGTTGCAATCTGAGCAAACTCGACCTATCCTGTAAGATTGTTCTTTAATTTGCTTATATCTTGTTTGGGTTGGGCCGAAAATTGTATTGGGTCAAATGAGTCAAATCCAATGTACTACTACTAAGCTTATCTCACAGCCCAAGCCTAGTTTGCAAAGTTGACCCACGCTTTTTTCCATTAAATCGGGAATAGCTTAAAGAAATTGTTGGAACAAATAACAGAACGTTATTCTTGAAGATTCCAATTGTAATAAGATTGTAATCAACATTTTTAATTAATGAAATAAGAAAACAGTTTTCTAATTGAGGTTGACTTTAGAAGTTTAAACATATTATTGAGGGAAACCATTCTCTGTTTTCTATACATACTAGATGCAGCACAAGCCCAACAATACTTGTAACAATTATACATTAGTAGTCATATAGTTTTGCAACACATGATCTTAACCCTTTTTAACATGTAGCCGCTTTGTTTTTCTATTTGCACCCGCACCCGTTTCTTTGTTAAAAGCCTTTTAAAAAGATTATTTTGCCCTTCTTTATTAAAAGACTACTTTCTCTCCAAGTATACGCTAGTCCTCTATGTTAAAACTGGAATTTTCTCAAAGGAAGCTAACAGTACACCTATGTTATTTCAAGGAACAATGCAAATACGTTAAGCACGTTTTAGGACTTTTCAGAACCAAAAATTGGAGGAAAAGTTGATTTCATCACCAATAAATTCACTTTCAAAATTTTCTTTTCTTCTAGCACTACAGAAGGATGATCTTAAAAAGCCTTTGCCATTACCTCTTTATAGTAAACATGCATGGAAGAATTCACTAGAAAGAGAATCTTCATCTTTTTCATGATTGATTATACCTGTGATTGCACGTTCCCACGGTGTCGAAATATACTGCGAGCCGTTTTGTAACTGGTGAACTTCAGCTTTAGGTGCTGAAGTTTTTGTTTTTGTAACTGGTGAACTTCAGCTCTAGAGCTGAAGTTTTTATTTTGTAACTGGTGAACTTCAGCTTTAGGAGCTGAAGTTTTTGTTTTTGTAATTGGTGAACTTCAGCTCTATAGCTGAAGTTTTTGTTTTTGTAATTGGTGAACTTCAGCTCTACAGCTGAAGTTTTTATTTTGTAAATGGTGAACTTTAACTTTAGGAGCGGAAGTTTTTGTTTTTGTAACTGGCGAACTTCTGCTCTAGAGCTGAAGTTTTTGTTTTGTAACTGTCGAACTTCAGCTTTAAAGCTGAAGTTTTTGTTTGTAACTAGCCAACTTCAGCCTTCTTAGAGTTGAAGTTTTAACTGACTTTCCATATGATTCGAACGTTGAAAGTATTAGATGGAAATACAGGTGCTCACTAACTTATGTAATCCTCTTGGTCAGATTCCTCCAATTTGGTATACTTCTTAAATACCAAATTGATGAACTAAAAGGTTTCTATCTCCACAGCCCATGTCAATTACTGGAACATTTTCACAATCAGCGACTTTAGAAAGGAGTGACCTATCGGATTAAGGGCGGATATAACTTTGAGGGATAGTAGAGTGGCGGATTCCGCTGGACAGAACTTTTGTTTCCATATCTGGCTATCCACAGCACATGAAAAAAGGGATTTTTTGTTTTGGAAGGGGTATAATGGTCATATTATTACGGACTTTTTGTTAGTCGGCTACGAAATCAATAGTTTTTAAAAATAGGGTACAGGTTAAAAGGTGGCATAAATATAGGGTATGGCTGCAAATCGCCCCTTAAAATAGTGAAATGTGCATTAGTCCAATTTTATATAAAATCATATAATCAAATATTTGAATTGAGAAATTAATAAGGTGATCATGTTAATATTTTCTTTGTCTCGTTTTGAATTATTGAAATACTAAATGGAGTGTAATACAATTTCTTCATCATAGTTCATTGTTGAACTTATTTGAAAAAATAATTAGTATAGCTAATTAAATCTGCAAGTATTAGTCCCTATTGAATCAAAGTTGCACTGGATTTATTTAATAAATACTCCATAGAGTAGAGAGTGCTATAGTATTGCATAGTGAATGTTAATTTCCTTGATCAAAAATACCAAAAGATGGCACAAATGATGCATTTCTTAATTAGTATAAATGTCACATGTAGCAGCACATAACTCAAAAATAGTGTTAATTCATCGTACTAACTAAAAGGCCAAGGCAGAAGTTAAAAGATTGATATGTGTACAACACTAAATAGAGAAATTGCATGTTATGATCTATTTTAGGTTTCTTTTCTTTTTGAGTTTAACTTGTTTGACTGTGATTTTTTTTATATGTGAATTTCTCGGTTCTTTCCTTATAAGTTTAATGGCTAGTTTGCGATTTTATTTGATGTTAGGTTTGTTGAGATTTGTGCAGGGGTAGGGGTAAGGCTGCATACATCTTATCCTCTCTAGACCCGACTTGTGAGAAAGTACTGAATTTGTTGTTATTGTTGTTAGGTTTGTTGAGGGGGGCAGGTTGGATTTAGTTTTCTCATTAGCTAGCTTTTGATTTTCTTCAAATTTGGATTTTTGGATTCTTTCTTGTTGGTGTTCTTAATTGTTGGGTTGTGATTTTTGATGGATTTTGAATTTTGTGTTAATTTTTCTTTTCCTTGGTTTTTTTTTTCTTTCTCTTGATTCATTTGAAATTTGGATTTTTGGGTTACTATCTGATTATATATCTAGTCAAAAGATGATACCAAGTTGCTTTGATATTTTGTTTCCCGTTCTCTACCTTTCTTTTAAATGGTATACAAAATTAAAATATTTGTTGAAATTCTAATAACATTTATACATATATTTACCTTTAAACTTAAATATTATCAAATTTATATTTCATTCTTAAAAATTCCAAAAGCATAATCCAGATTGCCATCTTTTACGAAAAATACTTTTCTAGACAAAATAGTATAGAAACATTAATATTTTAGGGAATCAGATAAAAATTTGAACAAGCAATTTTCAATAATGATGCTGCAAGTTAAAATATTGTTACATAGTTCAGTGTGGTGCGATGGAGATGGTGGCAAATCGTGATGTTAAACATTTTTTGAGGATTATTTCAATTGAAATAATAATTACTCGATTTCTTGTTTTCAAATGGAATTTATGTCCAAACACAACTTTAACTTCTAACTACATTTAACTTCAAGTAATTTATTTTTCAACTTTGTCAAATATTTGTCCAAATGCAAACGATAAATTATTTTATTTTTTTATGTTATGTGATTGAAAAATAAAGTTAGTTACACAAATAGCCATAAAATTAAATAAGAATATCAATGTAGTAATATGACCAAACAACGTATATATAAATTACAATTACAATGCTAAAATATAAACTATAATTGATTTTTAGCCACGTGGCTATCAAATGGGCCCCACATTTCCAGATTTTTTTTTGGATTAACAATGGTGATGTATGTTGAGATAAGCAAGGGTCAATTCGGTCTAGTCACTCAAATATCTACATGGCAGCTACATAAGAGGCCTTTTTATCCAATTAGATTGCTCCATTTCACTTGAATTACCATAACGCCCTTGAGGTGCCAAGTAGACCTGTGTGCTTATTTCCCTTATTAAAATTTCGTACAAACAATTGAAGGAAAAAAATGGTTTAAAAAAGAAAATCCAGACGAGAATTATGTTGAAGGATACTAATAATATGGAAATTAAGTTTCATACTTTGTTGAGGATTTTTTTAGTATGATTTTGCATAACTTTTTTTTGGTGTGATTTAGTTCATCATCAAAACTTATAGTTTAGTAATATCAACGTTATTTTTAGGATTAGTTACCTCCTATAGCAAATGTTGATATCTTATTTATTTTACAATAAATACCTTTTAAAAAATTATATTCTATAGCTACCTTTTGATTTTTTATAGCCAAATATCTATTTATGGTCACCTCCTACCCTTAAACCATAAAATAAATTTTGTATTATTTTTCTCTCCCCACTCAAGTTTCTCGTATCCCCTCATATTTCTCGTATCCCCTACCCCATATCTACTCTCTCTCTCTCTCTCTCTCTCTCTCTCTCTCTCTCTCTCTCTCTCTCTCATCTTACACCTTCATCTTACTTTTACAGAGCTTCTCAAAGATATTTTTGTTTGTACAGTTTCAAATCTCATCTCTTTGCCATGGATTTGAACTGCAAAGTTTTGAAGTTTATGATGATGAAAACTCCGGCTGATTCCTGTTAGCGAATCTGCTCCTGTTACATCTTGAAGTATGTGGCAGAATTGGTCTGTACCTCAATTTGAAGAGAACCATATCTTATTCAACCTAATTTTTGGAGAAAGAATCAATCCAGGACTTCTCTTCATGCTTAAGTAGATAAAAATCTTTCTTAATAATTTGTTTGGTAATGGTGGATTCTAATGGATTTCTGGATGACAACACTATTAATTACGGATGGAAACAAACTGAAAATTCAGGTTCCTGTTCCGAGGAAAATCGTTGGCGGTGAGGACGATGTGGTAGATAAGAAGAAAGTGAAAATTGAGGTTCCTATTCCGAGGGAATTGTTATTTTCATCATTAGGGTTGTTCTTGAACAAAGACGACGGACTTTGGGGCTGAGCAACTTGAATTTTCTGTTAATATATTGCAATGTATCTCGCCGTATTTCCATGTATTTCATTTATTCATTGTTTTTTTCTATTGTATTTCAATGTATCTCGATGTATTTCATTATATACACCGTCTCGTTGTATTCCATGAATGTATTCATATATATTTTTAATTAATATAATTTATGTATTCAGATGTATTATATAATTTCTCTGAAGATTGCTATATTTTTGGGGTGTTTTTCGGTTGAGAATCTTTTTTATAACTAAAAATACAAAAATTGTGTGTTATAATTGAGTTTGTTGAGTTATATTAGGAGTCTATTATGTTAATTGATTCACTTTCCGTTTAAAAACAGTGTAATCCCCTGTTTCACGTCGTGAATACAGTCGAATACAATAATCTGTCCAGCTGTAATCCCATGTTTCACGCCATGAATACAGTCAAATACACTCGAATACAAAAATCTGTCTAGCTGTAATCCCCTGTTTCACGCCTAGAAATGCTACTGTATTCATGAATACAGTATCTTAAATACATCGAATACACTCTAAAAAATCTAAAAAAATAACTATAGAAAGTAATATAGAAAATGATAGCTACAACTAGCTAATAACCACTAAAATATAGTGGTTTCTGAAAGTTTCTCTTATTTTTATACAATAACTACGATTCAATTCTCGTTCTCTCTTTTCTATTTTCTTCCATATAGTAGATTTTATTAAAAATATGACTTTGCTCGTACTTTGCTTCCTGAGTTAAACTGATCAAGGTAGTTGTCTGAGCTTGCACAAATTTTTCTCTTTAACTCGTACTGCTATTTAATTTGTGAGAGTCGTACCAAACAAGTTAAGGAGACGAGGATAATATGTAGATGCATGTTAAATCGAGTACATTATAGATTCATTCACTTATAACGTGGTAAAATTATTCCTACTTGAATAATAGAAAGAAATAATTCATTCTAGAACATTATTTTGGTATTACAATCACGGGAAATTATAGACCAAAATACGTCAGCAAGTAGCTATTCAGAAAATAGAGTCAACCTGAACAATTATGTTACCAATTGAAATCTGGAAAAGATACTACATTTATAATTGTTTGAGAAGCAATTAGTGTTTGGCTAAGTTTTTAGAGAGTGCTTCTGCCTCATTTGTTTTTTTTAAGATTAAGACGTTTGAATTTGAATACATATTTGAATATCAAGATGTGTATTAAGATTAAGACATCTGAATCTCAATACACATCTGAATATATTCAGATGTGTATTAAGATCTGAATACTAAAAATTAAGGCTGATTGATTTTTTACATCTGAATGCATAAAATTTATCTTTATTTGAAAAAAATCTAATATTCTATCAATAAAATATATACTTTTTTAAAATATGATAGTTGTTGGTGGTGATTGCTAACGGGTGAATGCTGACTAAAGGCGGTGGTGGTAGTTTTGGTTGATGATGGTGGTACATGCTAGTAGCTAGTAGTGATTGGTAGTGGTGTCAATTATGATTGATGATGATGGTGGTGGGTGGTGATAGTTAATAATGGCGAGTGGTGGTTTGTGATTTAGGAAGGTGGTGGTAGGTTATAATGATGGGCGGTGCCGGCTGTGGTTGTTAATGGTGATGGGCTGTTGGTTGTAGTAGTTGAGGTGGATAAGTATTGACTGTGGGTGAAAATGATGGTGGTCGAAGTGGTGGGATGGTGGATGGTGATGTTCGATAATGGTGGCGGCTATGATTGAGGATGATGATGACGTGGTGGCGGCGGCGGCTATGGTGGTGGTGGTGGTGGTGGCATGGTGGTAGTTGATAATGGTAGGTGGTGGCGGCAGTTAATAATGAATATGTGATAGCATCTTAATGAAATTAAGTCTCTATTACAGATCTTAATCATACAGACCTATTCAGACCCATTAAGTGGATGTTAAGTAAAAAAAAAACAAACACACTTAATGGTTAAGATCTGAATAATTAAGATTCAGACTTTAAAAACAAACGCACTTAATGTCTGAGATCTGAATTATTAAGATTCAAACCTCCATTAAGTGCAACCAAATGAGGCCCAAGTGTTTTTTCTCAAAAATGCTTTTGGAAAGATACTACTCTTTTCTACTTTTCAATTTTTTTTTAATTTCTATTCAAAAATACTTTTTATTCTCTAAAAACATAGCCAAACACCTTAACATTCGGAAACTTTTGGCCAAAAAGAGGCTTGGCCAACATGCTATATAGGTCTCATATTTTGTTGTGAAAATACGGGCTAGCCAGTTTTCGGATTGGTAATTGAAAAATAGTCAGCGTTTGCAAAGCCATTGAAAAATAGCCACTATTTGCTGAAGTTCCAGCATAATATATTGGAGATTAGTGCATTGTGTATGAACTTCCAGCATATTATGCTGGAACTCCAACACACGGAAAGTTCCAGTATATTATGCTGGAATATTTTCCGGATTTTGAATAATAGTTTCGTTCAGATTTATCTTTACATGAAAAGTGGCTAAATTTTGATTACTTTTGAAACTATGGCTATTCTTCAATCACCACTTGTAAATTTGGCTATTTTTGAATTTCACCCAATTTTGTTGGGGGTTAGCGTATGATCTGGCATAACTTTTCCTAACTATGATTTAGTTCATCATCAAGATTTATAGTTTAGTTATGTTTGACCAAAGAGTATAAACTTTCGGCTAAACTATTAAATCTTATGTAATAGAGAGTTAAACCTAGTTAATGATAATATCTCTAGATTTAGAACTAGCTAGCATAAATAACGTGAGACAATGTTGGTGGGGATCTGAAAATAGTGCGCATTTAATATTCCGAAAGCTTTGAGCAATAATAGAGGAACATCAAACAACAACAACAACAACGACCCAGTGAAATCCCACTAGTGGGGTCTGGGAAGAGTAGTGTGTACGTAGACCTTACCCCTACCCCGAAGGAGTAGAGAGACTGTTTCCGAAAGACCCTCGGTGATAATAGGCTATATAGTTGTTATTTATTCCATAATTACCCATGCTTTGTTGTTGTTTTGTAATGTAAGTTGCCAATAAAATGCTTTAATTGATGCTATTTGGTCTCGCAGGGAATACAAGATGTGAGGAAGCAAAAATGAAGTGTTTGGAGGCAAAAACGTGAAGAAATCACTCACTCAAGAAGCACCCGAACGCAAAAGAGAAAATGAGAGAAGTAACGCGGAGAAAAAAAATACCTTCAGTGCTTCCCGCGTTCAGAGCCGCGGTTTACAACAGAGGCGTCCGCGGTCGTAGCCGCGGTCGACGCCGTGGCCGCGGTGGCTCGTGCACAGCCCAGAAATTTGAGGGGTCAAAGTGTCAACTCGGGAAAGCTTTTGTAAAATCCTTATAATATGTAGGAAACTCGCCCAAGGCTAGGTTAAGGCTTATTTTGGAGATTCTTTTGCAAGAGAAACAAGTGTGAGAGATCACCCAAAACATCATCATTCTTATTCTCTCTTATTTTCTTGCAATTTACAAATATGAATCTTTTCGTAGTTTATTTTCCCATTGTTATGAGTAGCTAAATACCTTAATCTAAGGTTTGGTGGAACCCGTTGGGGATGACTTGGTTGTTATATTAATATAGTTGGATATTATGGTTAATCTCTATTTGTTCATCCATGTTTTGATTGTGGTTAGTTGAAAGGGCCCTCAACTATCCGTTCCTATTTAGTATGTATCTACTTGAGAGAGAGTGCATATTTAGGTGACTGTATGAACAACATCATTCCCGAAGTATAGACGAGAGTAATAACCGAGGGTTTAGAGGTTATATTAGAGATAACGATACCTCGGGTGCAATCTAAGTGAACTGTAATGTGAATCTAGCTAGCGTAGCTTGAGAGAGTGCGTCTAGTAAATTATCATACTTACTTGAGAAATATTTATAATAGCTGGAGCGTTCATGATTGATAGAGATAACTAAATCATAGTTATAAGAAATATACAACCAAGGAAATTACCAACGGGGGAAACCATTACCTTATACCTTTATTCCAATTGTTTACAATTCAAGCATAGTTAGTTTTCAGCTGTTTATTTATTTTCAATCTTGTCTTCTTGGTGATATTAAACAGATACAACTAAGCCTTAGTTCTCTGTGGGATTCGACTCCGGACTTTTAGACCGGATTATATTTGCAGCGATCGCTTATCCTTTTTAGGACTAGAGTTGGGCATGATCAAATTTTGGCGCCGTTGCCGGGGAACTAACGGTGTAGTTGTAGCTGTATATATTGCTAGAGTTTAAGTTTGAGCTTTTATTTTGTTTTGTTTTTTTTGTATTTTTTTTTATATATCTGTTGATTTGAGAAACATGACATCTTGGAATTATGGGAATTTAGGTGTAGATAATTCTACCATTGATCTCCATACATATTGTGAAGGAAACCACCCGTGGCAAAATTTTCAAAACGTTCCTAAGAGCGAGTTATGTGCACCAACTCAATCTTATTTGTGAATGTGTGTGATGTGTGTGGTGGTAAATATGGTCACCTTCATGGTTGTGCTTATATTTTTTATTTTCCCCCAACCCCTTACTATGATGGTTCTACCTTTTCTTGTGAAGTTAATAGGAACAAAGAACCTGGGAATGCGGACTTGAAGGAGATCAAGGATATGCTAAAGTGCCTTCTGGAACAAAACAATGAGAAATAATTGCACATAGAAAGGCAAGAGACAACTATTCGCAAGTTGGAGGCTCAATTGAGTCAAGTGGTTGGAGCTTTTAATGCTCAACAAGCCAATATTGAGGATAATAGCCAAGAAGAGCATGAATTTGAGGTGTTAATTGGGGAGGTCAGAGTAGAACATCAACAACCTAGCCAACTAGAATTTGAGGATGTCAATGTTGAAGAAGTAATACTAGAGTCAACCAAGGACGTTGAAGATACAAATTTAGTTGACTCTAGTGTGATTGGTGTTGAGGAGGTTAAAAATCTTGAAGTTCATGTATTTGAGCGCGTTGGGCCTCATTCCAAACACTTCTCTACATTATGTTCAGACGGTGAAATGGAAATTCACCCTTATGAGCATAAAAAGGAGTCCAAGGAAGAGGTAGATGAGCCTTATATTTTGGATTTCTCAAGGCCGTCTAGGCAAGGTGACACTCCTCGGTCGAGAGCCAACAAGTGCATAAGATTTTATCTAATTTTTGGCTCGCAAGAATTTGTACCGCCCCAAGAGCATAATCATAAGCTTGAAGCAAAACTTGGGGTTCAATTCATAAGCTCGAGGTGGAGGCAAAAAGTGATTCGCGTCGTGCCGCGACGTTAAATCAAGCGCTTATTGGGAGGCAACCCAGCTTTATTGCTTTCTTTTATTTATTTTTTATTTTTTGTTAATTGTATTATTTTTGTAGTGTCAATTTTTTTTGTTTTTTTTAGGAGGATGGAAAGCAAAGGTATTGGAAGGATGCAACAGCAAACCAAATGGTTGGAACTAAGTGTGAGGTACCCACATGAAGGACCAAGCTTGGGAGAAGTCTGAGTACCCCATGAACTGCTAGTGCTTCGGCCTTTGGCCTACCAGGGAGTTTCTTTTACCCTCTTGTATGTATGGGTGTGCATTGGGGACAATGCGCAATTTTAAGTGTGGGGTGAGGAGATTGTCTGGGTGACTTTTCATGCTACTTTAGCTGTGTTTGTTTAATTAAATAATTTTTTTAAAGATTGGACTCTTCCTAATGACGGATTCTTTAGACAATTTTCTTGAGGGAAGCTAGTCTACAGAAAATACCAAAAAGATCTTTTTTATTTCTTAGGTAGTGTAGTAACTTCCCCTTGATTTTTCTTTGGGCCACGGTTCTTTTTCAAGGGTTTATCTTGAACCGGGTATAGGTAGATTTTTTTTAGGCTAGGATTAATGGGCGAAGAGCTGAAATTTGAAGAAGAAAAATCCTTAGCGTTCTTACACCTGAACACGATAGACGCTAGAGTGTAGCGCGTAGCTTCAAGGGTTGAATCTTGTTTTAGTGCCTTAAAAATTGTATGTTTGTGCTTAACTTGAACACTCGAAAGAGACTGTCTTGATAAACTAATCCAGAGTGAGTCATCTGCCAAGTGAGTGTGAGTATTGTTTGTATTCCATGCTGTACATTTGATGCCTAGAATTTGCCCTGTGTGTTTGCAAAGCGAAATAGTAGCTTCATTCAGTTTTAGAAGTGATATAGGCATTTCTTTGTCCAGACATAAAAAGTGAACCCACCTGAATGCATTACATCTTAGTTAACCCCGTTGAGCCTATAAGCCTGTTTCTTTGGCAACCACAATGTGAACCTTACCCAATTGTTTGAATAGCCTGTTGTTTGAACCAGTTTTCCTCCCTCTCACTAAGCACTAGAATGGTATTGAGATTATGCAAAAACAAAAGTGTGGGGTGGTAGTTTGGTTTTCAAAGTGGAACCATGGAAATAGAGAAAAAGGTGCAGAATGTGAAGCGTAAAAAGAGAAGCACCACGAAGAAAAAAAAAATAGAAATTTTTTTCCATATATTTTGTAGTGATTAATAAGTGGTAGCTAGTATAAATTGCACCTAATGTATGGGTATGTTTAAATACGGTGGAGTGTTGGCTTACAAAATAACGAGCTTGAAGTTCAATGTAATTGTATTAAAAGTGCTTAGGGAGGTTAGTCACTATATCCAAATGTATCCTACCTGTCCCTTAGCCTACATTACAACCAAATAAAGTCCTATTGATCTTAGACTGAGTGGGGCTCGACTAGTCGAGTACTACACTAGGGGCAAGCTTATGGTGCATCTTTGTTGCATGTGAATGTATCTTTTGGAGAGTGAGTGAATTCTGTCTATTTGAGTTCCTAGTTGTTATCACTATCATTATATACACGGAACTACTCTCTTGTGTGATGTGAGGGCATGTGATTCACGAAGGAAAGGTGCGTCTTGACTATTGTATAGAGAGGTTTGAGTAAGTGCAGATGTTGCAGGGTACGAAAAACTTGATTCTAGAGGTGAAAGCTGCTCACTACTAGGTGTAACTCTTGTAAAATGTTCATGGAGTGAGTCGTTGAACGAAAAGCATAGGGAATGACTTTTTATGAGTGGGGTGAATTTCTCGAGGACTAGCAATGATTTAAGTGTGGGGTGTTGATAATAGGCTATATAGTTGTTATTTAAGCCATAATTACCCATGCTTTGTTGTTGTTTTGTAATGTAAGTTGCCAATAAAATGCTTTAATTGATGCTATTTGGTCTCGCAGGGAATACAAG
Organism: Nicotiana attenuata; assembly: GCF_001879085.1. NCBI lineage: Eukaryota > Viridiplantae > Streptophyta > Magnoliopsida > Solanales > Solanaceae > Nicotiana > Nicotiana attenuata. The sequence goes on along the minus strand of NC_031995.1, from coordinate 73,039,569 downwards.
ATGTGAGGAAGCAAAAATGAAGTGTTTGGAGGCAAAAACGTGAAGAAATCACTCACTCAAGAAGCACCCGAACGCAAAAGAGAAAATGAGAGAAGTAACGCGGAGAAAAAAATACCTTCAGTGCTTCCCGCGGTCAGAGCCGCGGTTTACAACAGAGGCGTCCGCGGTCGTAGCCGCGGTCGATGCCGCAGCCGCGGTGGCTCGTGCACAGCCCAAAAATTTGAGGGGTCAAAGTGTCAACTCGGGAAAGCTTTTGTAAAATCCTTATAATATGTAGGAAACTCGCCCAAGGCTAGGTTAAAGCTTATTTTGGAGATTCTTTTGCAAGAGAAACAAGTGTGAGAGATCACCCAAAACATCATCACTCTTATTCTATCTTATTTTCTTGCAATTTACAATTATGAATCTTTTCGTAGTTTATTTCCCCATTGTTATGAGTAGCTAAATACCTTAATCTAAGGTTTGGTGGAACCCGTTGGGGATGACTTGGTTGTTATATTAATATAGTTGGATATTGTGGTTAATCTCTATTTGTTCATCCATGTTTTGATTGCGGTTAGTTGAAAGGGCCCTCAACTATCCGTTCCTATTTAGTATGTATCTACTTGAGAGAGAGTGCATATTTAGGTGATTGTATGAACAACATCACTCCCGGAGTATAGACGAGAGTCATAACCGAGGGTTTAGAGGTTGGATTAGAGATAACGATACCTCGGGTGCAATCTAAGTGAACTGTAATGTGAATCTAGCTAGCGTAGCTTGAGAGAGTGGGTCTAGTAAATTATCATACTTACTCGAGAAAGATTTATGATAGCTGGAGCGTTCATGATTGATAGAGACAACTAAATTATAGTTATAAGAAATATACAACCAAGGAAATTACCAACGGGGGAAACCATTACCTTAGCCCTTTATTCCAATTGTTTACAATTCAAGCATAGTTAGTTTTCAGCTGTTTATTTATTTTCAATCTTGTCTTCTTGGTGATATTAAACAGATACAACTAAGCCTTAGTTCTCTATGGGATTCGACTCCGGACTTTTAGACCGGATTATATTTACAGCGACCACTTATCCTTTTTAGGACTAGAGTTGGGCGTGATCACTCGGCTCAAGAGGACAAAAAGACAAAAGGAGACAAAATTAGTAACACCACAGAAATAATAAGAAAAATAGGAAAATAGGAAAAATAGGAACAACATGAAATCCAGAAGAAGGATACACAGCAAAAGCGAGATAGTATCCCTACCAAACTAATCCCACACAGTTATGACATAAGGCAAGACCCAACTACCTCCTAACCTACAACCCTAATACTCGACCTCCACATGTTCCTATCAACATGTCCTCGGAAATTTGAAGGCTCGCCATATCCTGCCTGATCACCTCCCTCCAATACTTCTTAGGCCGCCCTCTACCTCTTCTCGTGCCCTCCACAACTAGCCGTTAGCACCTCCTTACCGGAGCATCTGGGCTTCTCCTCTTAACATGCCCGAACCATCTGAGCCGCACTTCCCGCATCTTGTCATCAATGGGGGCCACGCACACCTTCTCCCGAATATCATCCCCTAATCTTATCCATCCTAGTATGCCCGCACATCCATCTCAACATCCTCATTTCTGCTACCTTCATCTTCTCGATATATGACTTCTTAACAGGCCAACACTCAGCCCCATACATCATGGCCGGTGTAACCACCGCTTTATAGAACTTACCTTTGAGTACCAGTGGCACTCTCTTATCACACAATACTCTAGAAGCTAGCCTCCATTTCATCCATCCTACCCCAATGCGGTGTGTGATATCCTCGTCGATCTTTCCTTCCCCCTGGATAACCGACCCAAGGTACTTGAAGCTGTCTCTACTCGGGATGACCTGTGATTCAAGCCTCACATCCACGCCCACTTCCCCTTGCTCAGCGCTGAACTTACACTCCAGGTATTCTGTCTTCATCCTGCTAAGCTTGAAACCCTTAAATTCAAGAGCCTGTCTCTAAACCTCCAGCCTCTCGTTAACACCGGCTCGCGACTCATCAATCAGAACTATGTCATCGGCGAATAGCATGCACCATGGCACATCCCCTTGAATGTGGTGTGTTAACGCGTCTATCACCAGGGCGAATAAGAATGAACTGAGCGCATAACCTTGGTGTAACCCCATAGCAACTGAAAAATCCTCAGAGTCGCCTCCTACCGTCCTAACCCGAGTCTTTGCCCCATCATACATATCCTTAATCGCCATAATATAGGGAACTGACACGCCTTTTGCCTCCAAGCTTCTCCAGAGAACCTTCTTTAGGAACATCAAACAATAAATAGTAATAAATGACATTTATGTAAATAAGGAGAATGATTCACCCAATATTGAATGAGGCGGATGATTCTTCTTTCTAACAGTGATGAATGACAGACAAATCCTAGAATATTGGAATTATTCTCGGATCCGATGGAAAAGTATGAAATAATGGATGGTGGAATCTTAGTAAAAAAGTAGAGTTTATATCTTTGCTAGAGAGACTCTCCTTCTCAAAAAGTGTTCTTATCAAATGAATATTACCTGCCTCATCCACTTATCTCTTTTTTTATTTATATGAGACATATTCCCAATCAACCCTAATAGTACAAGTGCCGAGAATATTCAACGGAATATTCTCTTTAATATCCTATTACAGAAACTAGCCGTTAGTACTCTATCCTTGATGCTCGACCTCGACCATCGTTGGCTGCCCGGCCACGAATCCCACGGTATCCTAGTCGACCTCGATCGCATCTTTTTCCCTTGATACCACTTTATGCTAAATCCCCTTGGGGCAGATTTTAGCCTATACAAGTTATACCGATAATAGCTTTTTATAGAATAAGTTTGAATTCAATTCTCACGGTCCTTTTTATATTTCCATCCATATAAAATAAAAAAAATACGACTTTGCTCGTATTTTGTTTCTTGAACTAAGTTGATAAAGGTAGTTGTTTTGTTTGATCTTGTGCATTGATTTTCTCTTTAATTCGTTTCTCTCGTTTGACGAGCTGGTATCTAATTTTCTGAGACTTATAAACCAACAAAAACTATTAAATTTTAAAAAGTTTAGGAAATAAGAATAATAGGTGAATGTATGTTACATCAAGTACAAGTATTCTCTCACCAAAAAAAAAGTACAAGTATTCATTCACTTATAACGTGGAAAAATTAGTTGTTGTTGGTTTTCGAAAAATCAATTCCTATTTGAATAAGAAAAAGGGATAGTTCATGACTTTATTCTAGTAACGATTATTTTGGTATTACACTGGAATTATATACTCCCACAAAAAGTCAGCAAGTCATTGTTCAAAAAATAGAGTCAACATCAAGTATTCTGTTAATATTAAAATTGAAATCTAAATAAGATACTAGTAATAAGTAGATTTATAATTGTTTCAGCGGCAAATAGCACGTTAGTTCCTGGTGAGTTGTCACCGTCCACGGTTCACACTCCACGTCCAACTACCAAACTGAACCGGGAAACTAATAGGGATTTTCTACTCTGTAATTCCCCGGTTTTCGTTCGTTTTATCACATTAATTATCTTTCCCCAATTAGTCAAAACAGTCATATTAGGCTTCGCTTTCTTTTTCACTATTTTCCGTGTCAGTCGCCATTCTCACTCTCTCTCTTCTCTGCACTTTACCTTTCCCTCTACGCAATTTATCACTCTCCCCTATTTCTCCTCATTCCCATAACTCTCTCACCTCAGCTAATTTTCCCAAACTTTTTTGCTGCTCTTATGCTTAGGTTCAATTAATTGAACTGAGTGGTTTGTTTTTATAAGAAAAATGCATTGTACCGGCGAACCACCGTCACAGCCGCCGTCCACGGCCGAAACCCTTGCCCAAATAAACCACCTCCTCACCCATCTCCTCCCCTTTTCTCTTTCCATCAAGTCCTTCACTTCCCGCTGGCAAGTTCTCCGGTCGAAACTCGCTACCGTCAAGTCTCTTTTATCCGAAATCTCCGATTCACCTCATTGGACGGAAAACGAGCTTCTTCCGACGCTGCTCCCGAATCTTCTCTCCACTGTACTCCGTGTACAAACTCTATGCGAGCAATGCTCCGACCCGGATAAAACTCCGGGTAAGCTATTAATGCAGTCCGATCTTGACATGGCTTCGGGTTGGCTTTCAAAACAGATCCATCACCTCGACCTCCTTTGCCGTTCCGGTGTGCTCCGTCAGTCTACCGCTATAGTCCTCTCTCACCCTTCCGTTAACTCTACAAAAGACGATTTAGTCCTTTTTATTAAAGACCTATTCACCAGAATCCAAATCGGCGGCGTTGAGTTTAAGAGAAAGGCTTTAGAATCGTTGATTCAGCTCCTCTCAGAGGATGAGAAATCAGCTGGGATTGTTGCAAAGGAAGGGCATTTTGGGTATTTAATTAATTTACTGGACATTAATATTGATCCTTTTATACGTGAACAGGCAGTTGTTGCAGTATCAATGCTTGTTTCTTTAAGTGAACAGGCGAGGAAATGCGTGTTTGAAGAAGGTGCGTTAGGCCCTTTACTTAGAATTATTGAGTCTGGTTCTGTTACTATGAAGGAAAAAGCGGCTTTGGCTGTTGAATGTATTACTAATGATCCTGAAAATGCTTGGGCTATCTCAGCTTATGGTGGTGTGCCTATACTCTTAGACCTATGTAAATCTGGGTCTGTTTCTGCTCAAATTCATGCTGTTGGGGCAATCAAGAACGTGTCCACAAATGAAGATGTGCGTATTGCGTTAGCAGAAGAAGGTGCAATTCCTGTTCTTCTACAGTTAATGGTTTCAGGCAAGGCGTCAGCGCAAGAAAAGGCGGCGAATTGCGTAGCGATTCTTGCTTCCTCTGGTGAGTACTACCGGGATTTGTTAATTCAAGAAAAGGGATTGCAAAGATTGCTTCATTTGCTTCATGAATCGTCGAATTCTGATACATTAGAGTATGTTTTACGGGCTATTCATTCGTTATCTTCTTCTGATTGTACGTCGAGGGTTCTTAGTTCATATACTACGTTTGTGATTCAGTTAGCGGAGCTTATAAAGCATGGTAGCTTAATGTTACAGTATATTTCCGCTTCACTGCTTGCAAATTTATCTATAAGTGAGGAGAAGAAGAGGGCTATAGCTGGGTGTATGGGGTCATTGGTGAAGCTGATGGAATCAGCTAAACCAGATGGGCTGCAAGAGGTGGCGGCGAATGCATTGGTTTCTTTGTTGGCTGTGAAGTCGAATAGGAAGGAATTGGTTAAGGATGAGAAGAGTGTGATGAGGTTGGTACAAATGTTGGATGCTAAAAACGATGTGGTGTCGAAGAAGTTCCCAGTGGCAGTGGTGGCGGCAATCATGGCGGGAGGGAGCCATGGTTGTCGGAAGCGACTAGTGGAGGCCGGAGCATACGGACATTTGCAGAAGCTGGCGGAGGCAGAGGTTGTCGGAGCTAAGAAAGCCTTTCAGAGACTTTCAGGCAATAGGCTAAAGAGCATTTTCACAAGGACATGGAGTAATTAGCAAATGCAAACTAACCAACAAAAGGTAATTTTTCTGTTAACATCTTTAATTAACTACTGTACTGTACTTAGTTGGAAGTTTAATTCATCTTAACTTATTTAGCCTTAGCGGGTCCTACCGGTCAACACCACTCCAACATGACATACTGAATGTAGTATTTCTATATGCTTCGATTAATTTGCCTACATTGTTTTTTAGCTCACATCCTCTGAAAACCAGAAGATTAAATTGAAACATAAGTATTTTAGTTTAAGAGATTAAAAACATTTTTATTTGGTGGCTCATTCTCATTATAGTTTTTGATCCCCTTTCCCCTCCAAAAGAGAAACAAGATAGTATGTTGGGGCTCTTTTACTCAAAAAAAGTAATGACTTTGTAAGAGCTCCATTTTTACCTCATCATTTTGTAAAAACTCAATTTAAAGGAAGGGTGGAAGCATTATATGATGAGTGATGAGTTCTATTTTGATATGAGTCAAGGCCTAATTGCCTAAAGCATGGTGTCAAAGTAACCAAATGATACTACTTTCCTTAGACTAGTAAATTGTAGACAACTATCAAGATGAAGTCATTTGCATTGAGTAAAAGTAGGTGGACTATAATTAGAAATCCTAACTGTCCAACCTTAAATAAGTACATTTTTCTCCTTTATTTTGTGAAACACGCTAGACATGTTAATGCTTGCAATGGGTCAGGCTGAGCTGTGATATTTTTCTTTGGCCCTATAGTGGGGGCATGATTCTCAACTTTTATTATTCAGTCTTTGGATATGAATGGCATTGATGCACTTCCTGGCTAGTTGATCATCTTATCAGAAGTGTCTTGCTGTTATGTTTATTACTATTCATTAGCTGACTGGATTACACGTGATGAACATTAGTGCTACTTTAAGTCCATTTTACTCTAATGAAGTTTTTACTTTTATTCACTAATCTTGTCTCCTGACATTATCGTACCTATGATGCTTCTTGCAGGTGGTTGTTTGGATTTTCACAACTGTCAAAATGTGGAAAACCACCTCATTTCCTACAAAGAAACCAACAAAAAATCACTACACACTTGGTACACCCCAACTTTAACCTTATACTACACTATTGTTCTCAATTAGAAAAAAGAAAAAAGCCTGAAAAAAAGTTGAATTTATTATTCTAAACTATATAACACATGGCATGGATGCGGTTTTTAGGGAGTATCCTTGTTTGTTTATTTTTTCTCTTTTTTTCATTTTTTCTGTTTATTTCACAATGTGAAGCTTTTGTAAGTGAGTGATAGTGCTTGCCACCCCACCCTTTTTTTTCATCCTAGGCATGGTTAATATTGTATATTCAAAGGTTTGTTTTTCTTGTAATGGCCAAAGCCCTAATTACAAAGTGTGCAACTTGTCTCTTCAATTTATTTCTTCTCTCTTTATTGGTGAAAAAGTGTAGCTAACTCTTAGGGTATCACATTAACATTTTCTTGCTTTGTACAATGTCCTTTTTCATATAGTATTTGTTATTGACAACCTTTTAGTGCGGCTAGAATTATGGTCAGTTTGCCGGTTGATCTTTTTACTTTGTTATTTTTTTATTGTTAAGGAAACAACACAGCTTATAAACCTAGCATAAAGCTAAGCTTTTAGGGCGGTTAAGGTTCTGTTCTTTTGTATTTTCCTATAGCTGGCGTTTGTGAATTGTTTTATATAATCCCTTGATTAAGCAAAGATAACATTTTTTGCTTTGTTTAATTCTTTGGTTGTTGGTGTAAAAAGGGGTTCTAAAGTTTTATACACTTGGAACTGTAATGGATACTTCTAATGGATTTTTGTGAAACTGAGTTGTAAATGGAGTTTAATAATGCGTATGTCGATCCTTAATTTAGATAAGAAAAAATTGGAAGGCCATGATTATCGGAAATAAAAGAAGGGTGGGCCCACGTGTTCTATCATGAGAATCTGCATTAAAAAAATGGAGAATAGGTAAAGAAGAAGCAGCTATGAAGATGTCAGAAGGAGGAAATTAAATAACGCTTAAAATACATAAGAGAAAAAGATATGGAAAAGAGGACAAGAGAGGGACCGTTTACAGCGATATCACATGGAAAGATGGAAGCATTAAGATTAGAAAAATCAATAGTGGGTCTTATTCTATATGGTTAGATTGTCTATGAAAATGGTGGGTCAAGACTCACATTCTATGTCTCTTTCATTACCCTTCACCATCTTTCTCTCTCTCTAATTCACATGCCTGTGCCTGCCTGTTTTGTCTCCCCCTCCACCCCAACCCCAACCCCCCACCCCAATAGGTGGATGGGATTTGATGACCTCGGAATAGGGGTTAATTTCAGTTATCGTCTTAATAGGTAGAGTTACTCAATACTTCTACTAATAGAAAGTAGCATGTACTTGTTGGATTAAACCAAGTACGCATAACGACCAGGACGGGCCAATGGCCGATCAATAAGGTCTATGGCCTAGGTCGGTGACCTTCATTGCACTTTGAAGGGGTTCAGCCTAAGGTCGACCCAAGTATTCGAGCCTATATCATAATCGAAGTAAGCACAAATAGGATCAAAATACCACTGTACAAAACAAAATAATATGCACTTGTATATTTAAATTTTATGATGATTATAATACACGTTACTAATGCTTGCATTAGGTTAAACCGTCTATATCACACCCTTTGGGTGCGGTCTTTTTCTGAACCCACCGTCTATATCACACCCTTTGGGTGCAGTCTTTTTCTGAACCCTGTGTGTACGTGAAGTAGATATCCTTTATAATACACATTGTAACAATCCAAATCATGTTGAAGTAGTCAAGTAGTCACTTGATATTTAGGGAGAAAACCCCCAAGATTTGAGTGTTTTGATGTTTGGGGAGGGGGGTCAAGGGGTTGGGGGTTGGTTGATAATTCTTGTATGAAACGCCAAATGAAGATGAATCAGATACTGCTAAAGTGGAGAAAGAAAAGGCTGAGACTTTTGGCGTTTTGAATGTCATATTTGCTGTAATATATCCCTTTAAAGCAACTGCAATATCCCAAGCATTTTGCAAGCTGTAAAGCTTAGCACTTGTCCTCTTATCTTGTGTGTCCTCTCATTATTTTCTCCTTTTTCCTATCCTTCCTTCCCGCTAAATCTTTGGCAGTTAATGATTTCTTCACTTCAACTGTTTTTTTTTTCATTTATATGGGTGGTGGGTTGCTTACTTCAATTTCAAGTTCATTCTTTTTTTACATGAATAGAATAAATTCTCTGCTCCTTTTGCTTCTTTTGAAGCTTCCTTGAAAATCAACTTTATTATTGTCAATTTTTTCCTTTATTTCTTCAACTATTGGACAAGATTGTGGCACATTACATTGGCCAGATAACAAGTCAGTTGTACAGATTACAAGATGGTATCTTCTTTATAAGAAATGCAGAAAGGGGAACAACAATTTTAGAAATTCTACACTTGCTAACAATTTCATTTAAAAAAGTACTTAAAATGTCTCCCAACTGTCTACTTATTGGGGTCCCAGTCATGAGTAAAAGGCAGCTTGTTGTACAAAGTAACTTACGTTCACGCAAGGTCCAAGGAAGGGCCGCACTCCAAGAGGTGTGATGTAGACAATCTATCCTAGTGCAAGCATTAGTGGCTGTTTCCTTGGCTCGAACTCGTGACCTTAATACGGATACATCTTCAATTTTACCGTTGCTCCAAGGCAGCCTAGTCATGAGTATTTTGCTTCAATTATTTCTTGCACGAGAAGGATACTTTATACTTTTGGGCATATTTGACTAAAAATATTTGTGAACAACCCAAGGTTGATTTAAATGTTATTTAAATGTCGACATTTAATTCACCTGCCACCCGTCCCCAAAGACTTAAGGTCCATAGTTTGCATGTTACAATCGATTACGTCAAAGTCTTCTCCAGCCAAAAGATTGGACTATCAGCCTTTGCATTTAAAGTTTTAAACACTTGTAGCAAGTAGCAAAGTAATGGATTCTGTGAGAAATCATATTGCTAGTTCTAGGACCCCATAGTTCCTCATTTGGGTCTACCATACCCATGGGTTGAGCCAGGGTGGTGGAAGGGGGTTCTGAACCTCCTTTGCCGAAAAATTTCACTGTAGATATAAGTTTAGAATTTCTTTTATGTATATATATTAGCTGTTCAATCTCCTTTTTTCCAATGCCCGTTTTATATTTGGCTTTTTTTTTTTTTTTGGCTCCTTTTTTGCTCTCCTCCTATTCTTCATTGGACAATCCGGATGGACTTTGCCGTTCTTTCGCAACTAAAAACAAAAGGGTTGTATCACATCGAGATGTCGATTCTTGGTGCCTATTAGGGTTTTATTACAATGTAAGAGTTTTCACCTAGTGTTATCTTTCGAAATTTTCTTTAAGAAAAGAAGTTTGCATGCTTAAAAATGTGATATTGGACACAAAAGTGAAGATTTTTTGGGGGAAAGTAAAGGCATAAGGGCTTCTTTTTAGATTACTTTTCTTTAAAGGAGAGAAGGAAAATAGGAAATTGCCTCACAGCCACAAGTCAGCTCAAGCTTTTCGGCTTTTTAGTAGTTGACATTTCACTATCACTACAATCCCGTTTCATACTTTACTAAAGTTCATGGCTTTAAGAATTTATTATTTTAAAATATACTAACAATATATCAATATTTTCCAATCATAATCACTTTACTTTCGTTAGTTTCAAGAATCAGATTCATATATGAAATTAAATGTAAACTATTACATAATGTTTTCTTCACCAGGTCAAATTTGCAATTATCATTTTCACATTTTCTTCTACCACAGTATAAAAAATGATCTCCCTTTACATTTTGTATAACACCATTTTGACTGGAAAACTGAATATGAGATACATTAGTTAGATTTGTTATTTAAGTGGTAATAAAAGAAAGTCACATCCAAATTTAAGATTTAATTTGCTAAATAGATTTGAATATGAAAACTTGTGAGATGTGTATAAGATTTAATATTAGTATAATGATGTCAAACATTTTAAGATGTTCCAAATTACCAAAATTGTATGTAAAATGGTATGAAAGAGTCCATAATTCAAAGATATTAATTTCAAATGAGACGTGTTAGATGTGGTTCGGTTTAGTGCTTTTTCCTTCGATATGCTTCAGTAAATACTTTGTTGCTAGTCAAACCCCAGTGGGATTATCTCGGGAGGCATAGTTGAAGTGTTAATATGGTGTAAAATAATCACCGCAGTTAAAGCAACGAGACATTTTGAGTTCTTTTTTGTTTCTAGAAAGAAGTTTAAGTTATCTTTTCCAAGTCAAACATTTAGTGCTCTATTTAAGAATACTCTCTCCGTCTCATATTATCTGTCCTGTTTCTCTTTTACATGCCCCTTAAAAATTACTCTGTCCGGTCCACAATAAGCGACCAATTTATCTTGCACACGCCCATTAAGGAAATACTAAATTATAGACAAAAATAGTTAGTGTGACTAAACTACGCTTAATTAAATATTGCAACATAATTTAATATGAGGAGTAAAAGACTTTTTAGGGATATGTACATAAGGGTAATTTTGAAAAAACAAATTGAATTTTTTCTTGATTATATAAATGGACACTTATTTTGGACCAAAATAAAAAGATAAATTGGTCACTTATTGTGGACCGCAGGGAGTATTAAATAGGAAGGGTTTTGACTATTTTACCCTTAGAGTCTGTTTGGAAAGCCACCATGTAACTGAAATTGGTGTAATTACTATGGTAGTAATTACACAGCCTAGTAATTACACAGTTGTGTAATTACGACGACCTATTTGTTTGTTGTAATTATAGTGTAATTACATGTTTACTGTTTGGTTACACAAGTGTAATTACACAGTTAAATTAAATTTCAAATTAAATAATTATCAAAACTTAAAAGTTAATATAATAAATATATGCCTATAAATTTTTATAAGTATAAATGATATTATAGGTATTTAAGGAGAATATACATTAATTTAGTAATCATATATTTTGTGACGACCTGACCCGTCGTCACGTGAGTTACCGCCCCGTTTTCCCCATTTTCTGCTTCTTTATGCTTCATTATAAGAGTCTTGTGTGAACGAGTTGGTTTTGATTGATTTTAGAAGGAAATGAGACACTTAGTCTCTTTAAGGAAGGTTTGGTTTGGAAAAGTCAATCGGATGTTGACTTATGAGTTAGAGGGCTCGGATGTGATTTCCAGTGATTCTGTTAGGTTCGGGGGATGATTTTTGACTTAGGAGCGTGATCGGAAGTGATTTTGGAGGTCCGGTGTAGAATTAGGCTTGAATTGGCGAAGTTAGTATTTTGGCGAATTCCGGTTGATAGGTGAGATTTTGATCCGAGGGTCGGAATGGAATTCCGAGAGTTGCTACAGCTTCATTAGGTGATTTGGGATGTGTGTGCAAAATTTCAGGTCATTCAGAGGTGCTTTAGTTGGGTTTTTGATCAAATGCGTGTTTCGGAAGTTTTAGAAGAACTTAGGCTTGGATTCGATGGGAGTTGATGATTTTGGTATTGTCTGATGTGTTTTGATGATTGGAACGAGTTTGAATGATGTTTTAGGATGTGTTGGTGCTTTTGGTTGGGGTTCCGGGGGCCTCGGGGTGATTTAGGATGGTTAACGGAAAGTTTTGGCTTGTGAAACTTAAGAAGTTGTTGCTGCTTCTGGTATTTCCGCTTCTGCGGAATTGGGACCGCAGAAGCGGTACCGCAGGGGCAAGGGGTGATTCGCAGAAGCGGGTAGGACCACAGGTGCGGATTTGGTGACCGCATCTACGGAGTCGCAGATGCGACTGGAGGACCGCAGATGCGGTATTTGAGACTGTAGAGGGATCCGCAAATGTGGAGCCTGGTTCGCAGAAGCGGAAGCCGCAGATGCGGGATTACCACCGCAGAAGCGGTGTGCTGACCGCAAAAGCGGAGGTCGCAGATGCGAGATTGTGACCGCATATGCGGTAATGACTGGGCAGAGCTATTTAATTCCAACTTGGAGGATTGTGAGCGATTTTGAAGAGAGATTTCAAGGGGTTTCGATAAGGTATGGATTCTTGGACTTAGAACACGATTCTATGGTATAAATACATGGATTAGAGCTGAAAACTCAAGTAATTAATGGGCAAAAATGGTGGTTTAGGGCTTGAAACTTAAGAGAGCAAAAATTGGGATTTGTGGGGTCACTTGGACTCCGATTTTGGTAATCTTTATATGTATAGACTCGTGGGGAGATAAGGAATCCGTTGATGTAAAATTTTCGGAAATTCGAGAAGTGGGTCCGGGGTTCGGGTTTTGCTAATTTCGAGATTTTTGCTATTTTTCAATTCTTTTCGATTGGGTCATGTTCCCTTAGCCTATTGTGACGTATTCGTTGTGGTTTTGGTCAGATTCGATACGCGAGGAGGCCGATTTGCGAGGCAAGGGCATAGCGAGCTAGGATTTTGGCCGGCTTGAGGTGAGTAATGATATCTTGAGGGTTTGAAACCCCGGATTTGCATAACGTAATGCTACATTGAGGTGAAAAACACGCGTTGAATGACGAGCGCGAGGTTGTTTACTACTGGGGATTGTGACTTGGTCCGTCCCGATTGATATTTTTACCGCGTATTTGACTGAGATGTGTTTGTTATCAACATGATTTGGGCCTATTGCCATATTTTGGACTACATGCCGACTACTTGAATCCTTCGTGGATTTTTATCACTGTTTCCTCACTATTTTGATATACTACTTGAACTCAGTCCTGTTGATTATACTGCTTTACAAACTCAGCCGCTTTAATTGAACTTTGAGACTTAAATGATATTTCCACTGTTGTTTGGGCTGAGCACTACTATTTTATTGATGCTCGAGGGGCTTATGATGTTTTCTGGACTGACTGAGGCCGAGGGCCATATGTGAGGATATGTTGAGTGATGTGAGGAGGCTTTCAGGCCTTGTGAGTGATGTGAGGAGGCTTTCAGGCCTTGTGAGAGATGTGAGGAGGCTTTCAGGCCTTAAGAGTGATGTGAGAAGGCTTTTAGGCCTTATGTTGATATAGCGCTTGGGCCGTAAGGGGCCCCTCCGGAGTCTGCACACCCACGTACATTTCCAATATTTTTATCAAAATAAGTTCCCGGTATTCATCCGGAGTCCCCAAAAAACTCTCAAAGTTTTATCATTCTCGATGTTAAATTCAGCGTAACAAGCAACCCCTTGTGGAGTCACAGAATACGAATATCTTCCGGTTATTTTATGATTCACTGAACGTTTGCTCAATCTCATTTTATTGCACAACAACAATACAAGTCTATCGTACTCCATTGTAAGTGGCAACTTAACATGACTCTATGGAGATAAACTATAGCTCACTGAGTTATTCACCATCACAACCTCAACCCCCCCCCCCACCAATATAATGAAACCCTTACTTTTCGCTCTTCAGACATTATGAAAAAATCTTGAGAATTTAACAAGAAGAAAAATTTATCACGAAGTTGGACTATTTCTGAATGATTTTTTGCAAAACCCTTAACGCATTTAAATAAGGCAATGCCCAATCCGGGGGGGAGGGGGTCAAATTTTTGGAAGTAAAACGCAGTTTAAAAGGGCGTTTTACATATTTGAATTATTGTTATGTCAGTTAAGCACATAAGAATTATTTGTGGGCCCACAAAACAGGTAAAACGCGTTTACAAAAGGCGTTTTTATAAAATGCAGTATTGAAACGCGTTTTAACTTAATGTTCTAAACAGACGTTAAGGTAAAACGTGGTTCAAAACTGCGTTTTACATATTTTGGTCACTAAGTTTTTTTCCCACCTATTTATGTATTTTGAGTCCAAAAATACAACATATATAATGCATGAACGATGATACCGTGTCGTTTCTATTGATTATATGGTGAGGTTGATAGTAAAAGCACGAAGGGTGATACCGTGCATTTTCCTTTACTGTGTTTGCTTGTTATTATTGGTTCAAGGTACATTAGTGGATTAAGTTTTCTTTACTAATGTGATTCGATCTATCTTGTAATCCCCTCAACATGTCCCCCTCCCAATATTATCTGTCTATCTTTTAGTGCCGTTATTTTGTACATATACTATTAAATTGCACAGGTTTATTATGTATGTGTCTTGTCTTAGCCTCGTCACTACTTCGTTGAGGTTAGGGTCGACACTTATCAGTACATGGGGTCGGTTGTACTGATACTATACACTGCACTTCTATGCAGATTTTGGTATTGGTCCCAGTTGATCGAGAGGCATAATAGTTCGGACCGGACCACCGGAGACTCAAGGTAGATCTGTCGGCGTTCACAGACCTTGAAACCCCCGTCTATCTCTTCTGTTTTACTGTTTCTTTCGTTCAAACAGTTGTATTCTTTCAGACTTTCACTTGTAGTAAATCGTAGAATGTTCGTGAATTTGTGACACCAGATCATGGTAGTAGTAAATGATGAAGTTATTATATTATTCCGCACTCGGTATATTTCACTTTAGCTTATTTACTGTTATTTGTTGAATTGAATAAGGTTTGACTTAATAATCTTCTAACGTTGGCTTGCATAGCAAATGGAATGTTAGGCGCCATCACGATCCCAACGGTGAAAATTTCGGCTCGTGATATTTATACTATATTAATAGTGCAAGAATTTATATACTAAAAGTGTATATTAAATCGTAAAATATACATTGCTGGGAAAAGGAGTTGGGGTTTTAGCAAAGGAGTATTATCATTTTTAGCCCGTATCAAAAATTATTTATGTTTGGTAACAAAAAAAAATATAAAATTATATAATTTTTGTATATAACATTTAAAATGTATGTATATTAGTATCATCTTTATGACGGTTTTGACAAGACAATCATTTCAGTTCACGCCTATGCTCACCAAATCCGCCCCCCACCCTAGATTTAAATCTTGGTTACAGTCTAGGAGGCTGCTGCTCCCTATGTTTTCATTTATGTGATACAATTTTTTTTATGTAAAATAAAATAAATATTTTTATGTGTAAAATTAATTTAGCTTTACTTTTTTTATATTTTGTTCATAATATTCTTCACGAGAAATTCTTATAATCACATAAATATATGATAAATTTAAAATTACAATGCTTTATAACCACACACAAATAATATTAACATATTTAAAATTTATACTCCCTCTGTTTCATTCTATGTGAACTTATGTGACTGCACACGAAGTTTAAGAAAAAAAAATTAAAACTTTTGAATTTGTGGTGTAATCCGAGGTACATATATTTTATGGGGCTATATATCATTCCATAAAGATAAGTTATTTTCAAAATATGAAAAGAAATCATTTTTTTGGCACGGACTAAAGATAAATAAATTTATATAAATTGAATGTGACACCCTAGGCAAATTTCACATCGATAAAATACGTGAGAGGTGTTAAATATATAATTAGACAAGTCTTAGACTCTAGTGACAGCGTTTTCAAGCCGTGAGCGAACAATATAACATTGAAACGGAGGAAGTACTATATTTTTTTAGTGTCTTAGTCAAACTATTGATACAAGTACAGCACCTTTTGATACTTCTCTGTCCTTAAAGATCTGTTTTTTTTTTCTCAATCCAAATTCAGGTAAATATTCTTTTTAGAAAGCCGAGGGAACTGAACTGATTGCTTAAGCTGTTGTATTTCGTATTTGCAGAGGAGTGACAGTAGCAGTGATTGGCTTTAAATGGAAATTGTAAATTTTGCAATAAATGGTTTGCTGTCTAATCATTTACTAGGACTGCTACTGCTGTAGTTTTCCTAACAGTAATTGTAGCAGAATATAATCATCATTAAGATTCTGTCCTTTTACGAGTAACTCTATCTGAAATGAAACCTCCTACTCCTAGCGCTTTCTGCTCCCTCCCACGCAGACAACAGAGATCCCTACATTAATAATATCTCAGTTTCTTCAAAACTACGTTTACTGCACAAGTTTTTCTTTGTTCTTTTTTTAACATTAAAAATTGCACTTCTGACTTATATCTATTTATCTCGGCAATGTTCATTATTTTCCAAATATTTGAAATAAAATAAAGTATGATAATACCACTGCATACAAGATCTTTAGTAGAGTGAGTTCATCTCAGACTATTAGTTGCCTAACTGTGCTTTGATAGCTCAGACAAAATCAAGTATATATGTTCTATTTGAGGTCCCATGGTGACATGCTCTCTCTAATTTTGGGTATAGTAATTATGCTCAAAGATGTAGTCTAGAGATCAATGAAGTAAGTGTAAAGTTTAAAAATTAATATTTAAATCTCATCATAGACAAAAAAAATACTAGTAGGTGATTTTTCTTCTTATTTGTCTAAGTCTTAATGAACAAAATTGAATAGTCGATATCTGTATTGGTGAAAAGTAATAAATACCCGCTGAAATAGTAAAGGTGTGTGTATGTTAGCTTAAAGATTGCTGTTAAGTGTATCAATTTTTTTGAACTTAGCATTTGATTTTGCACCAAACGTTGGACTTAAGTTTCAAAAGAACATTATTTGGGCCTGATCAAATTTGTTTAGGCTGGCTGAGTTGAATCGTGGACTATTCGACTGTTGAATGAGTGGGAATTTTGCATCTATATTCGGTTTTGGGGTCGCAATTGAACCTATACCTATTGTACAAAATTTTTTGCAAGTCTACCCACTTTACGATCAACTTCAGATTTGTCGGGTCTGAATTTTAAAAAAAAAAATTAGTCTGAAGTAAAAAAATTGCACTTCAGACGCACTTAAGGCCAAATAGGTCTAAAGTGCAACCAATGGTTTCATGCACTTAAGGTTAATAAGTCTGAAGTGAAAAATTGCACTTCAGATTCACTTAAGGTCAAAAGGTTTGAAGTGCAACAAACGTTTTCCTACACTTAAGGCCAATAAGTTTGAAGTGAAAAAATTACACTTCAGATGCACTTAAGGCCAAATAGGTCTCTGAAGTGCGACCAATGGTTTCATGCACTTAAGGCCAATAAGTCTGAAGTGGAAAATTGCACTTCAAATGCACTTAATTAAGATCAAAAGGTCTGAAGTGCAACAATGTTTTCCTACACTTAAGGCAAATAAGTCTGAAGTGAATAATTGCACTTCAGATGCACTTAAGGTCAAAAGGTCTGAAGTGCAACCAACATTTTCATGCACTTAAGGTCAAATAGGACTGAAGTGCAAATTGCCCAGAAACAGAAATTTGTTCTTCGAATTTTAACAATCCAATATATGATTTAATACCTAAATATACTCCAAATGAGCTCAAATTTGATACATATCCTCTAAATATCATCAAGAACAAACCCCAATAATCAATTTGTCAACACAACAATAAATCTAACGAACCTATCTTGCTATTAAGAAAAAGAAAATGAAGAAGCCCTAAATAATAATAAAAAAAAATAAAGCGCCACAACAACTCATCATTGTAAAACATCATAAACTATCTTAAAATATGTTCACAAACACCATATCTTATCACTCATGTTACCCGAAGAAGAAGCAGAAGGAGGAGGAGGAGGAGAAAAAGGCCTGAAGTTATTTAAATAGTGGGTACAAATTAAAGAAAATTTAAAAAGTGGGTACATATTAAATGGGGGAACCAAATAGGACGCCTTTGCAATCTTAATGAGTTTACCATTATTAAATCGAGGAATTTATACAGAATACAAACCTTTTTATAAGTAATTTAAAAAAATTACAACTATTTTCAAAATATTACATAAATACAATTTATTTTAAAATTTTAATTCTTTATAAAAAATTATATACCATTGTTCATATCCCTAATATATCTTTATAAATGTATATGCTACTATATTATGGTATAATGTATACATTATATTATGAGATACCTTATATATCACATCTATCTATCTATCTAAATATATATATATATATATATATATATATATATATATATATATATATATATATATATATATATATAGTATGGTTTTTGAGTAACTTGACAAGCTACTTAATATTATCTATAGTGGTAACCTAATGTATTTTATGGTACATATTTTATATATTTATCATGTATAAGATGTAGAATATATTATTTTATTACAAGTTATAGATATTGAAATATTTTAAGAATCCATAAGTAATTTATAAAAGTTTCCGAAAAAGGAATTTATATAGAATACAACCTATTAGAAATGGTAAAAATTGTGCGGGGCGCCCTATTTGGTCGCCCTCTTTTAACGTATACCCGTTTTGTTTTTCACTTTACATCCGTACCCATTTTTTTGATAAAAGCATTTTAAAAAGACGATTTTGCCCTTCAGGACTATTGACAAAACTGTAGACTGCAGGACAAAACTTCAGCATGTTTTGGCATGAAGTTTTAGCAAATAAACTAAATAACTTAAGGATGTTTAGTTTGAAGTTTTAGCAAATGAACTAAATAACTTAAGCATGTTTAGTCTGAAGTTTTAGCAAATGAACTAAATAAAACTTCATCATGCATTAGCAAAAACTCATTAGAAAATTACATACTGCAAGACAAAAACTTAAGCATGTTTGGTCTGAAGTTTTCGCAAATGAACTAAATAACTTCAGCATGTTTAAACTGAAGTTTTAGCAAATGAACTAAATAACTTCATCATGTTTAGACTGAAGTTTCGAATAAAACTCATGACAAAACTGTAGACTGCAGGATAAATAACTTCAGCTTGCATTAGCATGAAGTTTTAGCTTCAATGTAAAACAACTTCAGCTGCTACTATAATTGGCTGAAGTTTTACACCATCTCGCATGCTAATGAATAACCCCTGATACTGTAAAACAACGCCATCTCCAAACGTTAGCATGCTGCTACGTTTATCAGGGGTTGTTTTACAGTATGCTAATGCGAATGAGGTCATCTCCAAAGTAGCATGCAAATGCTAATGCTTCAATGTAAAACAACTTCAGCATGCATTTTATGAATGAGGTTGGAGATCACGCAATTTATCAGGGGTGTAATTGTCATATTATTACGGATTTTTTGTCAACTGGCTACCAAATTAATAATTTTTAAAAATATGATACAGGTTAAAAGGTGACACAAATATAAGGTACGGTCGCAAATCACGAGCGATATCAAAACATATTGGGCCATACAGAAAGTCCAATTTGAACTTGAAAATGTCAAATCCAACAGTCATCACAAAAGGATTGGATAAGGAAGAGAAGCTACTGTGACTGACTAGGTTATACCGCGTGATGATCAGGAAAATCCTTCTTTGTAAGCTCGAACGGTAGAAGACTAGAAGAGAACTACTAATGGGAGAAATTCAAAAATAGTCAGATTTACAAGTGGTCATTAAAAAATAGCCATAATTTCAAAAGTAATCGAAATTTAACCATTTTTCATGTAAAGATAAATCTGAACGAAAACACTGTTCAAAATCCGAAAAAATACTCCAGTATATTATGCTGGAACTTTTCGCATGTTGGAGTTCCAGCATAATACGCTGAAAGTTCATACACAGGTGCACCGATCTCCAGTATATTATGCTGGAACTTACAAGTTGCAGCAAAATAGTGGCTATTTTTCAATAACTTTGCAAATGCTGGCTATTTTTGAATGACCAATCCGAAAACTGGCTAGCCCGTGCTATTTTTACACTACTATTAGATCAAATAAAAGTTAACATAGCATGGACTAACTAACAAAATATAACGAACATCATATGGGACCTTAAAATAGGACCAATGGAGCAAGAATTTCCCTAGTTTTTTTTCTTCTTTTGAGACAATAAGTTAACTTCAACCACTTTTATTACATAAAAGAGACAAGATCTGTCCAAGTACATTGAAGAATGAATTAGAAAAATGAATCAAGAAATAAGAAAACTGCAGGATTCCACAACCGGAACAAAATTCAACCCCTCTTCCAACAGCCTAAAAATGGGTAACAATATGCTTTTGGGTCCAAATGTGCACTAATATTAATTACAAAACAATGGATGTTAGGGAGGAGGGTGGAAATGCAGCTGGGGAAGCAGCTATCACTGAGTTTTGTTTTTCTACTAGATGTTTACAAGATATATATATATATATATATATCCAAAGAAAGTAGAAAATCGTCTGCACTTTCGAACACTTTGCCTGCACAAATCCTTTCAAGCTGTTACGTATTAACTGCTAGAAGTACAGGAGACTATTTTGTCACCTTCTGTTGTTGCCGAGGCAGCTACTACAGGGATGCTACTTGCGGAGATTCTCTCCTCCGTGGATCCACCGTCCTGTTTGACCAAATCAGCATCAGCCACAACGGTTGTGCATGCTATATTAGGTGTACTGGAACCAGAGGCATGATCATCAAGTTGCTTAGGCCTATTAAGGGCATTGCAGTGAGGGCAATAGTACGTTACGTAGGAGAAGTCTTCTTTCCTAGCAAGTCCTGCAAACAACAGAAGAAGTTTTATTATATACCTTTTTCCGTTTTCTTATAGTGACTACGTATTAGTCATTCACTATTTGTTATGTGAAACCCACACTGCTATATATGGGCCAATGGTCATATCCTCGGATCTTACCATTGTGCATATGGCAATTTCCGCAGATAAGAGCATAAGATTGGGTTGGATCCTCTCCTACAAGCAATGTCGCAATTCGTGCAAGCCATCCCCCGTCTAGTGTGCTCGAACCTGTTGGATTGTAATGGTCAACAACCATTTGCTGACGTTGATTCATACTAGAACCTTCAAGCTGTATATCATGAATCATTTCTCCTTCAGAATGATCCAATACAGCACTCTCTGCGCTACCAGATCTGGCTTGCTTCCTATTTCTCAGTCCAGCAGACTGCATGATTTCTACATCATTGCTCTTTCCAGCAGGGGCATTAGGCTTAGACTCATCTCCCAAATACACTTTCAAGCCAGTATCTGCACCGAGCTTGGATGCAAGCACAGTGGCTGCAGCTGCCTTAGATGCTGGGTCAGGGTCATACCTCTGCATAAAAGATCTGAACAATGAAATCCCAAGCATCTCATACCGACTTGGGACATAAAGGCGCTTTGTAAAAGAGGTGAAGACAAAGGAGTGAAAAAAGGATATAAACATGTCTTCCCTAATGCACCTGCATGGTTAACTTATCTGTAAATAGCTTAGCACAAGCTATAAAACTCGCATATTGCTATCACCTGAATGTGCTGCCTAATGCAATTGCAAGGTTAACTTACCTGCAAAGAGCTCCGTAGAAGCCCAAAAACTCGCATATTGTTATTACCTGAATGAGCTGCAGCATTAAGTAGTAATTTGTTTTCTCTTTGAGTTCATCAATCTTGACTTGCCTTTCAGCTTGAAGCCTTTCCAAAGTTTTCTGATCCTTGCGTTCATCTGCAAGGCCACACGTAAAGGGTTTAAAATTGAAAATCAAAGAAATATAATTCATTCTAAGGCAAAAACATCAATAGTATGAATCTTCAGCAACTTCTTAAACATGTTTACAATGAATATCATTTGAGGTGATCAAAAGGACTTGGTTGAAGACTCCTTTGACTTTCACATTCCCTGGAGTCTTTACATATTCATCTGATTGCCAAACCGAAGTTACTCTTAACAATTCGATGCACACATCCTCAAGAGAAACACAGAAAGGAGAAAAGCTGAATGTTCAGGAGTTGTTATATGTTGTTGGTGCTTTATTGTTATAAGCAGGGTTTTGTCCTGATGTTCTACCTTTTCGCTTCTAGTTTTCCTGAGAAGAAAATGGAAACGAGATTTCCATCTTCTATCGCCACTAACTTTTACTTGAAAGTCCATGGTCTCTTTTCTATCTTCTCATACCCTCTGAACCACCATTGCCAACAAATAGCATGAAGCTTTTTCAGTCTTTTTTATGAGGATCAAGCCTTTCCAGTCTTCCCACCATACTTAGCCATAGTAGTCCATTCTATCATATAATATCCAATCAAACACATTTTCCATAGGCCCTCTGTTTTGGATAGGTAAAGTTAAAAATTTCAGAGGGTTCCAACATACAATAAAGATGACACACGGGATAGACGGCAAAAAATGGTCTGAGCTACACAGAGTCACAAAGTCAGCTTACCAAATATTATACCAACTAGAATAACATGAGAGCATGCTGTCCATGCTCCAAAGGAGAAGGTGAACATGAAGATCCACATATTTATTAAGGATCCTCTCTACCAGCAAATTCCCTTTGAACCAAGATCCAAATGTTACTTATAACAAAAATTGACCAGATTCAAAATTGTTTCAGCACACAAATATTGTGAATCTAGAAATACTTTAACATATAACTTCCTTGATTCTCTTGACCTTCAGAACTTTTCAAATGTAAAATCACTAGAATCCCGTTTATTTTATCTTTAAGATACAACATGATCTTAGAAGAAATTATAGGAAATGCCAGAATAGAAATTTCATTGCATTTAACATGGTAAAAATATTGTTTTTTGAATATTTATTATTGATTGTTTATTTATTTATTACTCTACTACAAATAGTCCATTAAACA
Source organism: Nicotiana attenuata (assembly GCF_001879085.1). NCBI lineage: Eukaryota > Viridiplantae > Streptophyta > Magnoliopsida > Solanales > Solanaceae > Nicotiana > Nicotiana attenuata. The sequence continues at coordinate 73,016,603 of NC_031995.1, read as the reverse complement.
ACCAAGGTAATTTCTTGATAAACTAAACAAGAGACTGTTTGATAGACATATTTCATCAATCTTTCTGATACAAGTACCAGGAGAGAGAGAGAGAGAGAGAGAGAGAGAGAGAGAGAGAGAGAGAGAGAGAGAGAGGCTAGTAAATGGAAAAAAATATTACTAGAGGTAATCTCAATCTATTAAACAAAATGAGCAACATTATCTATTCAAAAGAGAGGCAAAAAACAAAAAGTCATGGCTATCTAAAATTATGAAAGCTACGAAGCTAGAAGTTCGACCCACCTAATACCGAATGCAAATGTTTCTGCCTAGGCAGTTGACTTTAACACCTTAATATTATTTATAATCTCACCAGCCTTCTTTGAAACTCTACTTAGTGAATCCATTGGCATGTAAGCACTCAGCAGTCAATTTACCTAGCTCTATCATTTGTTACGTCAACTCATACTGTATAAATAACAAGGGATGCTCTTCCCTAGGTTAAAGCACTCAAAATTGCCAAAGAAATATGCTCGAGAAAAGGATAACAGAGACTGAGAATTGAGTTGTGAACCGTAGGTTCCAAATTTTAACAATAGAACTTGAGAAAAAAACACTTGCATTATCTCTTAGTTATCTACTAATTTTGCCCACTGAAATCCAACCCTACTTCCACTGCCAGCATTAGAAGGAAAAGAACGAAATGAGAAAAGGACAAATTATATCTTCTAATGTTATGAAGGTTAGCCACACTGGAAAAGAAAAAAGAAAAAGAGAAAATGGAAGGAACTACGATAGAATTGGGAAAAATGAATTGTTTGAGAACTTTGAGAGAACATGAACTACTTACTCATCCTTGTGAAGCTTCTGAGAGCTGAATATATAATGAAGGATAAGCCAGGCAACAAAAACATTGGTAATACTCGCAATGCCCTCATTCTCCAGTTTAGCTCGACTGATCTTGTCATCATGATAGCATAAGCCACTGCCATAACCTGAATTGAGATAACCTCAATACTACACACATAAGTAAATATGTAATATAGTATGTGGTGAAGGGATAAAAAAACTCGAGCAGACTGACATGCATATAACATCAACACATTGATCGCAACATGAAAAATATGTGTCTTCATGTGTATGTGCAATTTCAATATAGACCCGGGCACGGTTAACAGCACAAGCTGGGTACTTCACCCCATTAAGGTGCCGCTTACGTGCATGTACTAAACTGCTACTGCGTGCAACTCGTAGCTCATAAGCTCTGTTTTAGGAGAGCATCACTAAATATACTTGACGAATAATATTAATTGTTAACATAACATTATGAATCAGTATGTTAGAAACTAGGAATAAGGAATTAGAAATTTTATACCAGAAAATCAGTCATTAAATCTGAATTATAAATTTGAATGGTTCAATTCCCATCACAAAGAAAAGGTTTTCCTGGCTTTAACTAGTCTCTCACGTATCCTGTTCCTCCTTCCCCTGAAACAGCTCCTTCACCCGACCTTCAACATTGGAACACCAATCACAAGGCTCAAGTCTTTTGCGGAATCATTGCCATTCCAAAACTACATAAACTGAACTATAAGTCGCATTACCAAAAAAAACCATCAAGGCGTGATTTCTCCACTGCAAAACCCCCAAAACAGGCAGAGAAAAATGAAAAGGTGTGTGGCCAAGGTGCTCCCTGATAAGGTATCATGATGCCCCAGTTAGTCTTTATGCTACCTGAGGTGGAAGAAAGAGAACCCTTTCTCTACTTTTCATCATTCCTTGAACAATCTTTCTATTTCAACTTTAGTTGTTATTTTAACTTTTGTCATTTTTTTAATAACAATGGTGTCCAAGCCAGCTTGCGCGCACCTCGACTAATCCCATGGGATACCTGCTACCTCCTACCAGCAACAATACCATGTAACTCTATCCACCAAGCTTGGACAAATGGGAAGAAATTACCTAGTGATTTTTCCTCTGCTGGAATTTAAATCTGAGACCTCATGGTTCTGAACCCACTTCATTGAGAGTTAAAATACCATTTAAGATACTTTAGCATCTTCTAGTGAGTTCCTAAAATTTCTGGGCAATGGGCTTCTAATTTGAACATTCATGTTTCCATACTTCATCTTGATTCATGCAGTATTAGACTTCAAGTTATGACTCATGAGTAGTTTTTTGTTTGTTTGTTATTATTTCTTTTTTTTTGCGAGAAACTTGCTTCAAGCGATCCATGGTTTAGAACATCACAATAGCAATAACTTTTACATTGATTTTTGATAATATGTGTATCTAATACCTTCATTTTTACGCTTAACCAAAGTCAATTCCTGTACATCCAATATCATATACTAACACAATCATGCCATAGCGTAGATTTTTTGAAGCATTCAATGGATGCAGCGGTAAAAGCCATGCACCCACCCGAATAGGATATGTGCTTTCCTTATATGATCAAATTGGAAGCTGGAGTGACATGAGTTAGATGCGTCATAGTTAATGGGCTTCCTATCTTCCAAACTATTTGAGGCAATAGAGGTTGGCATCTAAGTCCAGTCTAGGTAGCTTGCTACCTGTGCTTGATAGTATCATGAATGCACACACCACCGAGAGCAAGAACACAGAGATCCAAGTATTCTCTATGTACATCTCCATCTCCATGGCATCTATGAACGAAAAGCGTGTTCAGTTTTCAGCCAGTTACAAAGTCGATCTGCCTCTGCAGCATACAGTGCTCTTCCCTGATCATCAAACCATCGGCCCCATCTCAACCATGTGGTTATTAAAGCAATTAACATCCTTGGTGGAGTCACATAATTGATGGCTCTTCCACTTCCTTTTACAACCCGCATCCTTGGTACTAGTGTTCTAGCAACTGTCTCTGGATGTTCACAAATGATGTTAAACAATTGTCTATTTTGGATAGTTGAGCCACTCAGCAAAAAGTCAGTTAGGACATGCCCGGAGAGGTCGTATGCACTCCAACTTTTGACCGCTTGCACTCCTTCAGAAGGAATGATTGAAGCTGCCCGAGACCACATTTTGTTGATCCATAGACAGCCGTTAGAGGGGTGCTAGATCCTCCGCAACCTGTTGTAACGACCCGGCCGGCCGTTTTGAGTATTGTAGCCCTGTTCCCCCGTTTATTGCTTATTCTATGTTCATTTGTGGTTAAGTGACTTGCCGGGGTCGTTGGTTTGGCTCCGAGAATATTTCGGAATGAATTGGGACACTTGATCCCAAGGTTGAAAGCTTAAGTTGAAAGAGTCGACCGGATGTTGACTTATGGATAAACGACTCTGGAATGGAGTTTTGATAGCTCATATAGCTTCGTATGGTGATTTTGGACTTAGGAGTATGTCCGTATATTGATTTGGAGGTCTGTAGGTCGTTTTGGCTTGAATTGGCGAAAGTTAAGAAGTTTGACCGAGAGTTGACTTTATTGTTACCGGGCTCGGATTTTGGTTCTGGAAGTTGGAGTAGGTCCGTTGTATCATTTATGACTTGTGTGCCAATTTTGAAGTCAATCGGAGTTGGTTTGGTGTGTTTCGGCATTGGTTTTAGAAGTTTGAAGTTCAATAGTTCATTAGGTTTGAATTGGTGTGTGATTCATGTTTTTGATGTTGTTTGATGTGATTTGAGGCTTCGACCAAGTTCGAATGATATTTTAGGATATGTTGGTATGTTTGGATGGGGTCCTGGGGGCCTCGGGTGTGATTCGGATCATGTTCGGCTCATTGTTGGACTTGTAGGACTGCTGTTATGTCTGGTTCTGCTTTCCTTATACGAGATCGCGAGGGAAGGTCCGCGATCGCGAAGGGTTGTTTGGGTGACGGGTGAGGTTGCTCTAGTCGTTTGCGTGATTTGGTTTGCGATCGCGAACCTTGGGGAGTTAGTGCTATGCGAACGCGTGAGAGGTGCTGCGTTCACGATGAAGGAAGAGACCTGGGATGTCAGACGCGTTGTGCTACGCGGTCGCATGTGCGTGTCCGCGATCGCGTACGTTTGGGGAATCAGACACCGCGTTCGCGATGGAGTCTTCGCATTGAAGTGTATTTTTAAGGGCAACATCTTTTGTTCTTCGCAATCGCAAGGCATTTTCCGCGATCGCGAAGAGGAACAACTGGGTAATTATTTAATTTCAAAAATGAGGGTTAGAGTATTATTTCACATTTTGGGGGAGCTCGACTAGAGGCGATTTTTGAGAGGATTTCACTACAAATCAAGAGGTAAGTTATTTTTTATCATTTTTGTCCAATAATATTGAATACCCACTGATTTCTACACCTAGATTATGTGTTTTTAAGGTAAAATTTGGGAATTTTGGACTAGGGATTGGAAAGTAAGATATGGGGGTTTGAGGGTCTATTTGTGGTCGGAATTGGATGATTTTGGGGACTCGTAATTGAAAGGGTGTTGCATTTTGCAAATTTTGTTGGGTTCCGGGACGTGGCCCGGGGTTGACTTTTTAAATTTGGTTAAAGCCAGCTATACCATATCAACTCATTCATCCGGCTATCTCCACCTGACAGCTGAAATGCAACGAACATGACAACACCTGCGCTCATCATTGTAATGATATATCTTCCAACATATAATGCCAACAAGAATAATCTCTCCTCCAACTTCTCAGTAGCTTCTTTAAACTTATTTTCGGTTCTCAAACTCGGCTTCGAACAACTCCAACAACAGACCTAATAGTTCCAACCAATTTGTTCACAGGTTTCTTGGTTTCACTTCCCTTCACACATTCATCCTCAGACTTGAAACTCCTGCATGGTTGTACAACAATTCTACGACGACCCTTTACAATCATGGTCCCACGTAGTCACAACTCGCCGGAGAACATTCCTGGATGGCGGTGGGTGGCCGCTGCTGCGGTGGTAGTAGTGGTGGCACTCTAGTGTTGACACGTGTACCTTTGCCACCATAGCCATTTATCAGATAAAAGAATTGGTGCACTTTTTCTTTCTTTGTTTCTTATTTGTTTACAAAGGTTTGATGATTTCATGAAATATGTATCCAATTTTATTGGGGTTTCGATTTGGACTGTGTGATGTCATGCTTAGTTTTCTTAATATTCTTTTTGATAGGTAAAGAGGTTGCACCAACCGAGACACATGAGTAGTTTTCTTTAATATTTAGCCATCATTGTTGAAATATAGGAAAGTGAGCTGCTCAGATCCACCTCCGTAAGTTCTAAAACAGTGGTTGAGAAATATCAGATGATTTCTATGGCTTCTTTAACAGAAGAATGCAGTTGCTTTGGATGCTCTCCCACCCTCATCCTAGGGGTTCATTCGTGGAAATATTAGGAGGGAAATTATTCTTCTTCCCTCATTCTCTTCTACTTGCTTTGTGCAATTAAACATATTTCATTCCACCAAATTCTGCCATTTAAGAGTCTATTCACTTTACCCAGCACTTATCATCATAAATCAGCATCCATCCTTAGAATAACACAGTTATGTTCTAAGTCACTTTTCAATTTTCACAAACCAGAACAATGTCAAATTGGCAACGAACCTTTCAGTTATTCTTAACCCACATAAGACCATTTTTCTCCACTATTTCGGCCATAAGAAAAGCCACAAATCAGTCATAGAATCCCATTCCCTCTACTAAATCTAGAAGAGCCATTTACATCATAGCACAGTTTATATCTTTTAGCAAGAATTATTCTATCACTTCTCTGCCCCAAAACAGCTAACATTTTTCTTCCAAGGGTTAAGAGAAATTTATCTTTGAGTAAATCTACTGACTATACTATTTAAATTTTGATATAGAGAAGTTAGAAACTTCTCATAACATGTTGTGGCGACAAAACCTGAATATAAAGGAGACAACTTTTCCCAGTAAAAGAAACAAACTGAATATGTCAAATGTCAAATGTCAAGTGATCATTAACGGCAAGATGCACAAACAAAAAGAAAGAATTCAAAGGCTTTGGAAAGGTAGAGATTTTTCAGGATAAAGAGTTTCAGGTTTTTTTCCCTGTTATTCAGGACACATTAGAACAGCAGAATACAAAATGGTAGCATTACCTCGAAAAGTACAGAAAGTATAATGAGATGCCTAGTCATCCTTCTCCAACGATGAGATCGTTTTGTTATTCTGGCAATAACAGTAGCCTCTTCCTTGGAAATATGTTGCAATCTCTTCTCAAAGTCATCTTTGTGTGAACCAAATAGACCATTCCATATTCTTGACAATAATCCCTTCTTCTTTTTCTTTTTTGTCTTTGCTTCATTATCTGTAGATGTGACAGGTGCAGTGCCAGTAGTATCACCAAGATCTTTTTCAGACTCTGTAGCCATTTCCTTCAAGAAAAGACCAACACCATGAATCGTTTTTCACATACATGTTTTATGTTTATGGTATGAGGGAAGAGCAACACAATGAGCGGGGAATGATAGGCCATAGGAGAATGTTTTATTAGTACACATAAAAATAACATTATACAGTACCAACATAATTACAAAAGTAAGATTACTCCTACTCCTTGTTTGACTATGCACCGTTTAGTCAGTTTTAACATTAAAAGATAATCATTAAGCATCTTTCAAACCCCATTTTCCTTTCTTTTCCTTCATAGTTCATACCTCCTCTCCTCCCCATTATATAGTCATTTGAAACATTTGAAAATGCTTCTACCATTTGCCAATGACATCCAGCTGAGTTCTTTATTGCCAATAAAATATCAAGTGCAATTATTCATTCCAAATGATGCATAATCTCTCAATAACATAGCTTAGTTCCACATAAAACATCTACCTACTAACTATAAATATTTAGAGTCTACTCTATGATAAGGAATATTTAACGTGGAAACAGAATATTCCTATGTTATAACAGGTTCAGAACCCACTAGGCAGATTAATTAATCTAATCGTAAGAACTATGTTTTCTTCATCAGTCTACTATATATAGCAACTTCGAGATATAAACCAGCACTTCCGAATTAAAAAAAATTCATCAGCAAAACAAGGAACACAGGGAAAAAATGCACGATCCAACAAAAAGAGGTTAACAATTACACAGAAAACCAACACGTTAAATAAAAGTTAGGCTAAGAGTGAAACGCAGTCATCAAATTAGCGAGATTCTGCGCGAAGGCTATTACCCAGTTCCAGAGTCGATTGCCGAAGAAGATCAAATTCAGAGCTGCAGTGCGTTAATGCTGAATTCGTTGTGGTTGCCAACTGTCCAGCAATAATGAATCAGAAGAAGAAAAAATTAAAAAAGGGGAAGAATGAAAATAGGAAATGATGACGATGATGCTGAATTGGCGCGGTCACTTTCTCTCTCTGTCACTCTCCAACATATTACAAAAGGGGGAAATGGTAGAATCATACAACAGATACTCGCCTGACGCCTATTTAGGCATTTAGGTTCAGTATACTTTTTTTTTTTTGTATTCGATCTGTTTGTTAAGTATCCAATTAAATTCGATATGATTCGATTTTTTTTTATTTTAGTTTATTTGGTTTGGTGACTTCGATTATTCAGTTTGAATACTAACTAATGCGTAGAGTCATAAACTGTAATATTCTTAATTAAAGTACTCAAAAGTACAAAACAAAAAACGTTTGTTGGCAAAAGTGTTGTCTAAAACCAGCAAATATCAACCTAGAGAGAGAAAAAAATGTACATAAAAAAATAAATTTGATCACTAAAAATATTTTGTTACTTGCTTAGAGTTAATTGATGAGCTTAGAGAATAAATGAAGGTAAAATTTTATATTTTTTTATATTTATGTTATAATTAATAATATTTGTATTGTGCAATATAATTGGTATTTCGGTACGGTATCGGTATTTCATTTTAAAATACCATACCTAGTACCAACTTTTAAAAAAATATTAAACCAAATACCATACCAAATACCAAAACATCGAATACCAAATATCAAAATTTTCGGTTTCGGTACGGTAATTCTATAATTACTAAATTATGTACAACCCTGTATATGTTTAACCAATTTCGGGAAACATCCTTAGCTCGGATAAGTTTTTCCCTAAAAGAAACCAAATCAAGTAAGTCGATTCTTCAAATATTGAAACAAAATCAAACCAATTAAGTTGATTTTTTATCAATTCAATTTTTGTCAGTTTTGTTTGTTTTTTATTTTTTCGGTTATTTATCGATTTTTTAAAAAATATAAGACATACATTATTGATCACGCCCCAACTATGCCTTATAAAAAGGACTAAGCGGACGTTGCAAATATAATCTGAGTATTTAGCCCAGAGTCGAACTCACAATGAATTAACCTATCAATTACTCTTGTTAGACTCACTCAATACTATGTAATCAACTTCCCAAACGTTTTGAATAACGATTGAGGATATTTTTACTAACTATAACTGACTGCAATTAAGTAAATAAAGACTACTATGATTAAGTTGTAAACAATTAAGAGAAGGATCTAAGGTTTCACATAAATTTGCCTAATCGTCTCTATCGATCATGAGCACTCTTATTACCGTAAATCTATCCCGAGTAATCACGACAATTTACTAGACGTACTCTCCCGAGTTACGCTAGTTGGCTTTAAATACAGCTCACTTTAGATCGCACCCAAGGTTTCGTTATCCCTAATCCCGCCTTTAAACCCTCGGTTATTGATCCCTCATATACTTTGGGAGTGGTATTGTTCAACAATGACCTAAATATGCACTCTCTCCCGAGTAATACATACTAAATAGGCACAGCTAATTGAGGATCCTATCAATTAACTACAACAAGAACGTAGTTGAACAAATAGAGATTAAACCGAGCAAACTATATTAACATAACACGAAGTTCATCCTCCAACAAGTTCCATCAAAACCCTAGACTAAATATTTAGCTACTCATACTAGTTTTCATCATAACAATAGCCAAATTCATCACAAATGGTAAAATACAGAAGGAAGAAAGGAAGAACTCGATGTTGAATTATCCTCCTTGCCTCTTGCCTCTCCTTGCCTTCAACTAAGCTGTAAAAACCTTGATAATGTCCCTTTGGGCGAGCTGGAACTCTTATAGGTTAAGTGGAATTACCCCCGAACTTCTAAGTTTACCCCTGACTTGTATTTTTCTGAACTGGACTAGCGCAGTCGCGCTAGTGGGGGCGCTACTGACCGCGCATATGGCATAACATTCTGCCTCGAACTCCTGGGCTAGCGCGGTCGCGCTAGTCTGGGTCATCATTTCAGCCTTTCTTTCTCTCTTCTTTCAATGTGCTCAGCTCCGAGGGGCTAACCTTGCTTCAATTTTTGCTCCAAATACAGTTCTAAGTCCTTATACACGCAACTCGCTCCAGCAAAATATGAAATTCAAAATTAGAGCCAATTTATCACCATTTAACTATCCTATAACAGTGAAACATAGTCAAGCTGGGGCATAAACAGTCGCCAAATTATATGAATCTAGCCTATTATCAATACCCCACACTTAAATCACTGCTAGTCCTCGAGCAATCCACCACACTCTATAAAGGTTCCTTCACTAAGCTTTTCCCCTAACGTATCACACCAAGAACAACTCACCAAAGTTATGCCTAGTAGTGAACAATCTTTGCCTCAAAAGTCGACTCTCACGTGCCGTGCAATATTCGTACTTACTTAAATTACTCTATACAGAAGTCAAGACTTACCTTTACTTCGTGAATCACATGCCCTCACATCACACACAAGAGTAGTTCCACAAATAATAATATTAAGAACAATTAGGAACTCAGATAGACAAAATTTGCTCACTCTAAAAACGAACATTCACATGCCACAAAGATGCACCATAGGCTTGCCCGTAGTGTACTACTCTACTAATCGAGCTAATTCAGTCTAAGATCAAGTAGGACTTCATTTGATTGTAATGTAGGCTAAGGGACGGGTAGGATATATTTGGATATAGTGACTAACCTCCCTAAGCACTTTTAATACAATCACATTAACCTTCAAAACTATACTTATGTCAACCAGACATTCCACCGCATTTTTATTTATAACATCCCACTCCCTTAGGTGCAACTGTATCAAGTCACCACTTATCAACTACTACATTTACTCATTTTTTTTAAGTGGTGCTTATTCTTTTACTTTTCCAAAAACTGCACCTTTCCTCTATTTCATCGGTTTCACTCAAAAACCAAACCACCACCCCACACTTTAGCTTTTGCACATTTTAAGACCATTCAAGTTCTCATGGGAGGTAAAGGGGTTCAAACAGATGGGCCATTCAAACTATTGGGTAAGGTTCGCAATGTGGTTGCCAAAGAAGCAGGCTTATAGGCTCAACGGGGTTGACTACTGTCGCGCCCCCCTTTTTCTCGCAAAATCGGGTTCATGACATTTTGGTTGAGACAACTCGTTCCTTTTGGGAAAGGGGTTTGCATTTTTTGAAGAGTCGCCACCTAACGATTTAAGGTGCGTTAGGGCACCTATAGGGTTCATTTATAACTACGTTTGGTAACCAGAGACAGGGTAAGGGCTTGAAATTATCCTAAGGGGAAGGTATTAGGCACCCCTCAGGATCCACTAGTGTGGTTCCCGGCCAAACAATTTTTGTGGATTTGTACATTAGCAAATAAACAAGTATGGCTCAAATAGTAGGGGATTAAGTTTATACACAGATGTTTGAAAAACAGTTAATGAGAAGCTAGATTTTGAAAAAAAAAGAAGTACAATCTAAGCATATTTGTGAATGTAAAGGGGTGTCCTAGGTTGGTTAGCCTATAGGATCACATCAGTACAATGCCCGGTAATCACTCCTTAGAAAGGGGCTACGCTTGGTATTAGCGCACCGGTCATCATATCCATGTCTACCCTTCCCATCCCCTTATTGGTCATGCAAAGTGAGTGTTGGTCACGGATTCTTAGCTGCTACCCGTCCCTTCCTAATGGTCTTGGAGGGAGTTAGGACCTTTACCTATAGGTGGTTCTAGACGTACCCCTAAGGTTTTAAAGGTGAAAACTCTAAGGCGACAAGCAAAACAATTAGGACTTTGCGCAAACAAGAACAGGAAGGAGTAGATAAAAGGCTCAATTTTCCTCCTCAAGTAAACATACAAGCAGCACGACTCGAACACAATTAAGGCCTTTATTAATCAAAGTTCTAAAGCAGGATCTCTAAGTGACTATGCAACAATAGACCGCATTTTATACCCAGAAGTTATAACCTAGAAGTTGCCTATGGACTCTTTTAAAAGTTATCAAAATCAGAACGTTAACGACAGAGAGAGCTTCAGGGGAATGCAGTTTTGAAGATGCCCTAAGGCTTGCCTATATGCAGATGCTGTGTCTATATTAATGCAGAAAACAAACATGTTTTCGAAATAGACTCTTTTAATACCTGTAAGCATGGTATCTAATGAGATTAATGCAATTTTGAAAGAACTTGCTTTAGAAAATACTTAATACTTAATAAAACCAATTCAGAAATGAACTAGGCGTGATCAAGTTGACTTATTTAGACTAAACTAGGTTGAAAAGCAGAATTTCGAATGTGGTTCCCTATAGGCATGATATCTAAGTGTAATACTAATTTTAATGGTTTGCCGGCGGGGAAACATACATAAATACTCATTGTACCATAATCTGAATTAAGTCCTATAGGCATGGAATCTATTATTAATCTGATTTTAATACCTGATTATTTGGAACCTATAAACATGGTTTCTAACATGATAAAAATGCAGAACCTTATGAACATGATTTCTACTTGATGCAAACGACATTAGAAGTGAGATCCTATAGGCATGATTTCTATTAGGCGAAGCAATCAGACTTAAAGAGTAAATCCCTATGAGCATGTTTTCTATTGCGCAAAGTGGGCAAATTTAAAATAAGATCCTAAGAGCAGGATTTCTACCCATAGTACCCCATAAAGCATGTGTCTACCCACCCTTTTCACTAAATTCCCCAATATCTGTTTACAAGTTATTACAAACCAATGAATGAATTACATAAGTAAATAAAAATCAAGAAGCTATTCTATAGGGAGCCTTCAATTAGGCCCAGATTCCCCAAAGCCTCCAATGACCTCATATGCCTCAATTCCATAGATAATGACATTGTCTGGGTGCATCAAAGTTCCCTAAGGATCTCAAGGATCCCGGGCAGTGCTTACACCTAGACTTAGTAACCAAATTGAACAAGTGCAGCGTGGAAGGGCCAGCCTCAGTATGCCAGAGTTCAGAGGGTTCTCAAGAGGATCCCAAGGTAGTACACATACTAGAGGGGGCAGAACTTATTGACTAAGAGTAAAGTGAAAGTGATTTTAGTGAAAAACTGTATAAAAGAGGGCTTGTTTGAAAGTAGTTTAGTAAAGCAATAGAGACTGTTTAAAGAAAAGGGCTGAAGAGATGAATAGAAGTCCAAACACCTTAGGGCAAGTTTGCACATAGACAATTCACAGAACCAAGTAAACTTAGTAGTCACATACAGGGGTCAAGGGAGTTTGGGAATACATAGGACACATAATTAAGCAAAGACCTGGGAATTAGTATAGTCATGCCAAGAAGCAGCTAACTAGACATAATCACAAAATCAGACATAAAGAACAAACTCACATGCAGGGGAATAGGGATTTGGGGACTTCATGGTGGTAAACATATAACAAGTAAGTGATGATTGGTGCAGACATGCTCAGAAACAAACAGAAGGGGAAATATACTGATCTCAAGGGAGGGGGGAGACATGCTAATAATGTAACCCTCAACTACAGGTTTTGCAACAAAACCACAAATAGAAGCAAACTAGAAACAAGATGAACTGGAACAATAAGAGAATCATATTGTTGTTGGAACATTGAATTGAAACTAGGAAATACCAGTAAAGAGGATAGTTAGAAGAATGAAAGAACAAGAGAGCACAAAATGGTTAGCCTTGGCTTGCAGCCGGCTAACTTAGAGCAGTAGCAAGTAGCACAAGAGAGAGAGAAGAAATTTTTAAGTGTGAGAGATAGCTTTTTTTTGAACCAAGTGTTCGTGTGTTTGTGTTAATGAGAGAGTGTGTATATATATAGTAGTTCGAAATTAGGTAAAAATAAGGCAAGAATCATAGTAGCATAGTAATTATGGAACCAAATACTAATCAGAATCAAATCAATGCAAGTACCCCTTTAATTAAGGGGTAATCAACCAACGGTAATAGGCAGAAAAATGTTTAAGGAAAGAAATCAAGTAGAGCATCAGGTACAGAATAGACAATTAGGGGTAAGTACATAGGGGTTCAATTAAGGAAACAACTAATGAAGAATTAGTAAAATATCGGTTAACCAAATAAGGTAAGAAAACAAATTTAAGTTGCAGAATATGGAAATAATCGAAAATCATCATATAGTAAATCATGGAATCAAGGGATTCGAAATCACTGATTTAAGGAGAGTAACAAGTAAACAAGTTAAAACAGGAAAATCGAAAGTCTGCAGGGAAATTTTCAAATCAAGCCAAGAAACAAGGAGTTCAGAGTCAATCGAAGAGAGAGTTTTAGCGTATAAAAAGAGTGACATAGGAATAACCAAACACAGGAAGCAAAGAGGCCAGTGTTGACCAGTCAAGATGAGCACAAACATATAGAGGTGATATAAGTTAGGCAGTAGAAACACGTTCGAAGCGAGATAGTCACAGAAACTCAAACAAGAACAGGCTAGTCACAGAATCAAACGAAGAGACATAGAAAAATCAGGGCTTTCAACATAGGCAAGTTGAAGAGGTAGTAAACTCACAGAATCAGTCGAAATATGCAAGAAATAGAAGTTTAAACAATAAAAATCAGTTTAAACAAAGTTTTGAAAAGAGTTCCGAAAACCCTAATTTTAGATGAAGACAAAAACGCTTGAAATCACATGGTTCTTGTAAAGAGTTCCAAGGATAGTGTAAAACATCAAAGAAACAAACTCAAATCGTTTTAAAACTGTACAGATCTAGGAGATGTAGGTAGAAATCAGGGTTTCAGAAGAAACCCAAAGAAAGCTGAAAGAACCTGTCTAGAATCTCAGGATCGTAACAAGTACAACATGATTTCGCTCGAAATCACACTGATATAGCCAAGAACAAACAAATGAAAAACCCTAGATGCAAGTCGGCGTGGCTCTGGGCCCTTGAAGACCTTAGAGAAGGCAAGCATAGCATTAGAGGAACCATTGGAGGCTTAGGAAGTTGAAGGGAGATCACCGCAAAAGACTGGAGAAGAGAGGTCGGCGGTTGAAGGAGCTAGGGTTAGGTTGAGTGGTTGAGAAAGGAGAGGAGATGAGAGAATACAGAGGCGGCGGTCTCTGAATAATGAGCTAGGGTTAGGGGTCGTTTGGAATTAAAATGGTAAGGGCTAATACGGGACGTTGATCTCTCAGATCAACGACCATGATTTAATTATTTTTGGGTCGGGTAGGCGGGTTTAGGGTTTGGGTCGGGTATTTCAATTAGGAATTGGGCTGGGGCTGGGTTTAAATTAAGGCTAAGATTGAAATGCAAATCTGGCTATATTCTAAATAGCCAATTTTCCCTATATAATGTATAATAAATAATAAATAATTTCTAAAAAATAACTTCATGTACTAAAATGATTTAAAATAGATTTTCAACATTTTAAAAATATAGAAGGTCGATTTTATGCATATAAATGTAATTATACATTAATGAGGCTAATATTGCAATTTTATGCAATTTAGTTTTAAAAATACAAAAAGGCAATTATAAAAATGCATAAAAAATATATGAGCCATATTTTGGCATAAGTATTGCAATTAAATGAGTAAATCATCACACAACAGTTTGGAAAAATATTTATTGGGGTTTTATGGATAAAAAAGGGGGAAAATAAATCAATTTAGACCCTTAAAATTATGAAAAAATAATAAAAACCTTGTGCATGCTTATATATGCATATATATGCTATTTCGAAAGTATTTTTGCATATTTAAAAAATATATAGGAAAAAATTGGGTATCAACAACTACGATGTATTACATTTAGGTGGGTCTACTTTATATATCTGGCTTAACAAAGAAATGCCTATATCACTTCTATGACTGAATAAAGCTACCATTTTGCTTTGCAAACACACGGGGCAAGTTCTAGGCATCAAATGTAGAACATAGAATACAGTACACTCACACACACACATGGCGCATAACTCACTCCAGATTGGCTTATCAAGTGACTCTCGTTTGAGTATTCAAGTCAGTTACAAACATACAATTTTAAGGCACTTTAGCAAGAATCAACCACAGAGACTAAACGTTACACTCTAGTGTCTACTGTGTTCAGGTGTATCAACGCCAAGGGTTTCTCTTTCTATTTCAGCTCGTAGCCCATCAATACTAACTAAAAACTAGAAACAAAATAAACAAAAACTAACTACACCCGGTTCAAGCAAAACCCTTGAAAAAGAACCGTGGCCCAAAGAAAAACCAAGAGGGAGTTACTACACTATCTAAAACAAAAAAAAATCTTTTTGGTATTTTCTTTAGACTTACTTACCTTAAGAAAACTGTCTAGAAGATCCGTCATCAGGAAGAGTCCAACATATTCCTGTTTTTTTTTTACGTCGACTTAAACCCTCAAGAACCCCGTCGAAAGAGATCCGTCGTCGGGACAAGTCAACTTACCTACTTTATACTTGCCTAATTTGACTATTACTCAAAACCACCAAAAATAATCAAGAAAACAAAGAAAACATTAAACAGTTAAGTTGTTACATATACATACATACATTGAAGTATCCCCCACCCCACACTTAAAAAGAAGACATGTCCTCATGGCATACAAAATAAAGAACAACGAGGTAAAGGAACTTCCCTGAAATATTACTCTTGATCGGAGACCGTGTCTAGGTTCAAATTGCAAGCACGACCCAGACCTCTCAGCCGGCCCAATATTTTCTTCTCCGATTTCACCTGCTGGGCAGTCACCGCGTCAACACGTGTACCCAAGTCAGCGACCAAGGCACGCAATCCAGCCACCTCCTGCTCCAAAGCTGTGAACCAGGTAACCCAAGCAGCTCCAGATGGTGCTGCAGTCCCAGACGGCGCTGCAGCTGCTGCAATTTGCTCACGGGCCTATGGCTCGGCCCCCACATCCTCCTGCTCAGCCTCCGCATCCTCAGAGTCATCAGATTCACCACTATTGGCACCACCTGCTGCCACCGACTCCTTACCAGTAGTAACCTTGTCTGCTCGGATCTTGTGGTCTCTTGGCACTCTCCCATCAACATCCAGATTTTCAGGCACCCGAGCTGCCTAGCAAAGTCGAGTAACTAAGGAAGGGAAAAAGAACCCATACCTTTTTACCGGACAACGAATGAACATCTCCTCATGAATCACCTTGGCCACGTCAAAGTTGTGGTCAGTCATAAAGCACCAAATCAGAGCCGCTCGAGGACCATTCACCTCCGTGGTGTTGGAAGACGGTATCAGGTGGTTGTTGATAACATATAACCAGCACTTCCCTTCAAAGGTTAGCGTCGCGGAGTGAAACTTCTGACCATACTTCATCCATATAACTTCCTTTCCGGGTACAAAGATTGTTTCAAAGAGCATCGCCCACTACGTGTGTGATCTGCCTTACATTTCATATCCGTCTTCATATGGATCCACAGGAGGGGGCAGCTGGTACATCCTCCGGATAGCCTCCACAGAGGCATCCACCGCCTTTCTGCGCACAGTTACGACGCTATTCACATGTTCTTTCACATTAGCGTAAAACTCGCGGACAACTATCACATTCCCCTCGCCCGGCTCGTCAATGAAGGTTTGCAACCCCCGCCTCACCAGCTCAGTATACATGTGAGGGTAGCCCAGCCGGACCGACCCTATATCTAGCCCCTTTCCAGTATCGGCTTTTTAGGGGCCTTATCTGCAAAGCGGTCCTGAGCCTTTGCAGATACAAACCTGTTGGCATCAAAGGGATGGGCAGGAGCTGACCTGCGCGCCCTGGACGATCCAGCTTGACTGCTGGAAGAGGCACCTGTGGTGCGACATTTCCTAGAGGGAGCCATAGTACCTGGAAAAAGGAATAACATTAGCACAGCCCAAAAAAAAGTGTGACGCAATGCGGTTACTCAGACTTCACGCGCACAATTGGTCACAATTATTCAGTTATATTCACTGAGGCATTTAAACAAACACCATGTGGGCAGTATATACTCACACCCCATGTCAAACATGTTACAACCCTAAAACCACTACAATGTCCCCAAAATCACATACTAATTCAAGCTACACTCCACCAACTTTACCACCCACAATCACTACAACATATGCTACAAATTTCTACTAAGAAAAGAAAAGAAAAAAAACAACTACATAAATACAAAAATAAAAAAATGAAATTCTGAAAAAGAAAGAAAAATGGCACAAAGAAATCATACCTGTAGTGAGAGAATGTGAGGAGAAGTGAAGATAGAATTTTGAAGAAGAGGGGAGTTGAAGAAGATAGAATTTTGAAGAAGAAGGGGGTTAGGGTTCTTTTATTTTGCTTGAACGTTGGGGGAATTGGGGTTGAAGAAGGGGGAAAAAAAAGAATAAAGGAAAAGAAATTAACATGAAAAATAAAAAAAAACTAATTTTAAGTTGAAGGGAAAAAAATGGTCAGTTGGGCGGGACTAGCGCGTACGAGCACGGCCGCGCTAGTCCAGGCAGAACACTTGGCCATATGCGCGGCCACTAGCGCGGTCACACTTCTAGCGCGGTCACAAGCGCGGTTGTGCTAGTTTTTGGGAGCTGAGGCAGAACACTTGCCCATATGCACGGCCTGTGGCATGGTCGTAGCGCGGGCGCGCTCCTGGGCACGAATTTTTTCATATTTTTTTCACCTGTTCTTTCCGCTTCCGATGGACTTGTCACCTGCCCAAGCTCACCTGCATTGGTTAGTACTTCCCAAACTCAAAATTAACAACTACTACTATCATTGGGTTTCCTCCCAACCAGCGCCTTAGTTAATATCGTGGCACGACGATTACAACAAATCAATGGGTTGCCTCCCATGTAGCGCCTGATTTAGTGTCGCGACACGACGCGGACAAGCGCATTTAAGGCTCGCTCGACCTCTAAGGTTCAGTCAGGTGGATCTCTGACACTTCCTTTGGTTCATTCATGCCCACATATAGTTTCAATCTCTGCCCATTGACTTTAAATGTATGAGAGTCTTTCTCTGAGGCAATCTCTACAGTCCCTGAGGGGACTACTTCGACCATTCAAAATGGTCCAGACCATCGTGACTTGAGCTTATCCGGAAATAGCCTTAATCTTGAGCTATAGAGCAATACCATGTCCCCGGGGTTAAAATTCCGCTCCACAATGTTCTTGTCATGCAACATCTTCATTCTTTCCTTGTACAACCTTGTGCTCTCAAAAGCAAGATATCAGAACTCGTCGAGCTCATGCAATTCTGTGATTCTCGTTGTGCCCGCAACCTCGTCTAGATTCAGCTGTTTCATCGCCCACCAAGCTCTATGTTCAATCTCCACTAGCAAGTGGCAGGCCTTCCCGAACACCAACTTATATGGTGACATACCAATTGGTGTTTTAAAAGCAGTTTTGTAGGCCCAGAGTGCATCATCTAGCTTTTTCGCCCAATCAGTTCTAGTGGCGTTTACAGTCTTGGTCAATACACTCTTTATTTCCTTATTAAACACTTCGACCTGTCCACTGGTCTGAGGATGATATGGTGTTGCCACCTTGTGGCGCACATCGTACTTTTCTAGCAACTTCTCGAAGGCTCGATTGCAGAAGTGAGTGCCTCCATCACTGATAATAGCTCTCGGGGTCCCAAAACGGGTGAATATATTCTTCTTCAAAAATCCCACCACCACTCTTGCATCATTGGTGGGAAGTGCTGCAACTTCCACCCATTTGGACACGTAGTTCACAGCAACAAGTATGTACTTATTGCCAAAGGAGCTGACGAAGGGGCCCATGAAGTCAATCCCCCAGACATCGAACACTTCAACCTCTTGAATTGGGTTCATGGGCATCTCATGGAGACGGGAAATGTTCCCGCTTTGCTGACATTCATTACAGCCCTTCACCCATTGATGTTCATCCTTAAACACTGTTGGCCAGTAGAACCCGGCCTCTAGCACTTTCGCAGCCGTCCTGACTCCTCCAAAATGTCCTTCATATGCCGATGCATGACATGCCTGCAAAACAGAAGATTGTTCTATCTCGGGGACACACCTCCGGATCATATTGTCAACACATATTCGAAACAGATAAGGTTCATCCCAATAACACATGCGGTAGTTGATCAAAGCCTACTCCGCACTACTAATTAAGTAGCGAGAGAGGGTCGGAGCAGCTTTTACCCGATTTAGGGTCGGGATCGATATCCACAGAGAGCTAGAATTTGGAATCGAGTATCTATCTAGTGTAGAGTTGCGTATGTGTTCCAAATTACGCTTCTAAACATTTTTGGGGTTTTTGTTTTACTTCTACTATTTATCAAACTACAAATGGTAAATGCAACTAAATTATGCTAAGAGTTATAATGCTACGAGTTGTTCAAGTAGGTTAAAAAGGCACTAGGGTAGTGACTTTCGCCTAGGTGGTCAATTGACGGGTACTTGAGTCTAAGGCACGTTTGACAAATTTGGGGAGTATGATATAATCGTTGCACGACTTTACCCACTCTACACCTCTCGGTGGTTCGAGTGATGCCCGAATTGACTTTCTCAAGACCAATTGGGTATGTAAATTTGCACAAGCAACTAGGGTTCAAGTCGGTATTACTCTCTCGAGGTTTTACCCTTTAATTGGGGCTATCAATCTCTTGAGTACGCCCCAATTCCTTGTTGGACCAATTTCGGAGACTTAGGCTCTCTTTCTCAAGAAGAGCTCAAGTCAACTCAACACAAACTAGTGTTTGCAACCACTAATTTAGAAATTACCCATGAAATTGGCCCAAATAACAAATACCCATAGTCAAATTAGCCCTAAAATACACGACCCATCAGTTACGCACACTAGGGTTGAGCCACAACCCTAGCTTATGGGACTAGCTACTCATAATTAAAGAAGAAAAACAAGAAATAGATGAAGATAAACTCATATTAATTAATTACTAAGATAAACACAAAGATTCAATGATGAAATGTGGATAAAATTGCACAAAATGGCTACAAACTTCGAACCCACGAGCGCAGCTATGTTCTGATACTATCTGCTTTACCTAAAAAAGGAAAAGAAGCTATTTATACTAAGCTGACAATTTTGGACAAAAATACCCCTACGGGGTTAGTGCGTACCGCACAAAATGGACCGCGGTCCGTACTAGAGCTTTGGACTTAAAAACTGCTCTCTGAATCTTGGCATCGCGGACCACAGAGAATGGACTGCGGCCACGGAGGCTTCTAGTGCAGTCCACATAAAAAGGACCGCGGACCGCATTGGCTTGATATCCTGAAATTGCAGCTCTCTAATTCTCCTCACTGCGGACCGCAGAGAATGGACTGCGGCCGCGTTGATCTCAGTGCGGACCGCACAAAATGGTAGTGCGGCCGCACTGCCTCTTGGCCTGAAAATCCATCTCTCTGAATCTCCCAGTGCGGACCGCACAGAATGTAGTGCGGCCGCTTTGGCCTTATTTAGCTTGAGCTTTGTCTTGTCTTTGGCGCTTGTGCAAATTTCACTCCTTTTGAGCTGATTATTGACATCTTGTCACTTTGTTGATCAAACCTGCAATCAAGCACAACTTGTGAGCCTTTTGGGACTATTTTGTATGAATTTCTAATCAAAGCATAAGCAAGAAGGAGTATAAAATGCGTCAAAATCCCTACTTATCAACTCCCCCAAACTTAAGCTTTTGCTTGTCCTCAAGCAAACAAGACAAGACCCACCCCTTAAGAGAATGTCCAAGAAAATTTCAGTTGTCCTAAAGTGACCTCACTAGCCTCAGTTGGGACTAACAATTGCACTCAATACACATGAATCATTAACAACATTTACTCTTTGAAAACACCATGGATCAAGTGTGACACAAGAGCATCAAGGGTTGACTCAACACATCAAAGGACACTTTCTATTACTTTAGTCATTGTGGAACCCAAACTCACACATCCTCAACTCTCCCTAAGCTAACCTCACCTTTAGAATAATGGCACTCAAAACGAGGATAATGGGAATTCACTCATCTCTCTCAAGAAAAAGCCACAAGTCCGGCTCTAGGTACCATATGCTTGCCCCTTATGTGAGTATCCACTAATGTAAGCTTCATTCAACTCAAGATCATATAGGGCTTTTGTGGAGACATTGTGAAGGCTTTTGGTTCAGGGTAGGAAATGTTTTGGTCTAAGTAGGTTCCATCTTCCCTTAAGCACTTCTTTTGATTCATTTGGCATCCATTCACTTGACTCTTTGAGTCATTTCACTTCTTTCTAAGGGGTTAGAGAGACACACTGTCACTCTTTCTTATGCATTTCAAACCTTTTCTCCTTTTTCAACTTTTCACACCTTTCATTCTTTGCTTTTCTTTGAATCCCTTTTTATTCTTTTTCACATTGAACTTTCTTTTGTCTTTTTGCTTTTCTTTCTTTTTCATTGCCTTTCCTTTTCTTCATTTTTGTGCCCTTTTACCACTTTGTTGCAATCCTCGTCTCTCCACCCAAACTTATACTTTTGCCATGTGCTAAAGGAAAGATCGGGTGCCAAGAGAGGGTATCTTTTAGAACGGGTATAGGCTTGTATCATGGTTCTTGAAAGAAAAAGGTCTAAGGCTCAAAAGGGTTGACTAGGGATCTTATCTTTGGTAGGTTATGGAAGTGTTCAAACTATCATTTGGACCAAGGAGAGCCTATAATCATGTCTCAAGTCAAAATTCACTTAGGATTTCGCCTCAACAAATATTAAGGGCAAGTTCTAGACCAATGGCTCGGGACATGGACTTGCAATACGATTACTCACCACAGAAGCTATGGGATTGCTAAAGACACAGAGTCGGGGGCCCACAACGACCTTAGATAAGATTTGAGCACACAATGGTCCCGAAAAACCACTTGATGATTATCGGTCAACACGAGAGTCTCAAGGTCACTACTTTCACCATCCTAAACACAACAACTTGTTTTTGACCATAAGATCAATAGCAAATGTGCTAGGCCCAAGTGAATCTTTGCTTGAGGCACCCTTAACTACTAACTACAAAAAAAATCTAAAAGAAAAAAATGGAACTCAAACCCTTAACGAAGGTTAGTCACGCCATCCATCATTGTGAAGAGCCACCCGGTTCGACACAACACCCCACCCTTTGGA